>NC_140169.1:154344575-154702481 GCF_963971535.1 Notolepis coatsorum | reverse complement strand
GAAATCTACCACAGATGTCAAGATGGACAGTGGAAGAAAGAGAAAGGGTGGAGGAGAGAGGGATAAAACAAAGAAAAAGAAAGGCCCTTACAGGAGAGAGTGGTTAACTGTATTATAATAGTAAATAGAAAAATATGTTGTGCTCTTGCTTTTTTCTTTTTGAAAGTGGAGAGAGTAGCATTGCTAGTGCCACAACAGTTTTATTTGAGGTCCATAACAGTACATTGTACTAAGCAATTGTTGGCTCATTAGTTTGTGATTCACATGCACTAAAATTCACCAGAATGCAGGAAATTAAGTCTTTGTAACAAAAAATGTCCTGGTGGGGGACCCCCAGACCCCCTGCTTAAAAAGTGGCCTGATTGGGGCTATATTTCGCGCTATATCTCCCGGTATGAATTATTTCCCCAGTCTGGCCCTGCTTATAGCGGCAGATACTGTTGAGCGATGTATGGAACAGAATCTGTCTATTTTTCAGAGTGGAGTCCCTATGACAAAGCTCTGTTTTTTTAGATGCTCTAAATCTTTTAAATGATAGCGACAAAGAGAGTTTTTGCTATGCTATGAGAGATGTTTTGTTACTTTTATACTTATTTTTACTGGATTGGACATTTCCAATGCAGTCTCTTTGTAATTTACTTTTTCTAATTAAAGCAACTTTGTTAAAATACTATTACCAATTCGTGGACTGCTTTCCTTCGTGCCGTTCTATCACAATGTGTCACGACGCTGGCCTCGCCCTGCTCTCATCTGAGGTAACTCGGTATAGCCATGCAGATTGAATCAATTGCTGGTTACTGCTTTTAGCTAAAGTTATATAAAGGATATAATATATATATATATATATCACTGTTTGTTGTCCCCACCTGTCTGAAGAAGTCCACCATCATCCCTGTACCCAAAAAATCTACGCCCGCTTGCCTCAACGACTACCGCCCTGTAGCCCTCACCTCCATAGCCATGAAGTGCTTTGAGAAGCTAGTGAAGGGCTACATCTGTTCCTCCCTCCCCATCAACCTGGACCCCCTGCAATTTGCATATCGCCCCAACAGGTCCACGGAGGACGCCATAGCCCATGTGCTGCACACAGCAGCATCACACCTGGACAAGAGGCAGGGGAACTATGTGAGAATGCTGTTCATCGACTACAGCTCAGCATTCAATACCATAGTCCCCTCCAAACTCATAGCCAAGCTCAGGGACCTGGGCTTGAACTATGACCTCTGCCAGTGGGTCTTGGACTTCCTGACGGGCAGACCCCAGTTGGTAAGAGCAGGCAACTGCACCTCCTCATCCATCACGCTCAACATAGGGGCCCCCCAGGGCTGTGTTCTGAGCCCCCTCCTCTACTCCCTGTACACACATGACTGCGTAGCACAGCGGAACAACAACACAATCATCAAATTAGCTGATGACACAGTAGTGGTGGGCCTGATCTCTGCCAACGACGAGAGGGCCTACCTGGAAGAGGTAGAGAATCTGTCACAGTGGTGTCAGGAGAACTGCCTCTCCCTGAACGTCAGCAAAACAAAAGAGATGATTGTGGACTTCAGGAGGTCGGGGGTCAAGGACTACAGCCCCCTCAGCATCGACAGGGCACCGGTTGAGAGAGTGAACAGTTTCAAGTACCTCGGAGCCCACATATCCGAGGATTTGACATGGACCACACACATTGACAGTGTTGTGAAGAAGGCACGACAACGCCTCTACTTCCTCAGGCGCCTAAGGAAGTTCCAAGTCAGTCAGAAGATCCTTAGGAACTTCTACTCATGTACAATAGAGAGCATCCTGACTGGCAACATCACCTCCTGGTTTGGGAATAGCACTGCACAAGACCGTAGCAGACTACAAAGAGTGACACGTTCAGCCGAACGCACAATTGGGGGGGGGCTTCCCACCCTCCAGAACATTTACAACAAGCGGTGCAGGGGGAAGGCTAAGAGAATTATTAAGGACTCGAGCCACCCGAACAACTGCCTCTTTGAACTGCTGCGGTCAGGCAAGCGATACCGGAGTCTTAAGGCGAGCACAGAAAGACTCAGAAGAAGCTTCTATCCCCAGGCCATCAGGCTGCTAAACGAACAATAAACACTATGCAACAACCATCAAATGCACACAGCACACACACCCACATGCACACACTCACTTAAACAAACAACACACTGCAGCACCCACTCTCCACACTTTAGATCACTCAAACACACTTTATATTTATTGATAAAGGATTTGCACTACAACTCGTACACCTACTGTAAATTGTACCTAAATTGCACCTCATCCCATTTCTGCCTTGCACTATATAGTATTGTATATTAGTACACTGCATAGTATTGTATATTATATGGTAACTCAGTTACGTCTATTCTGCATCGAACATTGTACATATGTCTATACTGAACACTGTGACCTCATTTTTTTTACTTCTAATTTACATGCTATACTATGTTATTTTATTTCATACTTATCTTGTCTTGCACAGTCTCTGGAGCATAACAGTAAGAAGCATTTTGTATAAAAGTATTCTGTACTTCTGTATGACAACTATTAAAGAAACTTGAAACTTGAAACTTGAAACTTGCGAGCGCCGGTAACAACTATGTTCGACGGGCTCCATTGGATTTGTGGGAAACTGAGAGTATAGCCACTGCAGGGCATGACGATCGGGCCACGGATTGATGGACCTGTCGAACTGATAAGAAGTTATGGGGCTTGCAAATGATTATTAGTGTTAGTACGCTAATATTACACTATTAGCAGTAGTAATACTTATTAAAAGAGTAGTAATATCATCAGGCTTACAAATTATTAACATTGCAGGCTTTTCCTAAAATGATGATAAGAATGATGATAATGATAATGATAATAATATTATTATTATTATAGGCAAGGGAGTTCTCCCAGACATACATTTTGTTTATTACAAACAAAGAAGAGATTAACAACTCTTCTACGCTTATATTTCATATAATAATAAAATAATAATTCATTTAATTTATATAGCGCTTCTCAATAACCCGAAGTCGCTGACAGTAGTCGGGAGCAGGAGTACAAACAAAGAAACGAAAGCAAAGAAACAAAAACAAAAACAACAAAGAAACAAAAACAAAAGGAACATGAGACCATGAGGGGAACAGGGGAGACAGCCTGATAGCACAAAAAAGACTGGAGACAGACATCAATCAGGTTGGAGGGGAGGGGGGGTTTAAGGGTGGGGGGGGTTGAAGGCAAGGGAGAACAGGTGGGTTTTGAGGCGAGCTTTGAAGGTGGAGAGTGTAGGGGAGTCTCTGATGGACTGGGGGAGGGAGTTCCAGAGTCGGGGTGCAGTACGAGAGAAGGCCCGATCTCCGAAGTTTTTAAGCTTAGATGTCTGGACAGTGAGGGAGGCAGTGGAGGAGGACCGGAGGGAACGGGTGGGGCGGTAGGGAAGAAGGAGATCAGTCAGGTAGGGGGGGGCCAGGCTGTGGAGGGCTTTGAAGGTGAGGAGTAGTGTTTTAAAGTTAATGCAGTGTTTGATCGGGAGCCAGTGGACAGAGTGGAGGACAGGAGTGATGTGTTCGCGGGACCGGGTGTTAGTGAGGAGGCGGGCGGCTAAATTTTGGACCATTTGCAGTTTATGGAGGGAGCGGGAGGTGATACCAGTGAGGAGGGAGTTGCAGTAGTCCAGGCGGGAGGAGATGAAGGCGTGAATGAGGGATTCAGCAGCGGGGGGGGGAGAGGCAGTGACGGATTTTTGCGACGTTGCGGAGGTGAAAGTAGGATATTTTTACGATGGAGCGTCAACTGGATATAACTAACTAGTGACTATGAAGTAAGCGTGATTAGGAATAGTAATTGACCTGAGAACTTAGCGAGTTTAGCACCTCGCTGGGGGATATCGGGCGGCCACAGGGTTCTATCTCGAGTAGGTGATCTGAGATGGATAAGAGACAACCCGTCGGCTCTCAACACTATCCCTAGTAGATTGCTATCCCTAGTTGATTGCTATCCCTAGTAGATTGCTATCCCTAGTAGATTGCTATCCCTAGTTGATTGCTATCCCTAGTAGATTGCTATCCCTAGTTGATTGCTATCCCTAGTAGATTGCTAATATTGCTATACATACAGTATTCTATTCCACTGTATTTCTATTCTAATTTAGTGTATATACTCTACTACATCCTGCACAATTGTACAGCCCTTTCCTATATTCTATTGTACTTTTATTCTAATTTAGTTGATATATTCCATAAAATTGTATGTTACTTTAATTGTCCGTTGATGCACCAAACGACCAAAACAATTTCCTTGTATGTGCAAACGTATTTGGCAATAAAGACCTTTCTGATTCTTATTCTGATCTGATTCTTTGGACATGTCAGTTTCGCTAACGACGTGAATGACATGTGTTGAGTTTTCAGTGAGGACATCGCCTCCTGTTCATTTTCATTTTCACAACCTGTGTCGGAAGAACTGCCAGTCGCTCCTCCTCACGCCGTGTGAGAATGCGACGCAAGGAATGTGATTTATTATTCACCGCACACAGGTCATTATTTTAACTGTTCTTTTTTGCATCATTGCAGTAAAACACTTGGAAAGAACTTCTAGTAGACTTGGAAAGAGATTCCAGTAGTCGCGGAAAGAGCTTCCATGAAGACAACGCCAGTCACCAGTCGGTTGACCTGTCTTTATCTAGGAGTATGAAGGAAAATGTTATACAATTCTGAATCGGGGCTACTTATGATGTGCTGCCATCACCACTGAACCTAAACAGTGGGTAGATTAGTTGGGGACCCCGTTATGTCCACTGTGTTCAGAGATGGCAACTTTGAGGCATATTATGTCAGGCTGTAAGAGAGACTAATCTTTCTCAAGGCCGGTATACGTGGCATGTCCTATGTTCCCCGGTAGCGATAGATAGTCAGACCACCAGCCCTGATTCCAAACTCTAACCTTAACCAACTTTGAAAGAGGGCCTAAGCATAACCAGTTCGAAACAAGGCGGACATTAATAATTAATAAAAGAATAAAAATTTATAAAATGTTCAATCAATCAATCAATCGGGGGAACATAGGACCCGGGAACATAGGACCCGGAGAACATAGGGATGACCTCTATGTGGCGACATAACCAGGTTGGCGACATAACCGAGTGCAGCCATTCAATTTGTCTGTGAGGCAGGTAAATGTAGAGTAGGTCGGTTTTTAGGCAGGCATGAGTCAGGCCACCTAAATGGAGCTAATGATTGGGAGATTCAGATTCAGATGCAGACAACTTTATTGATCCCGCGTGGGGCAATTCATATTGTAGCTTCACGAGTAACGAGTAAACAACAAACAACAAAAACAAAAACATCTCAATGACGGCACGGCAACAACAACATTCCATGCAATACACAATCCAGTAAAAGTAAAAGTAAATGAGATGCAGGTAGATTGGGGAGGAAAACTGGTTAGTTAGAACAAACGTGAGGCCTGACGTATTATGGTCTGCTATAGTCAGCGGTTAGTTTATTTGATAGAATTGACCGTGCCACGGGAGGATTCAGTGGAGGAGGCTTATGAAAGGAAAAAGCTTAGATATGCAGATTTGGCAGCAGAAACTGAACGGCAAGGATGGAAAGCTAGGGATTGTCTGGTTGGATTTATAGCACCATTGACTTTTTGGGAGAGTTGGGGAATTTGTGGGCTGAGTTTGCGAAATTCGATAAATGAGATGTCAGAAGATAAGCATTGAAAGGGAGTCAGTGGATTTGGTTGAAGGGTAATAATAATGTCACAAATAATGTTCTTCTGTAGTAGCTGTTTCATATTGTTATCAAGAATTCTTCTCTTCTTCTTTTTAACCTTCTCTTTCTCCTATTTTTCTCTGATTTTCTCCCCGTCCCAATTTAGTCATTGTGCCAATTCCCCCCCTCCCCTACCTGGTTGTTGTTCGCATGTTCTCCCACGAGTCGGTACAAAGGTGTCCTGATGTCGAACGCACGCTTCCTCCGAGACGTGCGCCGTCAAGCCAGTGACGCTCTTTCCACTTGGCAGCGAGGACTCTCATTGGTGGAGTGTAACACGTGGGAGGGCACGCTATCTCCACCAAGTCCTGCCCCGCTTAGCAAGCGCCGAGACCTGACCTGTAGGCGTCGCTGTCCACAACGCCAGATTCCCACCCGCCAGCTTTCCCACCCCCTAATACTGCCAATTGTATTAGTACAATACAGCCAAGCTGGTAGCAACGCCGAGAGCTGGGCTCGAACCCAGCGTCTCCTGCGTTGGTGACGAGCGCAATCTCCGCTATGCCACCTGACCGCCCTAAGAATTCTTCTCTTTTTGACATAGGACTCAAGGAATGAGAGCTAGCATGCAGGGGAAGGGGGGGTTCTGGGATGCTGGGACCAAAGCCCACGCAGACGGTGGACGAGCGACGTCGCCTGGCGATGCGATTGTCTGTCGCTCAACGACAATTGATTAGCCCCCCACACCAGACCCGACCGTTCAGGTATAATAAGCTATATGTGTCGCTCTGTTTAGCTGGGGGTGTCGTTTCCCCCCGGGGGATATGGGAGGACGGACCGGATGTTAGGGTGTCGTGAAGCGAGCGTATTAGCAGGTAGCTGTGTTGTGCATTACGAGGGAAAGTATTAACCTGTAAAAACCCATATTGAGCTGGAATTAAACCACCATATACAGTGTTTCCCCTGAAAAAAAATTCAACAGAGGTGCTGTGCTGCGTGCACTCTGCCGGAATCCATATTAACGCACGCTGCCGGAGAAATAACTTAAAACTACCTTATAATTGTTCGAGATAGGTTATTCATGTTCATGGATGAATTGAAAATGGGGGACCCTGATGGAAACAAGACAAACGTCTTTCTCAGGTCTGCATCCCCTTAACAATTGTGTCTATTGAGCCGTACTGTATTGTACCCATTTTGCAATCTGTTAAATAAAGTTTTCATTCATTCATTCATTCATTCATTCATTCATTCATTCATTCATTCATTCATTCATTCATTCATTCATTCATTCATTCATTCATTCATTCATTCATTCATTCATTCATTCATTCATTCATTCATGGAGTCATGTGCATGTCATGTTTTTGGTGTGTCCGCTGACACTAGAAGTGCTTTGGAGGCCCAGGTAGCTGCATATTTGTACACTGCAAAAAAAGAAATCTTATCAAGTGAAAATATCTTGTATTTGGTATACAATAAGTCCAATATTGAGTAGAATTATCTTGAATGATCTTATTCCACAGATAATTTAGCTTATTTTTTTCTTGGTTTTGGTCAATTTAATCTTGTTTTAAGAAAATGTTAATCTTTACTATTTTATTTATTCTGGCATATTCTCCTACATCTTTATTTCTATATAAAGACACTGCACACTTATTGTCAATGTACACAAGGCGATTGAAATGTGTCTTTTGGCCTATCCCTCCTAGTTACACATACACAGTCCTCATATCCCTCCTAGTTACACATACACAGTCCTCATATCCCCCCTAGTTACACATACACACAGTCCTGATATCCCTCCTAGTTACACATAGTCATCATATCCCTCCTAGTTACACACAGTCCTCATATCCCTCCTAGCTACACACAGTCCTCATATTCCCCCTAGTTACACACAGTCCTCATATCCCTCCTAGTTACACACAGTCCTCATATCCCCCCTAGTTACACACAGTCCTCATATCCCTCCTAGTTACACACAGTCCTCATGTCCCTCCTAGTTACACACAGTCCTCATATCCCTCCTAGTTACACACAGTCCTCATATCCCCCCTAGTTACACACAGTCCTCATATCCCCCCTAGTTACACACAGTCCTCATATCCCCCCTAGTTACACACAGTCCTCATATCCCTCCTAGTTACACACACACAGTCCTCATATCCCTCCTGGCTACACACAGTCCTCATATCCCTCCTAGTTACACACAGTCCTCATGTCCCTCCTAGTTACACACAGTCCTCATGTCCCTCCTAGTTACACACAGTCCTCATGCCCCCCCTAGTTACACACAGTCCTCATATCCCTCCTAGTTACACACAGTCCTCATATCCCTCCTAGTTACACACAATCCTCATATCCCTCCTAGTTACACACAGTCCTCATATCCCTCCTAGTTACACACAGTCCTCATATCTCTCCTAGTTACACACAGTCCTCATATCCCTCCTAGTTACACACAGTCCTCATATCCCTCCTAGTTACACATACACACAGTCCTCATATCCCTCCTGGTTACACACAGTCCTCATATCCCTCCTAGTTACACAGTCCTCATATCCCTCCTAGTTACGCTACTGTTCCTAATTTATGCAAACACTCTCACGTAGATGAAACGGATCCAACACAAATGTACGAAGTCGAAACAGGTCTTTATTTCTACACAGCGATGGTGTGTAGAACAAGCACTTAATCACTTAATTACATTTATGAATTGAAATAGTATGCACTTTTATGGCAAAGAGTATTCGTCGGTATATCAATAGAGAATGTCCAATCTCTGAAGTCGCAGGTGGTAAATATACGACCTGGAATAGTTAAGGAATAACAGCAATGATACTTTAATGATTATATACTAGATACACTAGAGGGGGTTAATCCGGTCGCTTGTAAGCCGACAGGAGTAGGAGGGGGGGGGGGGTAGAATCCGGCTGCCTCGTCCGGCCAAGGGTATCCCAGGTGAACCCACTGTAGTGCCGTTCAATGCGCCGGCGATCCTTGGACCACAGATGAAAGCAGGTGGACTCTTTGTGGGCCGGCTCTCTCCGGTCCACGGTGGAGAGACGTGAAGCGACCTCGTCTTGCAGAGCGTCTCCTCACCTTGCGTCCTCTCCAGGGGGGGGGGGTTCCAACACACAGCAGTGTCGGGGGTCTTTATCCATGGAATAATCAAAGTATACAAAGCATAATCCGTGCCTGGGAAGGCGGGCTGTCGTCGGTAGAATAATCCGGTATACAGGTCCACTCGCTCGTCGGCTCTGGGGCTCCTCGGGTGCAGCTTCACATGGGGTCAACCACCCTGGGTAAGCAGCCAGTTCTCTGCCCGAAACGATGAGGTACTGACTACGGTAGTATTCTCACCGCACGAAGCACTATATATTAACAGACTATTATTAGCTTAATAGACTACGTCCAACTCGACGATATAGTGCCAAATATGACTATTCAAATATTAATATACACGATGTCTCAATACCGATGGTAGGCGAACTTGGCCTTACTCCCACACGTGGCGTCGCGGGGAGGCTTTACGTCTGTGACTCTATTGGAGGGTAAGAAACTGGACTGAAAAGAAAGTCCTACTTTAGTAGCGCAGTATATATACGCACTATGAACAAATAGTCCCATTAGTGGTGCGGTAGCCAGATTCCTACGCGGAATTAGGACTTGTTCGTACATGTGGAGCGGTACGTTTGAACTGGGTCTGAGGGGTATGGCAGCCTGGCACCAAGGTCTCGACCAATAGTAGAATGGAGACTATTATGGGATGTTCAGTAGGCTAGAATGGATATTCAATGCATATTGTACAAGGAATATACAAGGGATATCAGGGAATATTAGAGAATATACAAATACAATTAAATATATATATAATTAAATATATATATTCGGTTTAATCTGGCCCTTCACAACAGCCACCCCCTGAATAGGTCCCAGACCTAATCAGTTAAACAGAGACAGATTAATCGCGTTGTCTATTTACACATAAGGGTTTGCTGTAGGGGTCAGTCAACTTCACAAAGTCATAGGGTTGTAGGGTCATGGTCATCATCGATTGTGTCTGGGAGTCGAGGCAGTTCTATGAGCCTTGCCACGGGACGGGTGTAAGTGCGACCCTGGACGAGCACTTCAGCTGCTCGGACCTTGCCGTCGGCACCGGTGATCACTTTGCTTACGCGGCCGGCCGGCCACATAGCTCTGGGCAGTGATTGATCAATAATCATGACGACTGTTCCTTCTGTCAAATTGTCTCTCTCCTTTACCCACTTCTGGCGGGTCTGTAGAGACGGTAGGTAGTGCAGTAGGAAACTGTTCCAAAACTTGTCGGCTAATACTTGGCTGTACCTCCACATTCGTCGGCCGTTCGCTTCTTCAGGCCGGTACATTGTCTGGGGTAATGCAGGATCTAGCCGCCCCATCAGGAGTGTGTTGGGGGTAACTGGGTCGATATCCGCCACATCACTGGAGACATATCCGAGGGGCTTCGAGTTAAGTACTCCCTCAATCTCCGTGAGGACTGTCATTAGGACTTCTTCCGCCACAGTCTGGGCCCCAAGTACTGCGTACAGGGCTGTCTTTATGGAGCGCACTTCTCGTTCCCAAGTGCCACCGAAGTGGGGTGCGTTTGGGGGGTTGAATTGGAAATCAACCTGTGCTGGAGCGAGGTGGGTCTTAAGTTCTGGGCCCATAGCTTGGAAGCTCTCTCTCAGCTCTCTTTCGCCGCCTTTGAAGTTTGTCCCATGATCGGACAATAGGGTAGACGGTCTTCCTTTCCGTGATGTGAATCTACGGAAGGCCATAAGGAACGAGTCTCTCTGGGCTCGCTGCAGTAGAAGCAATTCTGCTTCCTCGTAGTTAGCTGCTGACATATCAGCGGGGGACTTGCACTCCGGGTGGTACCGCAGGAATGTTCTTTGTTGTGCACTCTCTATGGACGTGCAATCGTCTATGTTAGGGTCGGTGGAGGCTACGGTGCTCAATCCACAGAACACAGACTTCTTATTTTCCACCTCCTCTGGACTTGCTTCCCTCGGGATAGGCATGGGCCACTGTCCTTCCGGGAGTCTTAGGAATGCGGGGCCGTCACTGTAGACATTGCGACGGGTGAGGTCATCCAGGGGCATCCCCCGGGTGATGACGTAAGCTGGGTTCTGTTTTGTATCAACGTAGCGCCACTCTGTTTCTCCGGTTAACTCTTCGGTTAAGTCTTGAATCTCGGTGACTCTGACTCCCACGAAGACTTTGTACTTGCATGAGTCAGATTTGATCCAGGCGAGTACCGTCGTGGAATCTGACCACAGGATTGTTCTAGACACCGGTATGGTGAGCTCACGTTGGATGAGCGTGGCTAGGTGCGCTCCGGCTAGGGCTGCGCAGAGCTCTAGACGTGGGATAGATTGTTGCTTGCGTGGGGCTATTCTCGAGCGGGCGAGGACAAATGCTGTGTAGATCTCTCCCCCCTGGTCTTGGGCCCGCAAGTAGGCTACTGATCCGTATGCGACCTCTGAGGCGTCACTGAAGACGTGTAAGTCCATTTTACATGTCTCTGGCCTCACCGTGGGTGGGAAGTAGCTTCGGCGCATATTAACGCCTGGGAGTGAGTGGAGCTCCATCTCCCACTCTCTCCAGGTGGATGCAAGGTGTGCGGGAATGGGGTCGTCCCAGCCCTGGTCCTTGTCCCACAATGCTCGTACAATCATTTTTGCCCTGGTGGTGTATGGTAGAATACATCCTAGCGGGTCATATTGTCGGGCGAGTGTTGTGTACACACTCCGTCTGGTGGTCGGCGCCGCCGCCGGCCTTCCCTGCTCCGTAGTCAGGGGCTTGTGTCTGTAGTGAAGCGAATCTGTTTTGAATCGCCACACCAATCCCAGGGTCATCTCCTGGGCTTCTCCCGGGATTGTAGCCATCCAGGTCTCGCTGCTGGCTGCCTTGTCCTCGGAGGAGAGGCTGCGCAGTACTTGCGGATCGCTGCTGGCCCACTGCCTGAGATCAAAGCCGCCTTTGATCAATGAGGCGCGGAGTTTAATCAGGAGAGCCTCGGCTTCTTCCTGGGTTGAAAGGCTTTGTAGACAGTTGTCTACGTAGAAGCTGTTCTTTACGCTGTGTCGGACCTCTTCGTCCGCTGCTGGGTCCTCTGCTACATGTTTCTGTAGTGCAAATGTCGCACAGCAGGGGCTGCACGTCGTTCCGAAGGGGAGGACTTCCCATTGGTAGATGGCTGGGTGCTCATCTCCTGGCTTCTCTCTCCATAGGAACCGTAACAGGGGCTTGTCCGCCTCTACTAATCTCACCTGCAGGAACATTCCTTTAATGTCCCCGCTGATGGCCACCCTTTCCTGGCGGAAGCGGAGTAGAACGCCGAGTAGGGAGGGGCCGAGTGTGGGACCGGGCAGTAACTCTTTATTTAGATTTTGGGATCCGATCTGGTAGCTGCAGTTAAATACTATGCGGTCTTTACCGTTGTGATGGACCTTGTGGTGGGGCACGTACCACGATTCAGTGGTCTGGTCAGCCTCTTTAATGTCCATCTTTGTGACGTGTCCCGCTGCGATGAGCTTCTCAATCTCAGCGCGGTATACACTCTCTTGGGCGGGGTTCTTGGCTAAGCGCCGCTCCGTGTTCAGCAGGTACCGTTCTGTGGCGTCTGTCTTGGCGTGGAAAGTAGGCATTCCTTCTCGCCGCAGGAGTGGCGTGGCGTATCTCAACACGCCGTTGACCGGGACTCTCTTGGTCCCTGTCTCGAGGAGGTGAATGGCGTAAATGTCATCTTTAGAGCGAATGTCTTTCTTTCCGTTCTTAAAGGGCATTTGTTCCAAGGTCCATAGCCGCTCTACGTGTTGCAGGAGTGCGGTTTCTCCCTCTGTGACTCGGGAGTGGAGACATCTAGTGGCTGTACTTCGGTTGAGAGATTTGGCGAGCGGGCCTTGGAGAGTCCATCCCAAACGGGTCTTGACTGCTGCAGGACAGCCTCGGGGTCCGGTATGAACCCGGTCTATCGGGACAATGAGGTCTGCATGGTCGGAGCCTATCAACAGGGTCGGCATAGCATTGTCTATGAGCGGGATCGGTAACTTGCGCAGATGTGCATATTTCTCCATCAGCTTGGCGACGGGGTATGTGTACCGCGACAGTCCTATTTCTTGGCTGGTGAAAGCGTCTGCAATCTGGTACCGTCGCTCAGGCTGGCCGCTTGCTGCGATAGAGAATGAGACATTCTCGCCCTTTATCGTCTTCAAATCTCGTCTTATTGTCCGAATTGTCATTTGGGTTTCGCTTCCCCGCAGCCCTAGCTGGGCCGCAGCGGAGGCGAGCAGCAGGGTCTTCTCTGACCCGTCATCGAGGACGGCGTAAGTGTCCAGGACTTTATTCTGGTAGCTTAGTTTCACACGCACTACTTTTAGGAGTACTCGGGCTCCACTGCTGCTGGCGGGATCGATGTACATGACGCTCGCTTTGCGGCTGGATGGTGCAGGTGAAGGGCGCCGTCTGTTACTGTCGTGAAGTATGTCCAGATGGGCTCCATCGCACTTGGTGCACCTTTTCTTTAAGCGGCATTCGGCTGCCATGTGTGAGCGCGCACAGCGAAAACAGCGCTTGTTGGACTTTATCCATTGACCTGCTTCCTCCGCGTTCAGCTTGGGGAAGGAGTCACATTGCGCTAGCCAGTGTTCTTTCTCACAGTAGGGGCACACTATCTTCCACTTCTCCGTTCTGGAGGGGGTACTGTGGCTCCTGCTGCTCGGTACTGACTCCGATTGGTGCATCACAGTCACCGATCTTCTTCCATCATTTAGTCGTCTGGTTCCTTCTCTGGAGCCAGGGGTGCTCCGTCCGAATGTATCTAGCCGTAGGCTGCTGACTTCTCTCGCCAGAAAGTCTGCTAGATCGAGGAGGTTCGGTTCGGGGCCATTCGGGTCTCTGTGGTCCCTCTGCCGCCTAAAGCGCTCCTGACGAGCGGGCGGCAGCTTCTCCAGGATCCTTTCCACATTTGAGTTGGCGTAAAGTTCATGCCTCCCCTTCTCTCTTTGCGCTCCCAACATCCCTACCAGGGACTGCACTCTGATGGACAGGTCGTCCAGTGCTCGATTGTCTATTGCTGGGGGTAAGCGGTCGATGTGTCGGATCTCCTGGATCACGTAATCCCATATGCGCCCATACCTCTGGTCCAATGCTACCAGCGCTGCTGTGTATGGGGTGGTGGAAGTCGCGTGGTCCCTGTCTCGAGGAGGTGAATGGCGTAAATGTCATCTTTAGAGCGAATGTCTTTCTTTCCGTTCTTAAAGGGCATTTGTTCCAAGGTCCATAGCCGCTCTACGTGTTGCAGGAGTGCGGTTTCTCCCTCTGTGACTCGGGAGTGGAGACATCTAGTGGCTGTACTTCGGTTGAGAGATTTGGCGAGCGGGCCTTGGAGAGTCCATCCCAAACGGGTCTCGACTGCTGCAGGACAGCCTCGGGGTCCGGTATGAACCCGGTCTATCGGGACAATGAGGTCTGCATGGTCGGAGCCTATCAACAGGGTCGGCATAGCATTGTCTATGAGCGGGATCGGTAACTTGCGCAGATGTGCATATTTCTCCATCAGCTTGGCGACGGGGTATGTGTACCGCGACAGTCCTATTTCTTGGCTGGTGAAAGCGTCTGCAATCTGGTACCGTCGCTCAGGCTGGCCGCTTGCTGCGATAGAGAATGAGACATTCTCGCCCTTTATCGTCTTCAAATCTCGTCTTATTGTCCGAATTGTCATTTGGGTTTCGCTTCCCCGCAGCCCTAGCTGGGCCGCAGCGGAGGCGAGCAGCAGGGTCTTCTCTGACCCGTCATCGAGGACGGCGTAAGTGTCCAGGACTTTATTCTGGTAGCTTAGTGTCACACGCACTACTTTTAGGAGTACTCGGGCTCCACTGCTGCTGGCGGGATCGATGTACATGACGCTCGCTTTGCGGCTGGATGGTGCAGGTGAAGGGCGCCGTCTGTTACTGTCGTGAAGTATGTCCAGATGGGCTCCATCGCACTTGGTGCACCTTTTCTTTAAGCGGCATTCGGCTGCCATGTGTGAGCGCGCACAGCGAAAACAGCGCTTGTTGGACTTTATCCATTGACCTGCTTCCTCCGCGTTCAGCTTGGGGAAGGAGTCACATTGCGCTAGCCAGTGTTCTTTCTCACAGTAGGGGCACACTATCTTCCACTTCTCCGTTCTGGAGGGGGTACTGTGGCTCCTGCTGCTCGGTACTGACTCCGATTGGTGCATCACAGTCACCGATCTTCTTCCATCATTTAGTCGTCTGGTTCCTTCTCTGGAGCCAGGGGTGCTCCGTCCGAATGTATCTAGCCGTAGGCTGCTGACTTCTCTCGCCAGGAAGTCTGCTAGATCGAGGAGGTTCGGTTCGGGGCCATTCGGGTCTCTGTGGTCCCTCTGCCGCCTAAAGCGCTCCTGACGAGCGGGCGGCAGCTTCTCCAGGATCCTTTCCACATTTGAGTTGGCGTAAAGTTCATGCCTCCCCTTCTCTCTTTGCGCTCCCAACATCCCTACCAGGGACTGCACTCTGATGGACAGGTCGTCCAGTGCTCGATTGTCTATTGCTGGGGGTAAGCGGTCGATGTGTCGGATCTCCTGGATCACGTAATCCCATATGCGCCCATACCTCTGGTCCAATGCTACCAGCGCTGCTGTGTATGGGGTGGTGGAAGTCGCGTAGGCGAGCGCTATATTATGTGCGCGGGGTACCTTTAAGTGCTTCAGTAGGATGGCGTATTTGTGGCGTTCATCCAATACATCCACCAACATGGTCTCCAGACACATGCGGAGTTCTGTATACTGGGCCCGGTTCTCTTGGGTGAAGTCGGGTACCATAGGCGTGCCAATGTATGACGCTGACTGTGGATACATCGGCGAGCGTTGGGGGAGAGGCCTCCTAGGCGAGTCTCCTCCCGCTCCTTGGTATGGGCTGGTACCGGCAGTGTACCATGGCCCGCTTGTCCAGGTGCTGTTCCTCGGTGCGGGTCGTGCGTCGTGCTCACCCGGGTATAGAGTCGGGGGTCTGTAGCGCAGCTCCGCGGGAGTATAGCCTGGGCTGTACCGGGCCTCCTGGTCCGGTAGAGTACTGTGCTGTCTTCGGGCGTGGTTCTCCTCCTCTTCCTCTTCGTCTTCAGTTAGGTCATCCAGTGCTTGTAGTCTCTGGTTTAGCCTCTCCACAGGATATGCTGCTCCTTCCCGGTTGCTAGGTCTCGCTTGGACCGGTGGGGGGAGGTGGTCTGTGGGGGGTATAGACCTCGTCTGTTGGTCAAGTTCAGGGTTGTTTACTCGGCTAGGGGATGCCGCCCTGGAGGTGTGTCTAGACGAGTTCCTGGAGCCTCTGGCGGAGGGAGAGGGTGTTGTCCGTCTGATCAGCTGTTCTATTAGTTGCGACTGCTGTCTGTCGCGCGCTGCGTCCCGTTGAGCACCGGCTCGTTCTCGGGCCACATTCTCTTCCATCTGAATGCGTCTTATTTCTAGACGTATCTGCTCGTGTTCGCTTCGCTGCTGGATCTGCAGTCGGTCGCGTTCAGCAGCGGCGTTCAGGCTGATGAGGAAGGCCTGCTGTAGGGTCCTCTCTGCCTCGCTGGGAGAAGGCGGTTGTATAGGGGAGCCTTCCCTCGGGGTACTCCTTGCGGAGCCTTGGAGTTCTATCTCCACGGTGCTCTCCCCGTCTTCTTCCGTGCCGAGTTCTCTCTCGGTAGCGTTGTATTCCTCCCGGGACTCATCGGGGACTACTTCTTCAGTACTGGCGGGGTGTGAAGTCATGTCTGGTTCCCACTGGTCCCCACCGTGAACTTGGTCAGTTACATTAGAGCCCGTAGGGGCCTCTATGGTCGGGGTAGTCTGGGCGTTGGGGTTAGACATACTTTTACTTTCTAGTTTTACCGCGTTTACTGTTAGTAGAAGACTAGGTTGTTGACTGACAGCGTAAGCCTCTAAGTACTGAGGGAGCCGTCGTTCGCGCTGCGGGCGTTGGTTAGGAGGATCGTTTCGTGGAGTGTTCATCATAGGCCATTTCAATATTAATAACACTATATTAATATTACACTAATTACCCTCCGGCTCGAAGGACCAATTGTAACTGAGGGGTACAATTCCCTGACTGTATTACTAGATATGATACTTACAACCACTACCTTTGTACTTAATATTCGGCCACCCAGTACACGGCATAAATATATTATCATAAACACTCTCACGTAGATGAAACGGATCCAACACAAATGTACGAAGTCGAAACAGGTCTTTATTTCTACACAGCGATGGTGTGTAGAACAAGCACTTAATCACTTAATTACATTTATGAATTGAAATAGTATGCACTTTTATGGCAAAGAGTATTCGTCGGTATATCAATAGAGAATGTCCAATCTCTGAAGGCGCAGGTGGTAAATATACGACCTGGAATAGTTAAGGAATAACAGCAATGATACTTTAATGATTATATACTAGATACACTAGAGGGGGTTAATCCGGTCGCTTGTAAGCCGACAGGAGTAGGAGGGGGGGGGGGGGTAGAATCCGGCTGCCTCGTCCGGCCAAGGGTATCCCAGGTGAACCCACTGTAGTGCCGTTCAATGCGCCGGCGATCCTTGGACCACAGATGAAAGCAGGTGGACTCTTTGTGGGCCGGCTCTCTCCGGTCCACGGGGGAGAGACGTGAAGCGACCTCGTCTTGCAGAGCGTCTCCTCACCTTGCGTCCTCTCCAGGGGGGGGGGTTCCAACACACGGCAGTGTCGGGGGTCTTTATCCATGGAATAATCAAAGTATACAAAGCATAATCCGTGCCTGGGAAGGCGGGCTGTCGTCGGTAGAATAATCCGGTATACAGGTCCACTCGCTCGTCGGCTCTGGGGCTCCTCGGGTGCAGCTTCACATGGGGTCAACCACCCTGGGTAAGCAGCCAGTTCTCTGCCCGAAACGATGAGGTACTGACTACGGTAGTATTCTCACCGCACGAAGCACTATATATTAACAGACTATTATTAGCTTAATAGACTACGTCCAACTCGACGATATAGTGCCAAATATGACTATTCAAATATTAATATACACGATGTCTCAATACCGATGGTAGGCGAACTTGGCCTTACTCCCACACGTGGCGTCGCGGGGAGGCTTTACGTCTGTGACTCTATTGGAGGGTAAGAAACTGGACTGAAAAGAAAGTCCTACTTTAGTAGCGCAGTATATATACGCACTATGAACAAATAGTCCCATTAGTGGTGCGGTAGCCAGATTCCTACGCGGAACTAGGACTTGTTCGTACATGTGGAGCGGTACGTTTGAACTGGGTCTGAGGGGTATGGCAGCCTGGCACCAAGGTCTCGACCAATAGTAGAATGGAGACTATTATGGGATGTTCAGTAGGCTAGAATGGATATTCAATGCATATTGTACAAGGAATATACAAGGGATATCAGGGAATATTAGAGAATATACAAATACAATTAAATATATATATATAATTAAATATATATATTCGGTTTAATCTGGCCCTTCACAACAACTATGCTTGCACCTCATGGTACCAAAGCACCTCAAAGGCGCTAAAAACTAAATTACAAACATCTCAAAACAAACTGGTCAGACTACTGCTTGACCTTACTCCTAGAACCCACCTCACCCCTGCCCACTTTGACAACCTAGGATGGCTTAGAGTAGAGGACAGAGTACAGCAACTTGCAATGGGCCTGGTCTACAAGATACACTACATGACCAAGGTACCCATGTACATGTCAAAATACTTCCCAAAGGTCAGTGAATACCACGATCACAACACCAGAGGGAGCTCCACAAATCATGTTAAACCCAGATTCGGCTCAAACAAGGGACTAAACACGTTTCTCAATTAAGCCACATCAATGTGGAACGCCCTACCCAAAGCTGTAAAGGAATGTGAATCACTACCCACTTTCAAAAACACTCTCAAAAAACACCTACGGGAGACTGCAATTCGAAACTGGCCCCTGTAAATGTCCTAACACAACCCCCTCCAATGTACAGTAAATTACCAAGTATGGTCTTGTCAATATTCCAATGTACAGTTTTGTTTGTACAGTTGTACAGTGTCACCCACCCACCCCTCCTACCCAACCTCCCCCCCCACTCCTACCCAACCTCCCCCCACCCACCCAACCACCCCCAATGTACAGTCCTCATATCCCTCCTAGTTACATACAGTCCTCATATCCCTCCTAGTTACACACAGTCCTCATGTCCCTCCTAGTTACACACAGTCCTCATGTCCCTCCTAGTTACACACAGTCCTCATATCCCTCCTAGTTACACACAGTCCTCACATCCCTCCTAGTTACACACAGTCCTCATATCCCTCCTAGTTACACACAGTCCTCATATCCCTCCTAGTTACACACAGTCCTCATATCCCTCCTAGTTACACACAGTCCTCATATCCCTCCTAGTTACACACAGTCCTCATATCCCTCCTAGCTCCACACAGTCCTCATGTCCCTCCTAGCTACACACAGTCCTCATGTCCCTCCTAGTTACACACACAGTCCTCATGTCCCTCCTAGTTACACATACTGTACACACATTCCCCCACACATACAGTATGCATTTCATCAGAGGTCAGAGCGCAGGGTCGCCTGCAGTGCAGCGCCTCCAGAGCAGTTTTGGGGGTTCAGTGCCTTGCTCAAGGGCACTTAGGCAGAGAGGGTGGGCACCGTAGATGTAATACCAGCTGGAATACACCCTCCTGTCAGTGGCAGGGATCGAACCGGCAACCTTTCGGATACCAGCCAGCCTCTCTACCTCTAGGCCACCCTGCTTCCAATACAGGTTCCCTATAGACCAGGGGTGGACAACCTTTTTGGGCATGAAATCTACTTTGACAATTTTCGAGGCTGGACAGATCTACCATCGTCATCCAAGCAGACGGAGTGAAAATTACCACAACTTTATTAAGTATTTTAAGTCTTAATTAGCCTGGCTAATTATAATAATGCAAACATAGACGTTGTCCATATTTTAATATGAATAATAATATATAAATTCTTACTATCTGGGGAGACAAGCATAATGCACCTTGATATTATGAAACAATACAAATAAAAAATACTTTAAAACGACTGATTGTAGCACACGCTCCAGTTTCCTCATTAGACCCCTGTGTATTAGTCTATTGCAAAATATTATACGAATCAAATTGTGGCTACTTACTGTAGTTTTAAAATTCAATACACATTATCAAAGATCAAGATGTTTATTTGACATTTAAGAAGGCATGCACTGTACAACACAAAATATTGAAAATAGTACAAGTATAATAAGTATAGTATAAGTATAATATATATACTTATAGTATAGTATAATAATATAATATAAGTATTCTCTCTTATTTCAGAAGCGAAAACGAGTCCAAGCACTTGAATCTTAACCAAAAATTTCCCTCTGCTCAGCCAGTGAACGTCTGAGAACTGTATTGTGCAGAATATAAGACGGGTTTCTTTTCCCTAGAAAATAAATCAGAAAAAGGGGCGTTGTCTTATTTTTTAAGTCATTATACATTCACAACAACAGATCGCGCCAAACGAGTGTTAAGAGCGAGCGAGACGGAGTCTTTCCCTCTGTATCTCCCTCTCCCTCTCACACACTCGCAGCCTGCAGGAACAGGTGCAACAACAACAAAAACAACAACAACAACAACAACAACAACAACAACAACAACAACACCAACAACAACAACAACAATAACAACAACAACAACATGTGCATACACAGCGACGGGCACCTGGAGAGACGGAGAGACGCCTCGACCAGCTCCAACAAAGTGGCTCCTCTGTTAACAAACAACAGAGAGGAGGAGTTACGAGGCCAATTTTAAGATCATGGTGATCAACGAACAGAGTCATCAGACAACTGTTGTTGAGCAGCCAAGAGATATGCTGTTACAGAATAGAATAGAATAGAAATACTTTTATTATCCCGAGGGAAATTTGACACTGCAAATCGCTCACATTAAACATTTAGACAGAACAAGTCACGTAATGTTAGAAGATGAAGAGTGTAATACTGTAATGTTAGAAGACTGTGAGCTTATTGTTTTATTCAATGTGCTTTTCTTTTTATAAAAGATGATTTTACCAAAGGATGATACAAATAACATCCTACATTGGTTAAAACAATGGGTCTCATTCCCGAACGGAATTACGATAAAAATGTCCTCTTAGGCAGATTTCTGCCCATTTAAGACATATTAGGAGCACGAGTCCCCAAATTTTCCTGAGATCAGATTTGATCATGGCTGAGAACAGATTTAAGAGTGCTGAGGAGCAGTCTTATGATTGATTGAGTAATTGAAAATTTTATTAACTTGACATTCTCATAGTGATTCCTTCATGTCAACGCTACAGGCCTCCTTGGAATTAATTACTTAATCATAATAAAAATAAATATGACAATATTTGTACGATAAGAAATTACGCATTTGATGTCGGAAAAATAAATAATATGGATTAATCTGATCACATATAACCATATCTGAACCAGCTATTTTGGACAAATGTATAATTACTTTAATTACTCAGATATTCAAACACAATTATGCAATTATTGTGAACTGCTTGAAAATAATAATTATTTAATGCCTTCTGTGGAATTTGTATTTCTTTATTTGTTACACATCTGTTTTAATGATTAATTATATACATTTGAAAGAATGCAGGTCAACATGCAATATATCCCATTGATTGGTATACAATCGGACAGACCTTTGTTTGATTGATTGATTGATTGATTGATTGAAAACTTTATTAACAGATTGCAGAATGGGTACAGTACAGTACAGCACATACAATTGTTAAGGGGATGCAGACCAGAGAAAGACTTTCGTCTTGTTTACATCAGGGTCCCCCATTTTCAATTCATCATAACATATATGACACACATGACATACAGATAGTCAGTACTGCACATTTATGACATACCAGATTTGCAAATACAGTACTGTTTGTGATACAAAAAGAGTCCAGAAAAGAGAGTATACATTTGACGTAGAAACTGTTGGAGGAGGTTGGGTAGGTGGGGTTGGGTGGGTGGTGGGGGGACTGTACATTGGAGGTGGTTGGGTGGGGTGGGGGGCAGTGGAGGCTGCTGACCAAATTTTTAGGTGAAGCACAAATTATTATATTATATTTATAAAACATCCCGAATGTGTGTGTCAGTAGTGGCTGGTGAGTTAAAAAATTGGGGAGGACGGGATATAAAAAATTGTAATAAAGAAGTACAGACACAGTGTGGTTATGAAGACAGCAGACAGACACTACAGTTAAAGACAACAGGTAGTAATTTATACCTTTGAGTAATTCAAGTTCAAGTTTCAAGTTTCTTTAATAGTTGTCATACAGAAGTACAGAATACTTTTATACAAAATGCTTCTTACTGTTTCGCTCCAGATACTGTGTTAGACAAGATAAGTATGAAATAAAATAGTATAGCATGTAAAATAGAAGTAAAAATAGAGGTCACAGTGTTCAGTATCATATGTACAATGTTCGATGCAGAATAGAAGTAACTGAGTTACCATATACAATATACTATGCAATGTACTAATATACAATACTATATAGTGCAGAGCAGAAATGGGATGAGGTACAATTTAGGTACAATTTACAGTAAGGTGTACGAGTTGTAGTGCAAATCCTTTACCAATAAATATAAAGTGTAAAGTGTGTTTAGGTGTTCTAAAAAGTGGGTGCTGCAGTGAGTTGTTTGTTTAAAGTGAGTGTGTGCGTGTGGATGTGTGTGCTGTGTGCATTTGATGGTTGTTGCATAGTGTTTATTGTTCGTTGAGCAGCCTGATGGCCTGGGGATAGAAGCTTCTTCTGAGTCTTTCTGTGCTCGCCTTAAGACTCCGTTCTGTATCGTATCGCTCTCGCTCGGCATCGCTCTCTGCACTATCTCGCATACGTGCACGCGCACTGAATAAAGACCACAATGTACCTTTAATCCCAATATTCGTCTGACCACACCCCTATCAGCTTACCCATATAAGCAGGGGTGGGGCCACCCACTCTCCTCCTTCTCGCTTTCACCACAAGGAAGAAGTGCCTCGGTAGATCCCCACACTTGACACCATGATGGAAGAAAGGTTTAGGAGCAGCTTTGGGAAACAAGGATACGTTGACATCATATCTTTATTTTCTCTCTCACTATTTTAGAGAAAATACGGCGATATTGTCTTCGTACTGGAGTGTCTGGAAGATGATGATCATTCTAAAAACCCTCCACCGGTTTTCGTATTGGGAGCACGCCGCTGCATGCTTCTCAACTGCAGTTCCTTGCTGTGTTTGTTGGGGTGAAACCTGTCAGGCCACAGCTGAACTGTCGGACATGCCGCTGTTGTGAGAAGCGGTGCGTTCCAGGTTGGGTGAGTAGTGTTTGCTGGCGGGCTCCACTTGTCTGTTAGTGCTATGGGGGCTACTTGACAAAGTTTATGGAAACCGGCCCCAGGCTAGGGTCCTATGTTCAGCCACCTAGGCGACAGAAGGCCTTGGTCTGAAGACCATTATAGTTTTAACTAGTGGGCCGCGACCATTGACACTGGTGATCCCTGTGTGTTCTGGACGAGTGGATTCTCTCTGTCACCGTGTTAAGGCCCCATCTTTCATATCCAAATGAGAGTATTCCTTCACGAGGGGATATGTGCATGTAATGTGCGATAGCGGCAGATTCATGTTCAAAGTCAGCTACACAGGCCAGTTGGTACTGTGCTGATTCCGTCGGATGTGGTAAAGTCACCGTTGTGAAGCGGTGTTGACATCTTGTTTTCTCTTTTCTCTTAAAAAGTGAGGAGAGGTTCAGAACGGCGGCCTGTCTGGGTGAGTGTTATGTCATTGTTTACATGTTCATAGCTTACGGTTAGCCAGTCAGCTGTTAACTGCTGCGTTAGCCTGCTGGATCGCTGCATGGCCTGCTTAGGGCCTACTATTAGCCAGTCAGCTGTTAGCTGCGGGGCTAGCATGTCGTGGTCGCTAGGTAACGTTAGCTTGCTGCTATGGCCATGGCCTGGCGCGGGGTAGCTTAGCTTCTCGCGCGCCGCCGTGAGCTCGCTTCTAGATCGTCGTTAGATCGGCGTCTCGCGAGCAGAAGCAGTAGCACCCGAACGGTTGGAGCGGCCGTTAGCTTGATGCTATTCTGTTGAACGTGCTTTGATTTTAACATGTTTTACACTCTTGACCACGACGTCATCCTTGACAGGGGATGTTTTCGTCGACCCTGCCCTGAGCCAGGACGGCAAGGTTGCATCAACAGGGGACTGTAGTGCGGGTTGGGGCGGTGACGCTGCCCAGTTCGGACAACACAGGAGCGGCTGTGTTCCTACGGTGTCTGTGACTGCACTTCGCTGATCTGCGTTCCGGGTAGGAACGGGGTTGACCAGACCTCATAACACGTCTTCTGGTTTTACTTTGCTAAATGTATTGTGAATAACGGTGTTTTTCCCAAAACGTGTGTTGCTACAATGCATTTAGGATACGTTGCGGGTTATGTGTGAGCTGTTTTTGTCACTGGCAGTTAGCTTCTCCGTGCAAACGGGATGTAATGATCTGGTTGTTGTGTGAGAAACACGGCCGTGTACTCACAACTAAGGTAACTAACCTATGAAGCTATGCTTGGTGACAAGTGAGTAAAAGAATGTTCTTTCTCAGACTGTAATGACAATGAACAGTGTGTTCACACATTAACAGGTTTTCCTGTTTTAACTGGCCGTATTGAGGGTAAAATAGGAGGATTGTGTTTCCCCCCCGGTTCCCTGGGGACTTTTTCATCCTCCTATCAGACATGTTGTGCATTAATTGTGTCTTTTGTGTGGTAGGGATACGATGTAACTCTTAGCTTGATTGCTGAGGTTGTGCTAAATCTGCTGGAGAAACTTATTTCCTAAAGGGAAATTGGTTTGGTTGCTGTCATGTGTGCTTAGCAAGGCCTGTGGTCGATACTAATCAAGAATGATGTATTCTCTCATTGTGAAAAAAACGGCGTTCCTCTGTTGAGTGTTTTTGCCATTTTTTGTAGGTGATGATGGGTTGTGTGTGTCATGTGACCTACAACTGGGTTGTACTGGCCACGGAAGCACATGTGTATGTTGGACCGGGGTTCTTAGAGCCCTCTCTATTCTGTGTTTTTCCTTAGTAAAAATCAGATAGCAGGTTAGCTCATGCGCTGTGTGGAGCTGTGAAACGCTTCATAGAGCTGACTATGACTGTGTCATATTCTCTTTTTGTCGTTACATCGTATCATGGGTGTGGGGTCGTAAAGGGGTGAACTGGTAACCTTTCCTCTCCCCATTGTTCTGTCGGTCAGGGGTACACCCCCTGTCCTTCAAGGTTCCCGTCACGTGGCGGTTCGGCACGTTACGGGGGGGGGGGGGGGGGGGGGGGGGGGGGGAGTTCCTGGTCCCACGGCCTGGTATATTGGGCGTGTGCACCGCAGGAATTCCCCCGCCATAGAGTACGTCACCGTGCGCGTCTCTGTTGGTAGGACTTCCGTGTGCTGTTCAGGTCCATGTGATGGATCTGTTTTCAGGGGGGGTGGTCAGGGCTCCTCCTCACCAAGCGCCTATTCAGGCCTTCTGTGAGTTCGGACTCCTTCTTCCATGTGAGGAAGCCTCCATCAGAGTACAGAGCCTTCCTCCTCAGATTGTCAAAGTGAGTGGACCCTCTAGAAGGGTCCTTTTCTATTGTATGTATATTCGATTCAATTCGTTTATTGAGTGTGTATGGGTTCAGTGCCTCTTCCCCGGAGGCCCTAAAACCAGTTTTTTACATGGCTCAAGGTGCAATATATTCTTTTCAATCTGTACAGCTCGCGTGGGAAGTCTCTCTGGGGATCCCCGTCTCTTTCCTATGGGAGGGTGGTGGGATGTAAAAATGTGAACATTTTTTACCCCGGCTGTGTAGACTGGGATACATACTGTTGATGCTTCCTTCTTTCTATTCCAGAAGTGTTGGAGTTAGGGAGTGTCACACCCCTCTTGTCGTTCCCCTGGGCGCCTTGGGGATTCAATGACAGGTCTAAATAGCCTGTTCATTGATGGGGGTGTGTCCCGACGCACGTATAGTGCTAGCTCGCTGTAAACAGGCGATTGACTGGCACGCCTTGGTTGCTTGTGGTTGAAACAGCGTTTTTATAAAGCAACTGAGATGGGGGTTTTTCCTCTTCCGACGACCACATCCCATGACCTGGGTGGGTTGTCGACGGATTCTCGTTCATGTCTGGGGGATGATGACGGGATGGATCTGAACATATGTGGTGGGGTCTCACGCCCTTGGGGTGGGCCACCAGGCGCGGTTCGTCCGAACGTCTGGGTGGCGCCTTCTTTTCATGTTAAGATCAACACGCATATCTGCCCTTCTCCTGGAGTAGGCATGTCGGCGTGGTTAGGGCACGGGACTGGTTCTGGTCACGCTGGTCCAGATCAGTTGAACCCGTTGTCCGCCGGGGATGCAGATCTGCTGTTCTGGTACCCTGAGGGACTTGGGCTTTTTTCAGGGGGAAAAATGCCAGGTCGGTCTGGGTGTCACAGGGTTAAGCGCTATGGAGACCCTGGTTGGGTATGTTTTTACTCAGCACTGTCGTCATGGCTTACAGCCATGCCATTCTGTACGCGCTCGATCTCGTCGGATCTCGGCCGCTACACAGGTTGGTCCTGGTTAGTACTTGGTTGGGAGACCGCCGGGGAATACCAGGTACGGTGTGCTTAGGGGCTGGTTCTCCATTATTTTTCGCTCCTCTCTCACGAATGGCGAAGAGGGGCCTGTGGGGGTGGTTTTTTGACCTCCTCTGGTGACCCTGTGCTTCCCGTACCGCCAGGCCCGGTCCGAAGTGATGTTTGCGACCCGTAGGCCTGGGTTAACCCTTTTTGGAAACTGAAACACTTGTACTGCGGTATAGCCGGTGTATACCCGCAGGTGTGTTTTGGAGTTTTTTCTTGAGGGGTTATAGGAACAACCACCGCATTGGGTAACACCGAGGTGGTTGATTCCCTGGTGTGTTGGAGCAGTGTCAACTCCCGGGTTCACCGTTTGAGGGTGCCCCTGCACGTTCATGACGTCTGCCAATCGTGTCAGCCTTCTCTGCCTCGACCCCTCTGGGTGGGGGTTTTTAAATGGAGGCTTGGTCATGCAACACCGCCAGCTTACGCTCCTTCCGCCGGGGCGGCTGTGTTCAGCTGTCCCCTCTGGCGCCTGTCTCGTCCGCAGTCTCCAGGCTAGGGTTAACAGCCTGTTGCCTGGTTTTTCCCCGGTGCGCTGCCTGCTTCCGTTGGTTAACCTTTTTTGTGTGCTTACGGCCATGCTGACTGCCTGTTCTGCAGGGTCAGTGTGCCAGGCGGTGTACTATTGGGGGGACAGGGCCCGCTCGGCTTACGGCCATACCAACCTGAACACGCCCGATCTCGTCCGATCTCGGAAGCTAAGCAGGTTCTGGCCTGGTTAGTACTTGGATGGGATTCCGCCTGGGAATACCAGGTGCAGTAACTGAGGGGCCTTTGTCCGAATACGCTGGCGATGTGGGGGGCGGGGCACTACGTGCCCACCTGGTGGGGTCTTGATGCTGGCATCATGGACTTCTCCGGGCCCCCATTCTAGGGAGTCCAGTCCTTTTGGTGGGTCTGGGTCTTCCTTCGCGCTCCGCTGCTACGGCCTTGCCACAGGGTTGGGTTTGCCCTTGACCCCGTGATTCTGGGGGCAGTAACGAGGTTGTTCCTCCGTTCGTTCCCGGGTGGCATGCGGGTTGTGCGTGTGTGTAGTCGTGGGGTCAAGCCACGGTCTGCTCACCCTGTGCGTTGAGTTGCTTGAGTGCCTCTTCGCACGGTCGGGTCCGTCGCCCTCCCGTGAAGCCCCTAATAGGGGGGGTGCCCGCCATTAGGGTGGGTCGGGGGGGCTCGGCCCTCCCTGTTCTGATGGTTTGTGGGGGGCTGTCAGCGGGGTGTATTTGTCGGCCGTTGGCTCTCGCTCGGCCTCCCTTGTGCAGAGAGCGATGCCGAGCGAGAGCGATACGATACAGAACGTTAGGTTATGACTATAACCAAGTTCTGTTAGTATAGCGACGCTCGGCATCCGACGCCGCTGCAGCCTTTGACCTCGCCTTGTGGCGAAAGCTTGGGAAGGAGGAGAGTGGGTGGCCCCACCCCTGCTTATATGGGTAAGCTGATAGGGGTGTGGTCAGACAAATATTGGGATTAAAGGTACATTGTGGTCTTTATTCAGTGCGCGTGCACGTATGCGAGATAGTGCAGAGAGCGATGCCGAGCGTCGCTATACTAACAGAACTTGGTTATAGTCATAACCTAACGGTATCGCTTGACACACACCTCACTTACACACATCACAACAATAGCTTAGTCAAGAAGGCAAATCAAAAACTATTTGTTTACAGCAAGATCAGACAATTTCCCATCCTCACTGTTTCAAACACATCTAAATGCAATTTCTTTGCAATTTCATGCAAAAAGAGCTTATAAAATGCATGGTAAATGTCCACCCTGGACTCACAGCTTTACTGCCAAGACACAATAGGCTACAAGTCAGGAAGTATCATCACCACATCAATCCCACATGCACTCATTCCAGTACACACACACACACACACACACACACACACACACACACACACACACACACACACACACACACACACACACACACACACACACACACACACACACACACACACACACACACACACACACACACACACACACAGTATAAACAAACTATACTGCTGTGACGATTTCAATAAAACAGACCATTCTGAGTCAATGGTACAGAAAAACTGTACATTGGAATATTGGTAAACATATCGGTCAATCCCATTGTGCCGTGGGATTATGCCCCCCCCCCCCCCCCTCCCCGCGGCGATATTAATAATTATTTGATTAGAAACGCAAGCAGGGGGAAAGCTACCCGCTGCCCGCGACATGGTTCTTGGTGTATTAAACAGGCAATGCCACGGCCGGCTATTGAGTTCATATGCCATAAATGTCATGTATGTTGTGTATGTCATAAATGTCAATATGAATTGAAAATGGGGGACCCTGATGTAAACAAGACGAAAGTCTTTCTCTGGTCTGCATCCCCTTAACAATTGTGTGTATTGAGCCGTACTGTATTGTACCCATTCTGCAATCTGTTAAATAAAGTTTTCATTCATTCATTAATTTGCTGTCTCGTTATAACACAAACAGCTCACCATGAACCATGACCAGCTTAATTACGTTAGTTAGCATCCAAGCTAGCGTGATAACGTTAGTAGTTAGAAACGGCTAGGCTGCCTGCTTACCTGCAATAATGTTGTCATCGTCCTGGACCTCAGTAAATGTCCCGCCGGCAAAAAATAAGTTGCTATTAAAGTGCTAAATGTTAGATTACACTAACACACACTGTGTCTACACTAATATAAAGCTTTCGAACGTGGCCGATCTGTTAATAAAAATGTCAATCAATCAATCCCGCGAGGGGAGAGAAGACGCAGCCCCTCCGTGTAGCTGCAGAGCTGCAGAGCAGGAACCATTCTCTGATTGGATCTCAAGGATGTCAATCATTCAACCTCCGTGTAGCTGCAGAGCAGCAGAGATGGCAACATTCTCTGATTGGATGTCAAGGCTGTCAATCATTCAATCCCCCATTCAATGGCAAGAGTTTAAATGCACGAACCGTGCTTAGATGACGTTAATAGCCTATTTTGATTGGCTATTATTTATTATTTATTTAATCCCGGGTCAACCTGTGCAGCCATCTGCACGAATATTTACTGCAGTCATTACTGCAGTGCAGGCCTGCTCAGAGCGGTCAATTTTGGCCATTTTTGAAGAAAAAAATAATTCACTGGCATTTTTTTTACAGAGGAAAACTTTTCTAAAAAAATTATAATAATAATAATAAAAAAAAAAATATATATATATATATATATATATATGTAAATGAATAATAATTATGAATTATGAGTGAATTTGTGTTTCACGTGTTGTCAAAGAGAAACCTCCACTGGTGGGGGGGGTTGGGTAGGAGGGGTGGGTGAGGGACACTGTACAAGCAAAACTGTACATTGGAATATTGACAAAACCATACTTGGTCATTTACTGTACATTGGAGGGGGTTGATTTAGCTATAAACCTGCATTCCTTCGAATATATCATTAATCAATTAAACTTATATTGAAATACACTATATAGCCTATACACCAACACTGAAATGACAGTGGATAAATAAATAAATAAGAACTAAAGCTAATCGCATGGAAATAGACTGCATTAATATTCCATAACAAGTCTTGTGTGCGCCAGTATGGCCTACGTGTCTAATGAACAGTATAGGCTTAATATAATCTAGTTACTTGTTTCATTAGGATTTAGTAAATACTATATATATGCTCGGCCTCTGCCCTACGTACAGTATAAGTACAGACTGTACCTATACTGTATGTAGGGCAGAGCATATAGTATCTACTAAATCTTACTGCAACAAGTCATTAATGGAATAATAAGCCTATACTGCGTTCATTCATTACGCCGTAGGCATTAATGGAATAATAAGCCTATACTGCGTTCATTCATTACGCCGTAGGCTACAGTATACTGCGCGCGTGTGTCTGTGTGTGTGTGCGCGCACTGCGGCAGGTGTACCACGAGCTGTATGTATGATGACAATACATTAATCTAATCTCATTTCGATGGGTCGCGCAAGACTCGCAAGGCACTTCCGCATCCATTTCCACACAGCTGCGTCATTACTTTGCCTTATAAGGAGCTCTGGAGGCGTTGTTTTGTATGCAAATGACCTGAACGGGAACGCGCCTTCGAGTTTAAGACATAATGCCATTCTCCAAGCAGATATCAGATCATGTCACAGGTAAATAAATGAGATAAATGTTGTTATTATTGATTGTTGTTCTTATTTATATATTTGGACATTGCTAATTGTATACATTGTAAGCGCCAGTGGATAAAGAATCCACTGCTCATCTTACCGGTATGATGTTGCGTGTGACAAATAAAACCTTGACCTTGCAGGTGGACTTGAACAGCAATCATGTACATTGAACCCTGCCATCCAATTAACAGTGAGCAATCACGCTATTTAAATGGTCAACTCTGCACCCTAGGCTTACACAATCCGGGTGAAGACGGCATTCTATGGCATTGAAATGACAGTGGATAAATATATAAGGACTAAAGTTAATCGCGTGGATATATCTATAGTTGTAAGGGTTCGGTGTGAGGGTAGGTGAGGAGACCCCAAATGCAGAACACGATCCGAGAGAGTAGAGGCACAGACGACAGAATTAAATGAACAGGCTTTTACTTAAGCAGTTGCAACAAACTGTTATGGTTTGTAAACAACCCCAACAGCACGACACAGACAGGTAGTTCAGAGTTTTTTTATTTTATTTATTTTTTATTATTTATTTATTTTTTATTTTTTATTATTTATTTTACAAACAGAAATGAGCAAAAATAACGTAAATGCATTCGGGGGGAATGTCCTTTAGCAGAGTAGGGCTCTGCGGCTCTGCCCAGAGCAGAGTTGGCTTTGTGGCTCTGCGGCTCTGCAGCTTATTGATAATCCACTCGAGGAGAAAAAGAAAATGGAGAATGTCATTAATAGAAACGTAGGGATTACAAGGCAGTCCAGTAACAAGGCAGAGTCCAGTACCCAAAACAAAGCGACAATTCTTCAGTGTTAAGGAACACACAAAAAACAGATGAAGGTATTGAGTCCAGGAATACAAATGAGGATATCAGAGCATCAAAAAATAGACTTCCAAAAACTCACCAAGGGCAAAGTGTAAATACTAGGCACGGGTCCACGGAGGCAGAGAGAGGTAACAGCGGCAACTTCCAAGGGCGTACTGGAGAAACACACAAGAGGAACAAGCAGTAGCTGGTGGTGACCAAAACGACCCAACACTGAATGTTCAGCAAACAGTGTATAAGAGGACTCCCGTCGAGCTGATTGGAACTCCTCTCAGGTGCGTGATGCTAATTGGCACCTGGAAGCACGCAGTACTGGGCCAGCCCTCACACAAACAATGATACACGTTAAAACGGTACAAAACAAAGGCGAACTGCAAAACCCGGAAAAACAAAACTCAGCAGTGCTGGAATAAGGAACGGACTCACTGGGAAATAGCAGGAGTGAAGGTGAACAGGGTAAGTGACCGAACACAAGGTTAGACAAACAAAACAATGGCACGACAGGAAATGTGAGAAACAGGCAGGTACAAATACCACCCGTGATTATTGATGAGCGCCAGCTGGTTCAAGGCCAGGCATGACCAAGACTGGTGAACACAAAGCAATAGTAAAGAGAAAACTCACATCACAAACATGAGCATATGTAAAGGATTATCCTTAATGGAAACATATGAAAAGGATAAACCTTAATGGAAACATATGAAAAGGAAAAACCTTAATGAAAACATGAAAAGGAAAAACCTTACTGGAAACATATGAAAAGGATTAACCCTTGATGGAAAGCATAAGTAAAGAGAAAAGCCTTACTGGAAACATATGTAAAGGATACACCTTAATGGGAACATATGAAAAGGATTAACCCTTTAAACATAAGCTAGACCGGGGAAACACAACATGAACAGAGACAGCATAACATTAAATGTATTAAACATAGCCAGCAAACCTAGACCTAAATGCCATAGAAGGTCCAGTATCTGGAGTTGCTGCGTTTGGCCACCAGAGGGCGGCAGAAAACCACTGTTCACATTGTTCAGGAAGGGTCCCCGGCTGGGACCATGACAATAGTGGAATAGACTGTATTAATATTTCATATTTATACCGTCTTGTTCGCTCCTGCCTGACCACCTGTTCAGCGCAGACACACACGCGTGCGCACGTACACATTTCCTACATTTACATTGCTCATGGCAGTTTACTACATTTAATGCAGGTCGATGTCAACCAACAAGCCTTTTTTTTCTTTTTTTTTTATTATTATTTTTTAAACATACACATAAACATAACAACATAAAATTAGATATATAAGCATTAATTAACAGTACACATCCAATGAAATCACCATTTAAATAAATGTATTATACGAGATATACACCTAATACTTGCTATCTAATACCCTACACACATATGCTCTCGCTCGCTCCCCCCCCCCTGGACCCCCACTTGGATAATCCATCCATTATCATTCGCTCCTTACCAGGCACTACAATTCATATGCTAGCTTTTATTCTCTCCACCACTTCTAACCACATTGCAATTTTGGATTCACTGACACCTAAAATACTTGCTGTAGATATTTCGGTAGCACTTTATAATAACACCCTGTTATAAAACATTTATAAGGTATTTGTAGATAACAAACTAATCATGAACAAACCATTTATATACATTCATAAATGATTATTAAATCATTTATAACTATATTTGTATAACATTTACAGATTAGTTCTACATTATTTATAACTCATTATCAACATTGTTTGTACTTGATTTGTTCATCATTAAATAATGTTGTTTAATGTGTAGTAACACATTTGTAGATGCTTTGAAAAATGGATATGAAAAAACGACTATAGTGTATCTCCATTTATTTTTCATGTTCAACAAATGATTTGTTAAGACATTCATAAAACATTTATAAATCATTTGCAGATGCTATCGTGGGGGCCAATCTAAAGTGAAGCCTATTCATCATTAACAAGTGTCTAATACAGTTAATTATTTGTTTACTTTTTCATCACATGTTACAAATGTTGTAGGCAGCTTTCGGATACACCCTTCTTTGTGACATCAAACAGTGACAGAATTAGGACTAAAGATAAATGCAATTTTATTAACATATAAAATACATGTACATGACATAGTGTAACATCGGGGGGCACTAGGACCCAGGAGTACCCTGGCCAGGTATTGAAGAGTATCTAGAGAGGAAGTCTCACGCGAGCGAGACTTGACGTCACGTGTGTTGTCGTCTGTTTGAATGGAAGCACAAGTTATCCGTGCTGCGTCTATACTTTCGCTTTTAATAAGGTATGAGAAGGTTAAACACCTTTTTTTGTTGGTAAATCTATTCCATCATTTCCGACCTACAAACAGCTCTTATATGTTGTGTAGACGTTCGTGTAGATGTGGTGGCCGCTAACGTTACATTTGGTCCTAATGTGTGCTCAGTGTGCTCACATTGAGCACACATTAGGAACAAATGTAACGTTAGCGGCCACCACATCTACACGAATGTCTACACAACATATAAGAGTTGTTTGTAGGTCGGAAATGATGGAATAGATTTACCAACAAAAAAAGGTGTTTAACCTGCTCATACCTGAAAAGCGAAAGTATAGACGCAGCACGGATAACTTGTGCTTCCATTCAAACAGACGGCAACACACGTGACGTCAAGTCTCGCTCGCGTGAGACTTCCTCACTAGATACTCTTCAATACCTGGCCAGGGTACTCCTGGGTCCTAGTGCCCCCCGACGTTACACTATATGTCATGCACATGTATTTTATATGTTAATAAAATTGCATTTATCTTTAGTCCTAATTCTGTCACTGTTCGATGTCACAAAGAAGGGTGTATCCGAAAGCTGGCTACAACATTTGTAACATGTGATGAAAAAGTAAACAAATAATTAACTGTATTAGACACTTGTTAATGATGAATAGGCTTCACTTTAGATTGGCCCCCACGATAGCATCTGCAAATGATTTATAATTGTTTTATGAATGTCTTAACAAATCATTTGTTGCACATGAAAAATAAATGGAGATACACTATAGTAGTTTTTTCATATCCATTTTTCAAAGCATCTACAAATGTGTTACTACACATTAAACAACATTATTTAATGATGAACAAATCAAGTACAAACAATGTTGATAATGAGTAGGGATGTCCGATATTATCGGCCGACCGATATTATCGGCCGATATCGGCAGTAAAATGTGATATCGGAAAATATCGGTATCGGTTTAAAAACAAAAAAAAACAATAACAATATTTGTTATATATATATCCAGTGAAATTATTAGTTATTCAGTTTTTTGGACGGGGAAACCCTGCATATATCGGTATCGGTTGATATCGGTTGATATCGGTATCGGAAATTAAGAGTTGGACAATATCGGAATATCGGTATCGGTAAAAAAGCCAATATCGAGCATCCCTAATAATGAGTTATAAATAATGTAGAACTAATCTGTAAATGTTATACAAATATAGTTATAAATTATTTAATAATCATTTATGAATGTATATAAATGGTTTGTTCATGATTAGTTCATTATCTACAAATACCTTATAAATGTATTATAACAGGGTGTTATTATAAAGTGCTACCGATATTTCTAGATAAATCACATCGAGATATGTAAGAATCCAAACCTTCCTACAAATTTTTTCCTGTTGAAACCATCGTGATGCTATCAGCTTTTTAGCCGCTGTGATACCAGATAAAACTAATCTCTTTAGCTGTATAGGGACTGCAAACTCAAAAACATGAATGAATGAATGAATGAAAACTTTATTTAACAGATTGCAGAATGGGTACAATACAGTACGGCTCAATACATACAATTGTTAAGGGGATGCAGACCTGAAAAAGACGTTTGTCTTGTTTCCATCAGGATCCCCATTTTCAATTCATATAGACATTTATGACATACACAACATACATGACATTTATGGCACAGGGACATATAGGTATTTAGTACTGATACATTTGTGACATAAACGGTATTCAAATATACAGTACTGTTACCCCTAGATCCTGACAGAGTATATACATATGATGGGGAGGGGACTGTACATTAGGAGGGGGTGGGTGGGTGGGAGAGAAATATCCATACGGCGGGGAGGGAATATGTACATGCGGTGGGGAGGAGACTGTCTATTAGGAGGTGGTGGGGGTTTTGGGCATTTACGGTGGCCAGTTTCGAATTGCAGCCTCCCGTAGGTGCTCTTTAAGAGCAGTTTTGAATGTGGGTAGGGATTCACATTCCTTTACAGCTTTGGGTAGGGCGTTCCACATTGATGAGGCATAATTGCGAAACGTGTTTAGTCCGCGTGTTGCTTAATGACAGCGGAAGAGTGCAAGGGCGCTACCGCATTCTTCGCCGCGCATGCGCATGAGGTCCTCGCTTAGTTCAGACGCCCCATTCAACACGGTGAATCCCAAACTCGAAACTCCGTTAAGCTCCAGAGAAAGAGGCTGAAAACCGCCAGTTCTTGCCCGACGTATGGGAGCCGAATCGGGATCCGAGTTTTCTGATGAATAGCCCCAAAACATGGAGGTCGCGATTCGCGAACGGCGCCGGCTTCGCTGACCAGAGCTCTCTCAGATTCAAAATTGCAGCCTGGAACATACATGTTTCGGAACCAATGTGTAACTAGACAGTTACAATATAACATTTATATTAATTAACCCAGTTAATGCCTTAAGAGAAAGAGTCTGGTGGTCAATTACTACGGAAATGTTGTGTCTTACTAATAATAACTAATTCCGCTGTCAATATAAGTCTCTGTGATACTTTCTGAATATGATTTGGGAATGGGCAGGGTTATATTAGAAGAAAGACAGTGTAAACAATATAATTAACTCTGAATATAATAATGACGAAAAATAAACAGGATTAATTAACCCAGTTAATGCCTTAAGAGAAAGAGTCTGGTGGTGGTCAATTACTACGGAAATGTTGTGTCTTACTAATAATAATAACTAATTCCGCGGTCAATATAAGTCTCTGTGATACTTTCTGAATATGATTTGGGAATGGGCAGGGTTATATTAGAAGAAAGACAGTGTAAACAATATAATTAACTCTGAATATAATAATGACGAAAAATAAACAGGATACACAACACAACAAGGTGCACTACCCTGTTTATTTTTCGTCATTATTATATTCAGAGTTAATTATATTGTTTACACTGTCTTTCTTCTAATATAACCCTGCCCATTCCCAAATCATATTCAGAAAGTATCACAGAGACTTATATTGACCGCGGAATTAGTTATTATTAGTAAGACACAACATTTCCGTAGTAATTGACCACCAGACTCTTTCTCTTAAGGCATTAACTGGGTTAATTAATATAAATGTTATATTGTAACTGTCTAGTTACACATTGGTTCCGAAACATGTATGTTCCAGGCTGCAATTTTGAATCTGAGAGAGCTCTGGTCACCGAAGCCGGCGCCGTTCGCGAATCGCGACCTCCATGTTTTGGGGCTATTCATCAGAAAACTCGGATCCCGATTCGGCTCCCATCCGTCGGGCAAGAACTGGCGGTTTTCAGCCTCTCTCTCTGGAGCTTAACGGAGTTTCGAGTTTGGGATTCACCGTGTTGAATGGGGCGTCTGAACTAAGCGAGGACCTCATGCGCATGCGCGGCGAAGAATGCGGAAGCGCCCTTGCACTCTTCCGCTGTCATTAAGCAACACGCGTTTAGTCCCTTGTTTGAGCCGAATCTGGGTTTAACATGATTTGTTGAGCTTCCTCTGGTGTAGTGGTTGTGGTATTCACTGACCTTTGGGAAGTATTTTGACATGTACATGGGTACCTTAGTCGTATAGTGTATCTTGTAGACCAGGCCCATTGCAAGTTGCTGTACTCTGTCGTCTACTCTAAGCCATCCTAGGTTGTCAAAGTGGGCAGGGGTGAGGTGGGTTCTGGGGGTAAGGTCAAGTAGTAGTCTGACCAGTTTGTTTTGTGATGTTTGTAATTTTGTTTTAAGCGCCTTTGAGGTGCTTTGGTACCATGAGGTGCACGCATAGTCGTAGTACCCTTGAATGAGTGCTCCTGCCAGAGTCTTCAGGGTATTCTTGTTTACCAGAGAGGAGATCCGGTACAAGAATCTAGTTCGTTGGTTGACTTTTTTTATTACATTGGATGCCATTTTGTCACAGGAAAGATTTGCCTCTAGGATGGAACCCAGGTAGGTAATTTCGTCTTTCCTTGTGACAATATTGTCACCCACTGCAACTGAGAAGCCGTCGGTCTTGCTGAGTTTGTTATTTGAACCGAAGAGAATGGACTCTGTTTTGCCCATGTGTAATGATAGTTTGTTATCAGCGAGCCATATGCAGATTTTGCCTAGTTCCGAGCTGATGGTTTTTTCAACCTGCAACTTGTTCTTGTCAGAGACCAGCAGGGCTGAGTCGTCCGCAAACAGGAACAAGTTGCAGTCACAGGCTGACGACATGTCATTTGCATAAATTAGGAAGAGTAGCGGTCCTAGTATGCTTCCTTGTGGAACACCACAGCTCACTGTGAGGGGGGGGATAGAGTACTGTTTACCTCTACCATCTGTTCTCTCCCCTCCAGGTAGGATTGCATCCAGCTCACTGATAAGCTATCAAAACCAATTGCTTTTAGCTTGTCAATCAGAATGGAGTGATTGACAGTGTCGAAGGCCTTTTGTAGGTACAGCATGACCATGCCGCAGTATTTGCCCGCGTCCACCTCTTGTTTGATGTGGTCGTTCAAATAGAGGAGGCATGTGTCAGTGGAGTGGGACGTTCTGAAGCCAGATTGGAATTCGTAGATTCGATTTTTTTCCGCCAGGTACTTTTCGACCTGTTCGAAGACTATTTTCTCCATGACTTTTGAGATGGAGGTGAGAATAGAAACAGGGCGGTAGTTGCCTGGGTCTAATTTGCTGCCCTTTTTGTGCAGAGGGGTCACTCTCGCAATTTTGAAGTCCTTGGGGACGTGTCCCTGTTTTATAGAGAGGTTTATTATGTGAGTGATGACTGGGGTGATGGCGGCTGCTGCGTGAATGCTTAACATCATTCAACAGCAATACAGAGGGGTGTACAGGTATATTCAGAATTAAGAAATTTGATAATTGCTGGGACACTTCTTTCCAGAATATCTTAACTGGTGGGCAATCCCAGTACATGTGCATAAATGTACCCCCATCCCCATTTGTACATAAGGAGCATCTGGAGTCTTGTTTAAGTCCCATTCTGTTCAATCTTATAGGAGTCAGGTATCATCATCATTAGGTGGCTTCTTCGTTCCGAAGGTTGCCTATCACTCTCCAACCCATTCTGTCCCCACTTCTTCTCTCCAACTCCGTGACTCCGCCTCTCACTCCACTCCAATCACAGACATCGTCTACCCAGCCTCTTCTTGTTCTTCCACTTCCTCTCTTTCCATCCACCTTCCCCATCACCACCTTCTTGAACATCTCCCCGCTGGATCCTCTCAGAACATGCCCGCACAACTCCATCTTTCTCTTTTTCAACCTCTCCAGCAGCTGTCCCCCTTGCATATCCGCTCTTCTCAGTACCTCCTCATTCTTGATCTTATCCTTCCATGTTATCTTCAGCATCTTCCTCAGTGTCCACATTTCAAAAGAGTCTATCATCCTCTTTGCCTCTTCATTCAGCGTCCATGCTTCTGCTCCGTATGAAAAGACTGACATAACATACGTTTCCAAAATCCTGGTCTTCGTTTTCCAACTTATGTTTCTTCTCAATAATTCTTTATGGTTCCAGAATGCGCCCTTTGCAATTCCGGTTCTTCTCTTAATGTCCATGTTAGCTCTTCCACCTTCACTGATCCAGCTTCCAAGGTACATGTACTCCTTCACTTGTTCAAGTTTTTCTCCATCCACCTGTATTTTACAAACAGTTCCTGGTGTTTTTTCAATGATCATTACTTTAGTTTTCTTTGTGTTTAGTGACATTCCATAGTTTTTGCATTCGACATTCAGCTTATTCATCATGTCCTGTAGATCTTCTTGACAGTTACAGACTATAGCAGTGTCATCCGCGTATCTTATATTGGTGATGTTCTCTTTGCCAAGTTTTACTCCTTTCCCTCCTCTCAGACCTTTTTTCATCAGTGATTCACTGTACATATTAAAGAGTACAGGGGACAAGATGCATCCTTGTCTTACACCCTTCTCCACCGGGAAGTCTCTTGATTTCTCCTTTCCTATTCTATTCCTATGAATATAGTTAAGATTGATTTGTTGATGGTCCGGGTTACGTGACGCAAGTCGAACGTTTGCCCAGGCTTCTTGCCAATCAAAATTTATTTCCAGGTCTGGTATATCCCTCCTCCAGACTGAGTCTAGGGGGAGGATTCCATACGAGGACGTTAGTAATTGATGATACAAATCTGATACAAAACCTCTCGATGTCTCTCTTTCATAGAAGAATTTGTGGTATCTGTGGTGTTCAATTGGTATCCTTAATGGGACTCCATGAGCCTTCAAACATACCAATAACTGTGCGTAAAAATAATATGTGGATCTGGTAAGATTACATTTTTTATGTATTTCTTCATATCTACAAAAACCCTGTTTGTTGAAAACATCTCCTAATGTGTGTATGCCCTGCTTTTCCCATTTAGGTATCTTATAGGTCGTTTTCCAATCAGGAGTGCATTGTTATTGAATAGGGGAGTATGACTATGCCATTTATGTGGGTTAGAATATTTTGTTTGTGTTTCACGCCATATCCGGATCGCATGAGTAATAATGGGGCCAAATTTCAATTGGCATTGCTTAATTGATAATTTGGTGTATACTATGTCCTGCAGTATATGTGGTGCTACTATATTTACTTCTAAATTTCTCCAGGATACTGATGCTTGGGAATCAAACCAGGTTGTCAGTGGTCTTAAAGTGTACGCCTTAAAATAGTGGTAAAAATCTGGAAATGCCATACCTCCATCGGCTTTGTTTCTCTGTGCGGTGGATCTTTTTATACGTGGTGGTTTGTTATTCCAAATAAATTTGTATGCGGTAGAGTGTAATTTTTTCCAGTAACCATCTGGAGGGGGTAACGGTAGCATTGAGCTAATGAAGTTGATTCTAGGTAGGACATCCATCTTAACTATTGATACCCGTGCCTGTACTGAGTTTTTAAGTTTTGACCGCCTGTCAAAGTCGTATTTGATCTTATTTTGGATTTTTATGTAATTGTACTTCACCGTTTGGCTTATAGTAGGGAATACTTCAACTCCCAAACATCTAAAGTGTTTAACCATTGGTATTTCTTCTGGAAGGAGTATATTTCTTGGAGGGGCATTAAGTGGAAGGAAAGCCGACTTTGGCCAATTTATCCTAAATCCCGATAGACTGCCAAAGTCATCAATCAACTTGAGAAGATGAGGCATTGCGGTGTTAGGGTTTTGCATGAACAGAATTACGTCGTCCGCATACAAACAAATTGTATGTTGTGTGCCCTTGATTGCGATTGGTTCTATGGATTGGGATTGTCTTATATATTGTGCTAAAGGCTCTAATGATAAATCGAATAGTCCGGGACTAAGAGGGCAACCCTGTCTAGAAGAGCGTGATAACGGAAAGATTTCGGAGGTGATTATACCTGTTGTAATCATGGCCGATGGGTCTTTGTATAATACTTTAATCATATCAATGAATCCTTTTCCTAACCCCATCCTTTCTAATACTGCCCATAGATAAGACCATTCCAACCTATCAAAAGCTTTCATCGCATCCAGGGACAGCATCGCCTTAGGTGTGGTGTCATCCTTGCTGGCATCTAGTACGTGTAGTAATCGTCTTATATTATCCGTGATCAAGCGGCCTCTTATGAAGCCAGTCTGATCCGGATGAACTAAAGACGTCATATGCTTTTGAAGTCTGATGGCTAATACCTTAGAGCAGGGGTTCCCAAACTTTTCAGGCCAGGACCCAGAAAATAAGGCGTCAGAGAGCCGCGGCCCAATGCACATCGTCAGTTTTTTTTTTTTTTTTTTTTGTCAGGCGACCGATTTTTTAAGCCAAATATCACTTCAATCCTATTAAGTTAGTTCAAGTTAGTTATTCATTTATATGTGCTATTTATGAGAGGGCTAACTTGTTGCAAAATAATAATGATAATAATAATAGCCTCATTAAAATACTATTGTTGCTTCGGTTGTTTTCAGCGTTTTATGTGCATAATCTGTTATTTAGTTTAAAATGTTCGTTGAAATAAGTAGATTTTTCGTTTTTGTTTATTTATTAAGTTAATATAAAACCATATAGTTACATTTTAGAATACAATAGAATATAATTTTAGAATACAACTAGAAACACTGTCATGGCCTGCTTCTAATTTCAGTGGCCTGACAATTTTTTTTTATTTTTTTTGTATCATCTCACGGCCCTCCCGTGGCTGCTCGCGGCCCACCTTTGGGTCGCGACCCCGACTTTGGGAACCATTTCCTTAGAGAACAGCTTGATATCGGTTCCGAGGAGGCTTAAGGGTCTATAACTACCGCAATCGGTGGGGTCTTTGTCTTTTTTAAGGAGGACTGTTATGAGTGCAATATTGTCATTCTTATGGAAGTTCCCCTCCTTGATTGAGTATAAAATCATATTAAGTAATATGGGTCCAATTACATCCCAACATGAGAGGTACATTTCTGGTGGGATACCGTCTCTTCCAGGAGCCCTACCACTTTGTATTTCAGATATGGCCTCCCTAAGTTCATCTAGTGTGATGGGTGTTTCTAACTGTTTAGCGTCTTCCTCTGATAGTTTGGGGAGGTTAATTTGATTAAGATATGTGTCCATTTTGTTTTGATCGAAGGTCGTTTCTGATTTATACAAGTTGGAGTAGAACTCTTTGAATGTCTCGTTGATTTTTTTAGGGTCTGTAACAAGTCCTTGTTGTGCTTTAATGGTAGTTATATCTGCAAATTTTGCGTTGACTCTTAACGTAAGGTTATGTATATAACCAAGTTCTATGAATTCTGGTGACGCTCAGCGTCAGTCTGCACACAACTCACTCCAGTGACGTGCACTGAATAAAAACTTCACAATGTACCTTTACATACCAACATCCGTCTGACCACACCCCCATCTGCTACCTACATAAGCAGGGGTGGGGCCACACACTCATCTCATTCCCAAAAATATCACCACAAGGAAAGATCAAAGGGCCGCAGTGGCGTCCTGACGCTGAGCGTCACCAGAATTCATAGAACTTGGTTATATACATAACCTTACGTTCTATTTCATTCTGGCCTCCGCTCAGCGTCAGTCTGCACAAGAGGAGCTGAGCGGAAGCCAGAAGCTCGACAAATGTACCCCGCTGAGGCCCCCCACAACCATCAGACCGGGGAGGACCGAGCCCCCCCGACCCTCCCTAATGGAGGGATACCCTCCCTATTGGAGGACAGGAGGGAGACGGATCCGACCGTGCGAAAAGGAACTCAAGCAACTCAACGCACAGGGTGAGCAGACCGTGGCTTGACCCCACGACTACGCACACGCACAACCCGCATGCCACCAGGGAACGAACAAAAGGAACAACCCTCGTTACTGCCCCCAAAATCACGGGGTCAAGAGCAAACTCAACCTCGTGGCAAGGCCGTAGCAGCGGAGCGCGAAGGAAGACCCAGACCCACTGAAGGGACTGGATCCCCTGGAAAAAGGGGGCCCGGAGAGGTCAATGACGCCAGGCATCAAGACCCCACCAGGCGGTCACTTAGTGACACCGCCCCCCACATCGCCAGCGTATTCGGACAGGGCCCCTCCAAGAGCGGGCCCTTTCCCCCCATTAGTACGCCGCCTGGCACACTGACCCTGCAACACAGGCAGTCGGCATGGCCGTAAAGCACTCAAAAGGTTAACCAACGGAAGCAAGCAGCGCACCGGGGAAAACCAGGCAGCAGGCTGTAGACCCGAGCCTGGAGCACTGCGGACGAGACAGGCGCCAAAGGGGTCAACTGAAAACAGCACCCCGGCGGATGGTGCGTATGCTGGCATTGTTGCGCACCACGACAAAGCCTCCATCAAAAAAAAACCACCCAGAGGGGTCGAGGCAGAGAAGGCTGACACGATTGGCAGACGTCATGAACGTGCAGGGGCACACTCAACCGGGTAACCCGGGAGTTGACTCTGCTCCAACACACCAGGGAATCAACCACCCTCTTGGTACCACAGACGGCGGTTGTTCCTATAACCCCCCAAGAAAAACTCCAAAAACACACCTGCGGGTATACACCAGCTATACCGCAGTACAAGTGTTACAGTTTCCAAAAAGGGTTATCGCAGGCCTACGGTTTCAACGAAACATTACTTCGGACCAGGCCCGGCGGCTCGGGAAGCACACAGGGTTACCAGAGGAGGTCCAGAAGACCACCCCAACAGCCCCCTCTTCGCCATGCGTGAGAGAGGAGCGAAAGAAAGGAGAACCAGCCCCTTATGATAGTGCCAGGTACAACGTGTACCCAACAAAGGGTCTCCATAACGCCTAACCCTGTGACACCCGGGCCGACCTGGCATTTTTCCCCCCGAAAAAAGCACAAGTCCCTCAGGGTACCAGAACAGCAGATCTGCGTCCCTGGCGGACAACGGGTTAACTGACCTGGACCAGCGTGACCAGAACCAGTCCCGTGCCCTAACCACGGCGACATGCCCACTCCAGGAGAGGGGGTAGGTATGCGTGTCGATCTAAAACATGAAAAGAGGGCGCCACCAAGACGGTCCCATTTGTACCGCGCTCAGTGGCCCACCCCAAGGGCGTGAGACCCCTCTACCTATGTTCTGATCTATTCCGTTAACATCCCCCAGATATGAACGAGAATTCATCGAGACAACCTAGTAAACTGGCGCTCGGAAGAGACACAACTCGATCCCAGTTGCCCTATAAAAACGCTGTTTTAATAACGAGCAACCAAGGCGTTCTAGCCCCCTGCGTGATTCTTATCAGAAACACCCCGAGCCAGCACTATGTACGCGTCGAGACCCAAACACATCAATGGATAGTCTAGCAAGACACCAGACATTGTTCCTCCAAGTCGCCTGGGAGAACGACAAGGAGCCGTCGTGCTTCATGTTCTCTCCTCTTTTTATTTAAAAAAGAAAGAAACACAGACTGACATGAATCCCACGTGACGCAGCTGAGGGTAAAAATTGTTTAAATTTTTACATCCCGCCACCCTCGCCACAGGGAGGAGACGGGAATCCCCAGAGAGACTTCCCACGCGAGCTGTATAGATTGAAAAGAAATATTGCAACATTGAGCTATGTAACACTTGGGTTAGGGCTCCCCGAGGAGGAGGCACTGAACCAATACACACTGAATAATCGAATTGAATCGAATACACACAAAATAGAGCAGAACTCCTTTTTTTTAAGTTCTACTCACCTTGACAATCTGAGGAGGAGGCTCTGAACTCTGAGGAGGCTCCCTCACTGGGAAGGAGAGTCCGAACTCACAGAAGGCACTTCTCCCTGAGGAGGAGCTTCGTGAGGAGGAGCTCTGACAACTCCCTGAAACAGATCCATAACATGGACCTGAACAACCCACGGAAGTCTTACCAATAGAGACGTGCTCAGTGACGTACCCTATGGCGGGGGAATTTCCGCGGTGCACACGCCCAATCTTTCAGGGCGTGGGACCAGGAAACTCCCCCCCCCCCCCCCCCCCCCCTACCCTGTAACGTGCCGAACTGCAACGTGACAGGAACCTTGAAGGACAGGGGGTTTTAACCCCTGACCAATCAGAAAAGGGGAAGAAAGGATTACCAGTTCACCCCTTTACGACCCCTCACCCATGATACGATGTAATGACAAGTAGAGCATGACACAGTCATAGCATGCTACATGAAGCATCTAACAGCCTCACATAGCTCATGTGCTAACCTGCTACCTGAGTTTTACTAAGGAAAAACACAGAACAGAGAGGGCCCCTTTAAGAGCCCCGGTCCAGACTTACACATGTGCTTCTGTGGGCCAAACCTAACCCAGTTGTAGATCACAACGACACACACAACCCTTCATCACAACAAAAAATGGCAAAAGTACACTCTTCCTACAGAGGAACGCCGTTTTTCATAACGAGAGAAGACAGAAGTCCTCGATTATGTAATGGCCACAGACCTTGCTAAGCACACATGATAAGTGACCAAAAAACCTTTTCTTTAGGAAAGAATAGTTTCTCAAGCGGAAAGCACAACCCCAGCAACTTAAGCTGAGGGTTAAATCGTATCCCCACAAACACAGTCACACAATATATTGTAACCAAACATGTCTGAGAGGAGGGGGGGGGAAGCCCCAGGGAAACCGGGGGGTCACCCCTCCTATCTTACCCTACGCCACCCAGCCGCCATTCTCCATGTTGACGAAGTCCTCGCTGGCACTGGCACCTGGGTGTAGGGTCGACTAACATCCTCTGTCAAATATGACGTCGTAGTCATAGTGTTTAAGGCATGTTATAGTCACAGTAACGTTTCAACAGTGTAGCATTAAGCTAACAGCCGTCCGACTGATAGCAACAAGCTAACGTTTACTAGCCTAGTGAACACAACGAGCTAGCGCCGCAGCTAACAGCTGACTGGCTAACAACAGTAGGCCACAAACTAGCACGCCAGCTAAGCAGCTATCACCTGAACTGTACACAACGACATAACAAGCCACACTTCAGACAGGCCGCTGTCCAAGTCCCTCCCCATCCTAAGAGGGAAGAGCAAAAGAAATGTCAAACACTGTTTTCAACGGTGATTTACCAGACATACAGCGGAGCCGGCACAAATTCCCATCCGGGCTGCAGCCGACTTGAGCATGGAACTCCCGATAATGAAGATCCTATGCCCACATTTCCTCGTTAGGGTGTACTTCCACATTTATGTGAAAGATGGGGCCTGCACGGGACAGAGAAGCATCCGCTCATCCAGAGAATCCCGGGTTTTAACCAGGTCTCGGTCGCGGCCCACTAGGTTAACCATCATGGGCGTCAGACCAAGATCCTCCGTCCGCCGCTTAAGAAGCCGAGCAGAGGACCCCAGTCCGGGGTCGGCGTTCTTAAAATTGTCAGCTAACCCCCATAGCATAAACAGACAACCAGTGCTCGCAAGCAAAACAGTACTCACCCCACCCGGAAGCAACCGATTTCTCACAACAGCCGGTGCTTCCCACAGTCCAGCTGTATGACCGGAGGGCCAATACCCATCCAGCCGCAGCAAGGAGGACTGCAGTCGGGGAGTATATCAGCGGTGCGAGCCCCTAATACGAAAAAGCCGGTGGAGGTCAGAATGATCATCATCTTCCAGACACTCCAGTGACGAAGACAATATCGCCATATTTTCTCGAAAAAATAGTGAGAGAGAAAATAAAGATATAATGTCAACGTATCTCCTTGTTCTTCTGTTTTCCTTTCCTCAGACTAATATATTTGCTCCACGTCAAGTGGGGTATATAACAGGCACTATCTTGTGCATGAAATTTGAGAAGGAGATGAGTGTGTGGCCCCACCCCTGCTTATGTAGGTAGCGGATGGGGGTGTGGTCAGACGGATGTTGGTATGTAAAGGTACTTTGTGAATTTTTTATTCAGTGCATGTCACTGGAGTGAGTTGTGTGCAGACTGACGCTGAGCGGAGGCCAGAATGAAATAGAACCGCATAGCTAGTAGGTGACTTGGTTTAGAACCATGAGAGTAGTGCTGTTGTCTTGTGCTACGTATTTGTACTTCAGATTGTTGTTTATAAATGGCATTAATCTCTTTTTTTTAACACATTAATTTGAGTTTCCAGTCGAACCGAGTAGTTGTATTGTAAAGAAGAAAATAACGTAGAGTAAAGCGTTTCCAGCTCTGCCAGTTTTGAGCAACGATTCTTGCGTATTTTGGAGGAAAAGTACCTGGTAAAATATTTGATCAATCCCTTTACCGACATCCATAATATTCTGGGGTCCTGCACCGATTTCGCATTCTCCAGTAGGAATACCCCTTTACGACCCCTCACCCATGATACGATGTAATGACAAGTAGAGCATGACACAGTCATAGCATGCTACATGAAGCATCTAACAGCCTCACATAGCTCATGTGCTAACCTGCTACCTGAGTTTTACTAAGGAAAAACACAGAACAGAGAGGGCCCCTTTAAGAGCCCCGGTCCAGACTTACACATGTGCTTCTGTGGGCCAAACCTAACCCAGTTGCAGATCACAACGACACACACAACACTTCATCACAACAAAAAATGGCAAAAGTACACTCTTACTACAGAGGAACGCCGTTTTTCATAACGAGAGAAGACAGAAGTCTTCGATTATGTAATGGCCACAGACCTTGCTAAGCACACATGATAAGTGACCAAACAACCTTTTCTTTAGGAAAAAATTGTTTCTCAAGCGGAAAGCACAACCCCAGCAACTTAAGCTGAGGGTTACATCGTATCCCCACAAACACAGTGACACAATATATTGTAACCAAACATGTCTGAGAGGAGGGGGGGGAAGCCCCAGGGAAACCGGGGGGTCACCCCTCCTATCTTACCCTACGCCACCCAGCCGCCATTCTCCATGTTGACGAAGTCCTCGCTGGCACTGGCACCCGGGTGTAGGGTCGACTAACATCCTCTGTCAAAGATGACGTCGTAGTCAGAGTGTTTAAGGCATGTTATAGTCACAGTAACGTTTCAACAGTGTAGCATTAAGCTAACAGCCGTCCGACTGATAGCAACAAGCTAACGTTTACTAGCCTAGTGAACACAACGAGCTAGCGCCGCAGCTAACAGCTGACTGGCTAACAACAGTAGGCCACAAACTAGCACGCCAGCTAAGCAGCTATCACCTGAACTGTACACAACGACATAACAAGTCACACTTCAGACAGGCCGCTGTCCAAGTCCCTCCCCATCCTAGTTCAAGTTTCTTTAATAGTTGTCATACAGAAGTACAGAATACTTTCATACAAAATGCTTCTTACTGTTACGCTCCAGAGACTGTGCTAGACAAGATAGTATCAAATAACATAGTATAGCATGTAATTTAGAAGTAGAAAATGAGGTCACAGTGTTCAGTATAGACATATGTACAATGTTCGATGCAGAATAGACGTAACTGAGTTACCATATAATATACAATACTATGCAGTGTACTAATGTACAGTACTATATAGTGCAAAGCAGAAATGGGATGAGGTACAATTTAGGTACAATTTACAGTAAGGTGTACGAGTTGTAGTGCAATCCTTCATCAATAAATATAAAGTGTGGGGAGTGGGTGCTACAGTGTGTTTGTTTAAAGTGAGTGTGTGCGTGTGGATGTGTGTGCTATGTGCGTTTGATGGTTGTTGTTGTGTAGTGTTCATTGTTCGTTTAGCAGCCTGATGGCCTGGGGATAGAAGCTTCTTCTGAGTCTTTCTGTGCTCGCCTTGAGACTCCGGTATCGCTTGTCTGACCGCAGCAGTTCAAAGAGGCAGTTGTTCGGGTGACTGGAGTCTTTAATGATTCTCTTAGCCTTGCCCCTGCAACGCTTGTTGTAAATGTTCTGGAGGGTGGGGAGCCCCCCTCCAATTGTGCGTTCGGCTGAACGTGTCACTCTTTGTAGTCTGCTTCGGTCTTGTGCAGTGCTATTCCCAAACCAGGAGGTGATGTTGCCAGTCAGGATGCTCTCTATTGTACATGAGTAGAAGTTCTTAAGGATCTTCTGACTGACTTGGAACTTCCTTAAGCGCCTGAGGAAGTAGAGGCGTTGTCGTGCCTTCTTCACAACACTGTCAATGTGTGTGGTCCATGTCAAGTCCTCGGATATGTAGGCTCCGAGGTACTTAAAGCTGTTGACTCTCTCAACCGGTGCCCCGTCGATGCTGAGGGGGCTGTAGTCCTTGGCCCCCAACCTCCTGAAGTCCACAATCATCTCCTTTGTTTTCATATTCCCTAAGAGGGAAGAGCAAAAGAAATGTCAAACACAGTTTTCAACAGTGATTTACCAGACATACAGCGGAGCCGGCACAAATTCCCATCTGGGCTGCAGCCGACTTGAGCATGGAACTCCCGATAATGAAGATCCTATGCCCACATTTCCTCGTTAGGGTGTACTTCCACATTTATGTGAAAGATGGGGCCTGCACGGGACAGAGAAGCATCCGCTCGTCCAGAGAATCCCGGGTTTTAACCAGGTCTTGTTCGCGGCCCACTAGGTTGACCATCATGGGCGTCAGACCAAGATCCTCCGTCCGCCGCTTAAGAAGCCGAGCAGAGGACCCCAGTCCGGGGTCGGCGTTCATAAAATTGTCAGCTAATCCCCATAGCATAAACAGACAACCAGTGCTCGCAAGCAAAACAGTACTCACCCCACCCGGAAGCAACCGATTTCTCACAACAGCCGGTGCTTCCCACAGTCCAGCTGTATGACCAGAGGGCCAATACCCATCCAGCCGCAGCAAGGAGGACTGCAGTCGGGGAGTATATCAGCGGCGCGAGCCCCTAATACGAAAAAGCCGGTGGAGGTCAGAATGATCATCATCTTCCAGACACTCCAGTGACGAAGACAATATCGCCATATTTTCTCGAAAATAGTGAGAGAGAAAATAAAGATATAATGTCAACGTATCTCCTTGTTCTTCTGTTTTCCTTTCCTCAGACTAATATATTTGCTCCACGTCAAGTGGGGTATATAACAGGCACTATCTTGTGCATGAAATTTGAGAAGGAGATGAGTGTGTGGCCCCACCCCTGCTTATGTAGGTAGCGGATGGGGGTGTGGTCAGACGGATGTTGGTATGTAAAGGTACATTGTGAAGTTTTTATTCAGTGCACGTGACTGGAGTGAGTTGTGTGCAGACTGACGCTGAGCGGAGGCCAGAATGAAATAGAACCGCATAGCTAGTAGGTGACTTGGTTTAGAACCATGAGAGTAGTGCTGTTGTCTTGTGCTACGTATTTGTACTTCAGATTGTTGTTTATAAATGGCATTAATCTCTTTTTTTAACACATTAATTTGAGTTTCCAGTCGAACCGAGTAGTTGTATTGTAAAGAAGAAAATAACGTAGAGTAAAGCGTTTCCAGCTCTGCCAGTTTTGAGCAACGATTCTTGCGTATTTTGGAGGAAAAGTACCTGGTAAAATCCTTGATCAATCCATTTACCGACATCCATAATATTCTGGGGTCCTGCACCGATTTCGCATTCTCCAGTAGGAATACAGAAAGAGCTTCTTTGAGTTGTGTAATGAATTCCTTGTTATTCAGCAATATCGAGTTAAATTGCCATCTTGGGGCTCGGGATGACAGTATACCAAATGATCCTTTTAGGAATAAATAACAGTGATCTGATAGTGCATTGGGTACCATTTCCACGTCATAGTTATCAAATAGTCTCGGGGATGCAAAAACATAATCTATTCTGGAAAGTGTGTTATGTCTTGCAGATCGACAAGAGTACTTCCGGGTCGTGGGGTTGAGTGATCGCCATAGATCATTTACACCTGTATTCTTCGACCAATCCTTTAACGCATTAGATGAATTTTTCTGTTAGTTGGAAAAGGTGGGATAAGATTTATCCATCCCAGGATCCCAAATGGCCAACAAGCCTTTTTTATAATTTTTTTTACACTTTTTCTCCTCCTGTTTTTCTGTGTTTTTCTCCCATCCCAATTTAGTCGTGCTAATTCCCCCCTCCCCTTCCTGGTCGTTGCTCGCATGTGCCCCCCACTGGTCGGTCTAGGTGGGTTGATAGATACTATCGCATGTCCCCTCCGATACATGCGGAGTCAGCCAGCCACTTCTTTTCACCTGCCAGCGCGGACTCTCATTGGTCAGGTGTAACGTGTGGGAGGCTCACCCTACCCTCACCATCTCCCTTCCTCGCTGTGCAGGCGCCCTGACCGACCTGTAGGAGTCGCTGTTTTACAACGACCAGATTACCACCCATCGGCTTCCCTCCCGCTGACTCTGCCAATTGAGCCAGTATGACGGCCGGCCAAGCCGGAGGCAACGCTGACAGCTGGATTCGATACCAGTGTCTCACGCGTTGGTGACGAGCGCTTAGTCCGCTGCGCCACCCAGCCGCACCCAACCAACAAGCCTTTTGTGGGACACCGGTGCGCAACGACTCTATGGAGTCTGGTCTGCTCATGCCCGACTGTGGAGATGTCACGCTAAGATGTGTACTGTACGTACTGTACTACTATAGGGCAGTACAGTATCTGTGATCTTCTAATAAAACAAGTCATTAGAATAATATAAGCCTACTGCGTTCAATCATTACGCACGTAGACTATACAGTACTGCACACGCGTGTGTTTGCATGCGCACTGCGGCGGGTGGCCACGAGCTGTGTGATGACAATACATTTGAATCTAATCTCATTTTGATCGGTCGCAAAGAGCTTCTGCTACCTGTATCCGCTACCATTTCCACACGGCCCTCGCATTATAATGAGCTGGACAGGCGTGTCTGTATGCAAATGAAGTAAACAGGAACGTGCGTTCAAGTTTGTCAATGAGTGATGTATCTCATTCTGGGCATCGCAGCTGTGATCATTGAGAATGATCCCCAATGTGTTTTATTATCATTCTTTTCAAGTAGAATATTTTGCGTTTATAAAAACAAGATTTGGTCTTCAAAAAAGTATTTTCCCAAAGATTTTTAATTTCTTTTATCTACTTTTTCTCCTTTTTCTGTGATTTTTCTCCCCATCCCAATTTACCTCTCGTGCCAATTCTCCCTCCCCTATCCTGATTGTTGCTCGCATATGCCCTCCACTGGCCAGTTGTAGGGAGGATAGAAGCCTTGCATCACATGTCCCCTCCGATACATGGGGAGGCAGCCTGTCACATATTTTCACCTGCCAGCACGGACTCATTTGTCGAGGAGTAATGTGTAGGAGGCTTGCAATCCAATCATCTGATGATTGCCAGAGAGAGCGTCGGGAGTCTGGGATGGTAATCTGATGCTCACGTGTAAAAAGTTGCACGCCTGCCATATCGTCACGTAACTCGAGAACCGAGGCATGGATTTTGACGAGTGAGGTGGTGTTCGAACGGCAAGAGCTTTAATTTGGTAATTTATATGTTTGGCGAAAAAGGCAGCCCCTAGCCGCGGCTAGATGCTCGCAAAGTGCTGTGACTTTAGTCTGTTCCGCCGGTGAGCCATTGCCTGTTAAGAGGTTTTAAGCATGCAAATGTGAAACAGGGGACCCAGTGAAAGCCAGTGAGAAAAGATGGCGGGCCAAATAGCCACAAAGGAGGACAGGGATTCGCTGAGATTAGTTTAAACCAGCAAGCCTGAGTGCGATTGGACGACTGACAAAATAATAATTGTTTGGGTTTTCCAGCTTGTCCAGTAATCTACTCGTGGGCCCCTTGAGATCGCCTGGTAGATCGAAAAGACATGGTTGCCCATCTCTGCCCTAGACTATTAGCGACCACTGTTGCAACCTAACCCTTGATGAAGGTGGGCCATGCCTGCTTCGATTGTGCAACAAATACAAATAATAATAGAATAAAATAATAATGCTTCTGCTCGAACCCTGGTGGCTTTGACCTCTGCAGGATGCTGCTGTCAATTTAATTTGGTTATTTATGCTGTTTGTATGCCATCACGGTGATCATCTGGATGACCGCCCATCTCCCTGCTCCCAAGGTGTCATGCAACAAGGAGCATGTCCCAAGACTAATTAATTATTATTATCAACAACAATTAATTCATTGTTGATATTAAGGAATGGATGATATAATATCTTTGTGCAAATCACAATCTATGCCTATAACATTTACCACAACTCAAATGAGATCTTGTAGCTCAGATTTTCTAATAATTTGTCATGATACTGTGAGGGCTCGAGGGGCGAGCCAATCAATCAACGTCACGCACCTGAGATTGATTCACAATCAGCTCGTCGGGAGGGTTCATATACGCTGACTGCCTGCCACTCGTCGTCGGGTCGTTTTGTGTTCACTCATCCTTCTGCTGTTACTCCCGAGGTCTCCTGCGCGAGACGCTCGCTTCCTGGCCACCCCGAAGAGTTTTAGCTGTTAGGTCTCCTGCGCGAGACGCTATCGCTTCACCGTTGGACCTGTGCTTTTGTTTACCTTTGACGTTGCCCCTGGTGAGTCTTTGACCTTTTCCCCTGAACATTATCCTGGACTCTGGGCTTTCGTCCGCCTTCGTTTGTTATTCCTAAATCCCTTGGAGGAAGTGTTTAATTTCTTCGTTACTGGACTGTGCCCTGTGATATTGACATTTTCCCTTAAAGGGGACGTTCCTATTTTCTCCCCCTCAATTCTCTGGACGGCTGTTTTTTCTCCAATGCATTTTTTGTCCTTAAAGGAACAGTTTTGCACATTTCTGTTGTAAGAATAAATACGCCCTTTGTGTTTGGCTAACTCTGATCTACCTGTCTGTGTTGTGCTGTTGGGGTCTCATACAAACCATAACATTACGACCCGAACATGTCGACCCCAGCCGACACAGACGTGTTAGGGCAGATATCCTGCAACTGCTGCAGGCCCTCGGTACAGCACTTGACACCCTGCTGTTAAACCAACCTGTTGCTGGAGCCCCAGTTAACCTACCCCCCGCCGTCGCAGCTGACCTTGCGCCCCCCAACCCAGCTAGTGGCCAGGACTCGGGGGTTCGGCTGGGCACTTTCCTGCAGGGCAGTGGCAGTGTTACTGACTACTCGCTGGAGTTCAGGCTGGCCGCAGCCGAGAGCGGTATGGACGACAGGGTGCTTCGCGTCATATTCCGGAGGGGCCTTAACGAGGCTGTGAGGGACCAGCTTGCCACCCGGGAGGAGCCCGCCCTGCTCGAGGACCTGATCTGCCTCACCATCCGCATCGATGGACGCCTCCGGGAGAGGGGGCGCGAGCGAGCCCGGCAGGGACCCCCAACCATTCCCCAGTTTTCCCGCACTCGAGACTGGACTGCTGCTCGTCCTGTCGCTCCTGTAGCTAGTGCGTCCTCCACCTCCCAGCCCGTGACCGGGGAGGAACCCATACAGCTGGGACGCGCACGCCGTAGTCCGGCCGAACCGGATTACCGATACAGGCTCGGTCTTTGCCTCGACTGCGGCCTTACGGGACATCGTTACAGCAGTTGCCCTACCCGGTCAAGGGACTCGGCTCGCTGGGACCCCGGGAGATCCTGGTGAGTCACCTTTCCGTCATGACCCCTGACCTGCTCTCTGTCTTTCAGCGTTCCCAACCCGACGGGCCAGGCAGGTCGCCAGGTGGCTCCCGTGGAGGGGGGGGTACTGTGAGGGCTCGAGGGGCGAGCCAATCAATCAACGTCACGCACCTGAGATTGATTCACAATCAACTCATTGGGAGGGTTCATATACGCGGACTGCCTGCCACTCGTCGTCGGGTTGTTTTGTGTTCACTCATCCTTCTGCTGTTACTCCCAAGGTCTCCTGCGCGAGACGCTTGCTTCCCGGCCACCCCGAAGAGTTTTAGCTGTTAGGTCTCCTGCGCGAGACGCTCGCTTCCCGGCCACCCCGAAGAGTTTTAGCTGTTAGGTCTCCTGCGCGAGACGCTATCGCTTCCCCGTTGGACCTGTGCTTTTGTTTACCTTTGACGTTGCCCCTGTTGAGTCTTTGATAGGACTTTTTCCCCTGAACATTATCCTGGACTCTGGGCTTTCGTCCGCCTTCGTTTGTTATTCCTAAATCCCTTGGAGGAAGTGTTTAATTTCTTCGTTACTGGACTGTGCCCTGTGCTATTGACATTTTCCCTTAAAGGGGACGTTCCTATTTTTTCCCCTCAATTCTCTGGACAGCTGTTTTTTTGTCCTTAAAGGAACAGTTTTGCACATTTCTGTTGTAAGAATAAATACGCCCTTTGTGTTTGGCTAACTCTGATCTACCTGTCTGTGTTGTGCTGTTGGGGTCTCATACAAACCATAACAGATACATTAACAATACCGTAAATCCTCTAATATTGGACGGGTCTTATATTTACCTCAGCTGCAAAGAGCACCAGGCCTTTATTAGAGAGAGGCTTATATAAGAGGCAGGCCTTAATTTCTACAAACTGGCCAATTGTAATTGTGATTGATTGATTGATTTTATTTAGACATAAACATATACAGATCACATGAGTATTTGCTTTGTCGGGAAACTGTGGTGGATTAACGTAATTCAAACACTGAAGTTGGAACTGTCTATAGATTGATTGATTGAAAACTTTATTAACAGATTGCAGAATGGGTACAGTACAGTACAGCTCAATACATACAATTGTTAAGGGGATGCAGACCAGAGAAAGACTTTTGTCTTGTTTACATCAGGGTCCCCCATTTTCAATTCATCATAGGTTGCGGGGTCCGGGGACAATTTAGCGTGTGGTAGCTTCTCGACTCTACCTCAGTCGAATCGAGTTGCATTGATACAGTAACATGCAGTAGCTTTAGCTAACGCTATCATAGCCGTAATGTCAACTGGACAACGCCAGCCCCGCCTGCCAACGACATATAGATAGCAAACGAAGCCAACGTCATCCAGCCGACACCACAGATCTGGCTATGACAGCGTTAGCTAACGCTAATGCTAACGCTAATGCTAACGCTAGGGAAACGTTAATGTAGTCAGTGTAGAGAGAGAGGCAGCACTTAATTTGCATTGGCAAGAGTTTATCTCATTCTATATCACGGCACGAACATTTAAAAAAAAATTGTGACCTTGTATTGGAAGCCGGCCTGTATTTGTCTGCATGTATCGAACCCCTGGGCATTATAAGAGGCCCGTCCGCTATTTGAGTACCCTCCACTATTAGAGGATTTACAGTAACAGTATATTTTAACAATATTCTTTAACCCTAAGCCCAACCAAAACCCGAACAATTAAGTGGGAAATTCAGCCCAACCTGACCCACCATGACCATCAGCTGCAGTTTGGTCCATCGGGCTCAGACGGGTCGTGAACCCGTTAGCCTTGGAGGGTCTGAGGCACCATACAGTAGGTACATTCCTCTTTTCCATTGGCTTGAGCCCACGAGGCCACTAGGGCTGTCTTAAATACTTCGAAGCTTCGTTCGATGGGCATGGGATTTGAATATGAAACAAAAATTCGAATATATTAAAAAAAATATTATTATAATTTTTTGTTGTTGTTGCAAAATCAACTTTGCCTCTCTTTGTTAACTACAACAAGCAATGCTGTTTGTTATCTAAGATGAGGTCGGACTCGGCACTGATAGATTTGTGTTCATTGTGCTGCTTTTATAAAGCCTCAAATGAAAGCAGTGTTTCGTTTGTCTAAGATTTTAAAAGGTTTAAACTTTACAGCACTGACAAAGTTGAACAAAGTGCTGTACAAGTCTATTATAATTTTTTATTATAATTTTTTTATCTCAAAGCTTCGAATTAAAATCGAATCTCGGCCCCCGAAGCTTCGAATTCCAAAGAAAAATTCGAAGGTCAGCCCTAGAGGCCACACACACAGAGGAGGTGGAACCAGAGGAGGTGGAACCAGAGGAGGAGGAGGAGGAACCAGAGGAGGTGGAACCAGAGGAGGTGGAACCAGAGGAGGTGGAACCAGAGGAGGTGGAACCAGAGGAGGTGGAACCAGAGGAGGAGGAACCAGAGGAGGAGGAACCAGAGGAGGAGGAACCAGAGGAGGTGGAACCAGAGGAGGAGGAACCAGAGGAGGTGGAACCAGAGGAGGAGGAACCAGAGGAGGAGGAACCAGAGGAGGAGGAACCAGAGGAGGTGGAACCAGAGGAGGAGGAGGATGAACCAGAGGAGGTGGAACCAGAGGAGGAGGAACCAGAGGAGGAGGAACCAGAGGAGGAGGAACCAGAGGAGGAGGAACCAGAGGAGGTGGAACCATATGAGGAGGAGGTGGAACCAGAGGAGGAGGAGGAGGAGGAACCAGAGGAGGTGGAACCAGAGGAGGAGGAACCAGAAGAGGAGGAGGAGGATGAGGAGGAGGAGGAGGAGGAGGAGGAGGAGGAGGAGGAGGAGGAGGAGGAGGAGGAGGAACCAGAGGAGGAGGAGGAGGAGGAACCAGAGGAGGAGGAACCAGAGGAGGTGGAACCAGAGGAGGAGGAACCAGAGGAGGTGGAACCAAAGGAGGAGGAGGAGGAACCAGAGGAGGAGGAACCAGAGGAGGTGGAACCAGAGGAGGAGGAACCAGAGGAGGAGGAACCAGAGGAGGTGGAACCAGAGGAGGAGGAACCAGAGGAGGAGGAACCAGAGGAGGTGGAACCAGAGGAGGAGGAACCAGAGGAGGAGGAGGAACCAGAGGAGGTGGAACCAGATGAGGAGGAGGAGGAGGAACCAGAGGAGGTGGAACCAGATGAAGTGGAACCAGAGGAGGAGGAAGAACCAGAGGAGGTGGACCCAGAGGAGGAGGAGGAGGAACCAGAGGAGGAGGAGGAGGTACCAGAGGAGGTGGAACCAGAGGAGGAGGAACCAGAGGAGGTGGAACCAGAGGAGGGGGAGGAGGAGGAACCAGAGGAGGTGGAGGAGGAGGAGGAGGAACCAGAGGAGGAGGAGGAGGAACCAGAGGAGGTGGAACCAGAGGAGGAGGAGGAGAAGGAACCAGAGGAGGTGGAACCAGAGGAGGAGGAGAAGGAGGAACCAGAGGAGGTGGAACCAGAGGAGGAGGAGAAGGAGGAACCAGAGGAGGAGGAACCAGAGGAGGAGGAGAAGGAGGAACCAGAGGAGGTGGAACCAGAGGAGGAGGAACCAGAGGAGGTGGAACCAGAGGCGGCTCTCGTGTCCGTCCTGTCGCAGCTCCTCTGTAACTTGAAAGGCCCCGACAGGCTCCTCCCCCAGCTCTGAGGCGCATCAGTCTCCCGCTGAAAGAGAGTGCTTTGTTCAGCACTGTGGCTGCAGGGATCACCTCAGGAGCAGACCACCAGTTCCTCCATTTCATTTACTGTCAGGAAGGGTGAAGGGTAAAGCCAACGGAATGATGAAACACTCTTACCCAACTCTGTTCCCCCCCCTCCCCTTTTTAAAAGGGGCCTGTACGCTCGCTCACGTTTCCCTTTTAACTCTGAGCGTGCGGGGGGAAATTATAATTAATCTGTTAATGACAGTCGGGGCTGTCATAAGCTCGGGGAGTGTATAATAAATTGCTGTAATAAAAATTAAGATTGCATGCATCATTGAGGCCTTCGGAGGGTTTGTTTAATGTAGTTACAAAAATGGTAGCAGCTGATGTGGCGTCCACCGCTCTACCAGGAGAACGCTCGTTTCTGAGTGACACTTAACCTGCCGCTGCTCACCCACAGCTGGGGGGGGGGTTGGGGGGGGGGGGGGGGGTGGGAGGGGGTCCTAATGGGTTTTTTCTGCGTCCCATTTCCAGAACCAGTGAACTGGATGGCCTGGTTTGAATCGAGAGAGACAAAAATAAGAACTCTCATTGGTCACGGGAAATTAATTTGCTTCCGCTAAAATTCACCAAATTCCAAACGTAAAAAGGCAGAAGGAATGCCACTGTGGAACGCCCAACGGACGACGGTCGTGGCGTTTTTTGAAGGCTTTAAGCTCCTTCAGACAAATTGCAGCATGCTCCGAAAAGTCATGCAGGGGGGGGTTAAAGGTTGGGTTTGTTCAATTGTCCTTCTTCCCTTAATTGGGACATGAAAATGTTCTGGACAGTCGGCAGCAGTGCACTCCGAGGGGCAGCGGCGAGGCGAGGCGAGGCAGCGTTTCCTCTCTGATGAAAGACAAAGCTTCCTCTGTAGCGCCGGCGAGGGCCCGGTCAGGGGAGAGAGCCCTCGACTTCTGCCCTGAGGGACGGGACAGACAGAGCAAAGCACTAGCATCGCACATTAGGAGGACTGTCACGTTGTTAGCCAAACTGGTAAAGCCGCTCTTAACCCCAGATGTGACGAGGATACTCTTTTAAAAAGGAAAAGCTTTTTGTGATTACAAGGAGATTAGCCTCTCCTTGTTGCTCATAACCATTACAATGCAGGCTTCTCCTTCTTTGAAATCAGTGGCGAGAGCCTGCCTGTTGAGGAGAGGCTACGGTCGCCCGACCAGTTCCCCCGTTGTCTGGTCACCGTGGGGTCGTTCGTCTCCTCGGGGCCCATTCGACCAGAAATACTCGGTAGAGGAGGCTCGCAGGCTTATCTTCGGTGGAGTTATTTGGGACACAGTGGGGCTCGTTAGGGGCCTAGCCCACAGGCAAGCTGGTATATTGCACAATGTAGCCTGACACCAATTGACACAGGATGGTTTCCCAGGTCATCCTGCAACAACAGTGTCCTCTCTCTGGCACTAGCCGTCGCACAATGGAGAGATTTTGTTGACGGACAACCCGCGGTGCTCAGACGGAGACTAAGCTCACTTAGCGATATTTTGCCATGAGCTGTGAAGCAATTAACATCTCACCCCGCGCCGCTCTTCACCTCTGCGAAAGGTCACAGTCCTATTTTGCCGGAGGATCTGTTACCAGGTCAACCAGAGTATGAAAATACCATTGACCTACAAATTTGAGTTTATCTTATCAGCAGCATGGCTCTCATACAGCTGGGGGTAGCCATTTTGAGTTGATGTTGTCGTTATGGCTCATTTTATGTTGTGTAGAGATTATCAAATGAACAAATGTTATTCAAATGTAACCATTGTGATATAGATTATTGCCTATATTTATGTCTTTTCGTTTCAAGGTGTCCATGTGACAGCAGGTGAACGGTTTTGATTGTCATATACTTTACACATTGGGATTTCTGACTGATAAAACAACGAGTAGCACTTTAGTATACAGTGCTCTGTAGTGACCATGGAATTAGATTTAAATGACACCAATGGGGAATAAGCATGAAATTAGCGCCAGTGTGTTGTTGCTGTAATATTATACTGGGGGGGGGGGGGGGGGGGGGGGGCAAGAGATAGTAACAGCCCTGCATGTCTTGTCAGCACAGAATAAGTAGGGAAGAATCATTTGATAGCCTATATTTATGTCTTTCTATACTATTACCCTGCCAATACCTGTATCTCCCCTCCCCCCATGCTACTACTATGACACCCGGACAATAAAGGAATTTCTTATCCTATCTTATATCTTTAGACGATCCAATCCTGGTGTGTTAACTACGTGTGACAATAACATAACAAATCCGAAAAAAAACGAATTAGAACCGTGCGTTAACTGTTCGTCAGAGAGAGGAAGCACTGGAGTTTCATCAGCCGCTGTAGCAGCCTTTTTTTGGTTGCGCTATATTAATCAATTTCCAAACCCGGTTATTTATCAGCGCCGCGATGGTCCTGGCGCTGATCATTCTGGGCCCAAGAAGGAGCAAAAGGCCCCCGATGCTCCAAATTAAGTGAAACTTAATAAGACTCACCTAAAAAGCATTCCGCTGATTAATGGCTTCGGGGGAAGATTGGACAAAATAATGTTAACGTACACAACGCAACACAACGTCCCACCTGCTTGGCACATACGGTAAACTATGTATTGTTAAGCATAATGATGATGTCAAATACCTTTTCAGTAACCCGCCCCCCTCCCCCCCATAAACAAAAACATTAAACACCATGATAGTGGAATAGAATACTATGAAATTGTACATTGCCACACAACAACCGGCAGGATAATTGGCGTTCAAGTGATTCATAAGCATTATCATATTCCTCCTGAAGCCAGTGTCAGGGGGGGCGATGGTCTGGTTCCCGGTTCGATTCCTGCTCCTCCTGGGCAGCGTGTCGAAGTGTCCCTGGGCAAGACACTTAACCCCTAACTGCTCCCGATGAGCAGGTTAGGCACCTTGCACGGTCGCCTCCACCGTCGGTGTGTGAATGTGTGAGTGAATGGGTCAAATGTGAGGAACAAAATTGTAAAGTGCTTTGGATAAAAGCTGTTATATAAATGCAGTCGATTTATACCCCCTCCATAATAAAAATCATTAAACGCCACAATAGTGGAATAGCATGAAATGTACTGTAGTACATTGCCAACAACTGGCGAGATAATAAGGTGTTCAAGAAATTCACAAGCGTTATCATATTCCTCCTGGAGCCAGTGTCACTCAAAAGTTTCTCTAAAATAGGCTACGCACTCTTACGAGACCAAAGCAACCAGGCCCACCCCGGTGAACCCCCCCCCCCCCCTCCCCCGCACATTTAGGAAAATATAATCATTCTTTTTAATTACTGCACCTAGGCACTCTATTAAAATTCTAATTCTCCTCATCCAACCCCGATTGATCTGTTCACAGTGGGGTGGGTGGCTGTGGTGGAAACGCAAGAGTGTATAATATTCACGCCGCCCGCCGGTATGCCGCGGTTGTGCCGCGGTGTCAGAAGCCATCTCGCGGCGAATCCCTCAACCACCTTGGAGCGCAGCCTGTGGAACTGATGAGGTGAAGAGCGTGCGCTCCGCAGCTCCGTGCTAGTAATCACGGGACTGAAGAAACACATACATCATCTGCCACACAGGTTGGCACACCGAGTGAAAAGCCTTCACATCGCGTAAGACGTTGGACAAATGACGGCCATACGTGTGTTTGTCTCCTCACAGATGGCCGTGCGTCTTCGGTCGGGGGGAAAAGGAGCTGAGCCTGGCACATATTCCCCTCCCCCGATTCACTCCCCCCTCACTCCCTCTTCCTCTCTCCCTCCATCAGTCTTTTGTAGCGCATCCCCCCCCCCCCCCCTCGCGCTTCTTCTCCTCGCAGGAGGTTTGATATTGGCAACGCAGTTAGCACCCTCCGCGGAAGTAACAGTGGGGAAAAGATGACATAAATTATTTGCCAATTGTTTGACACATGCAGGGCATTGTCCCTGCTATAATCATCAGCACTCTGTCAGCTGGAGGTATGAATGGTGCCACCGCCTCTTTGTGTCTCCAAGGTAGTGAGGAGCCTCTTGGCCGCACTGTGAGTCTCGTGTTCCTCGTCTGTTACGTGTTCCTCGACGGCGCGGCGTGGTCTTAAGGATGGCTTGATGGATCACGTCGAGGCCCCCGTTTCAAAGTGTTTACACTTTTGCACTTTCTGTAAGTGTTCTAATCGGTTTAAAGTAAACGGTTCCTATCAGTGGCCAGTAATGGATGTGTGGGCAATGTTGACTTTCTCTTCAATTGACCATATTCACACGGTGGCCATTTTACTCTTATGTCGTGCTCAGGATGGGATTTTTTTCCCCACCCTGTGCCCAAGGTGGCTATATATGTCAGCGTGTAGATTAATTACTAGATAGGCATAAGTGATCACATAAAACATAATACAATCTTTTATTTACTATTTTCTTTTTTTTTTATCCACTTTTTCTCCCCATTTTCTATTTTTCTCCCATCCCAATTTCGTATTTCCAATTCTCCCCTCCCCTGTCTCGAACGTTGCTAGACTATGCCTTCCACTGGTCGGCTGTAGTCAGGATAGAAGCCTTGCATCACGTGTCCCCTCCGGTACACGAGGAGGCAGCCTGTCGCATCTTCTCACCGCAGCAGCTCGAACTCTCAGTGGCGAGGAGTAACGTGTGGGAGGCTCACGCTGCTGCCCCCTGATACTTCCTGTTTCCGCCGCCCTGGCGTCACCCAACCCACCTGTTGGAGTCGCTGTCCACAACGTCCAATCCCCACCCACTGGCTTTCCCACCCTCTAACACTGCCAATTGTGTTAGTATGACGGCCGGCCAAGCCGGTAGCAACGCAGAGAGCGGGGCTCGATACCAGCATCTCCTGCGTTGGTGGAGAGCGCCTTGCCCACTGCGCCACTCAGCCGCCTTTTTATTTACTATTTTCAATATTCATTAGTAGCCTAAATAGTATGCATTATGAATGCTCTGCTTTATGGCCCTAACTGGTGCACTACTGTGTGAGCAGCACAAATGCACTCTGAGATTTGGTTTTAGCACTCTAAGTGCTAAATTAATTATTTATTAGTGCACTATAAATCGAATGTATTATTATTATTATTATTATTATTATTATTATTATTATTATTATTATTATTATTATTATTATTATTATTATTATTATTATTATTATTATTATTATTATTATTATTATTATTATTATTATTATTATTATTATTATTATTATTATTATTATTATTATTATTATTATTATTATTATTATTATTATTATTATTATTATTAAATGCATCCATCGTTGTGATTATTGGAGATGCACCTGTGCATTTTCATTAGTATCTGATTTATCTATTCATAATTTCTTTATTTTTTTAACGGTTCAGAAACCACATCATAGACAGAAATTGTACAACTTGGGCAGCTAAGTGGCGAAGTGGGAAAGGCGCTCGTCACTAACACAGGAGATGCTGGTATCGAGCCCAGCTCTCGGCGTTGCTACCGGCTTGGCCAGTCGTCATACTAACACAATTGGCAGTGTTAGAGGGTGGGAAAGCCGGTGGGTGGAGATTGGACGTTGTGGACAGCGACTCCTACAGGTCGGTTGGTGCGCCTGTACAGCAGAATCAGGAAGTATCGGGGGCAGCGTGAGCCTCCCACGCGTTACGTCTCGCCACTGAGAGATCGCGCTGTACAGGTGAAAAGATGCGACAGCTGCCTCCTCGTGTACCGGAGGGGACACATGATGCAAGGCTTCTGTCCTCACTACAGCCGACCAGTGGGAGGCATGGTCTAGCAACGTTCGAGACAGGGGAGGGGAGAATTGAGGGGAGAATTGGCGAGGCGAAATTGGGATGGGAGAAAAAAATAGAAAATAAGGAGAAAAGGTGGATTAAAAAAAAAGAAATTGTACAACTTCTCTTTACAATTGTACAAAAAAAAAAGATACAACCGACAAAGATGGTTAGAATAAGATAAGATATTCCTTTATTGATCCCCTTGGGGAAATTCGGGTGTCATAGCAGCATGGGGGAGGGGGGAGGGGAGGTACAGGTATGGGCAGGGTAATAGTAGAAAGACATAAATATATAGGCAATAAAATTACATCTGAATATAACAATATGAGAAAAGAATAAAGTGTACACAATATAATTAACTCTGAATATAAACACACCAGAAAAACAGTGTAAACAAAGGTGCAGGTGACTGTATGCCTGATGCTGGGTTATATATCATGTATCATCTCAGACTACTACCGACTCATTCAGAACCAGCAGTACTACATCAGCACACAGAGGGGAAGGGAAATGGAATCAATTAAATGCAAGCCTGTAAAATAATTCTTTCAATATCAATTCAGGGGCATATATAGTTTGCCAGTCTTATTTCCTATGGCAACTTTTATTTCCTTAGGTTGTCTCTTCTATCCCATTCATTATTGTGTGTGCGCGTGCGTGCGTGTGTGTGTGTGCGTGAGAGAGAGAGAGAAAGAGAGAGCAAAAGAGCCTGTGTGCATGTGTTTCTTATTTCCCAAAGATTTGAGATAGTGTAATGATGTAATACACTTTTTAATTGGATATAGTTGCTGCTGATGATGCATGGTAGTTTTGAGACTATGAGATGCAGTTCTATACCAGCCGAACCAGGTGACAGAACAAATGGCCTGCGCGGTAGGGATGGGTACCGAATTACAGGTACTTTTTTTTTTTGATCAAATTTTTTTTATTATTAATTACATGAAACAGGACAACACAATAACCACAGTAACAAAAAACATAACTTTCACAGGAGAATAACAAACAATAATAATACAGAATAATAAATTATAAAGACAAAAAGAAAAAGAAACAGCGTCCAACCTATCAAATATAGATGGCTACTTCAATAACAAAAAGGGTCTTCAAAACATGGCAACCTTTCCCCACCTTTACAAAGTGGAGTGACTTAAAAGATTGTTTATGAGAGTGTTGCCGCAGATTTACTGTAGATAGCCTAGGTCCCTTACACATGTTCAAGACTGCCAAACTTGCAGAAGGTAAAGTGTAAGAAGAAAGAAATTCTTCCTCCAAGTTGGTTGACAGGTCAATCAGTCTGTCAATATTAGTCTCTTGGGGAGATGGCATGTGAGTTGACATATAGCGCAGAATAGCTAAATACCAACCCCCCCTAAAATCCCCCCAGTCAAAGTTAAGAAGGACAAGACAAAAACCAAGACAGACAAGACATTTCCTCCTCCCCCTCCCCAGAGACCGCCGGACCCCCCCGATCAAGCGCCCCAACCCCGCTCAGCCGCACACTGCGGTCTTTACCTTCTCAGCTGCTGCGAACCACAGGTCAATTCCAGCCTGCCCTACCCCGATCACCCGGGCCGTGGATATCTCAAGATAAATCACATCCAATAGAGTTAGGGACCAGTTAATCATTGTAAGCTTCTCAGGCTCCTTCCATCTCATTGCTATTAGCTTCTTCGCTGCTGTGACGCCCGCTAGGACAACCCTTTTCAGTTGTACGGACGCGGGTAGTGTCGTTATATCGTTCAGGAGTAGCGTAACAGCTGTGAATGGGATAGTTAAGCCACACAGATCTGAAAGTTTGTCCGTTATTGACCTCCAGAAGCGGGCCACTGGTGGGCAATCCCAATACATATGCATATAAGTGCCAGTGGCCTTTTGAGAGCACAAAGTGCACCGAGAGTCGGTTATCAGTCCCATAGCAAATAGCTTCCTAGGTGTAAGATAGGTCCTATGAATATAATTAAAATTAATTTGCTGGTGATTGGGGTTGCGGGAAGATAATGCCACATTTGCCCAAACATCATCCCAGTCAAACTCGGGGTCCAACTCCGGTATATCCACACGCCAGATTGTATCCAATGATAAATTTTTATACGTGGATTGAATTAAGAGCGTATAAAAGTCGGAGACAAACCCTCTGGATGTCGTCCTGTCCACTATGAGCCTGAGGAAGGGGTGTGGGTGCAAGGCTTGAGCCCACGGTACGCCATGCGCCCTCAGTGCTGACCTTAGTTGAAGGTAAAGAAAGAAGGACTCGCCGGGTAGATCATAAAATTCTCTTAAGTCCTGAAACGCACGGAGGCCGTTCTTATCATAAATATCCTCCAGAGTATGCACTCCCCTCCTTTGCCATTGAGGAATATTAACCGGCTTGTGTCCAACAAGTAATTGCTGGTTATTAAAAATTGGAGAGTCCAGGTGCCAAGGGCATTTAACCCCACACGACCTCTGTACATTACGCCACGTTTGGATCACGTGAGTTATGATCGGTCCATACCTCAGCCGGCATTTCGCAATAGAGACAGTGGAGTACACTACATCCTGTAATCTTAGCGGAGACACCGCCGCCGCTTCTAAGGAGCGCCACGATACAGCCTCTACAGGGTCTAGCCAGCACATCAGAGGTCTCAGTGAAAAGGACCAGAAATACAGTTTAAAATCAGGGATTGCGAGGCCCCCATCTTGTTTCCTACGTTGAGTAGTAGCCCTTTTGATTCTCGGGCGTTTGTTATTCCAGACAAACTTAGATACCATCGATTGTACCTTGCGCCAGTGGTCTATTGGAGGGGGCAGGGGGAGCATTGAGCTAATAAAATTTATCCTAGGCAGGATGTTCATTTTGATTATGGAAGCCCGGGCTTGTAAGGAGTTAGGAAGGGACGACCACCTGTCTAGATCCTGGCGTATTTTATCATAAGTACCCGTGAAGTTGTACTTAGTAGTTTGGTTCAGCGTGGGGAATATCTCTATGCCCAGGTATTTGAAATGTTCTACTATGGGGATATCAGCTGGTAGTCGTACCGCCTTGGCCAGTTCATTAAGAGGTAGGCAGGCTGATTTGTTCCAGTTAATCTTAAAACCTGACAATTTACCAAAGTCGTCGATTATCCTCAATAATTTTGTGGCCGACCGGGAGGGGTCGTCCATGAAAATCAGCAGGTCATCCGCATAGAGAGCAATTTTGTGTGGAGTATTGTTGACCATTATGGGGACGATGTCCTCCGATTGCCTAATAAATTGGGCCAAAGGTTCGAGGGAAAGCGCGAACAGTCCCGGGCTCAGAGGGCAACCCTGTCTAGAAGATCTGGAGACTGGAAAGAGTGTGGAACAGTTTTTGCCTGTCAGTATCATCGCAGACGGCGAGGCATACAGGACTTTAATCATATGAATAAAACTCTTTCCAAGACCCATGACCTCAAGTACCTTCCACAGATATGACCACTCAAGTCTGTCAAACGCCTTCATGGCATCCAGAGACAGAACTGTGGATGGAGTTGTATTGTCTTTACTGTTATCGATTACATGCAACAGCCTCCTAAGATTATCTGCAGCCAGACGCCCCGGGATAAAACCAGTTTGATCGCAGTGTACCAATACAGACATAAATCTCTGCAGGCGACGGGCCAGCACCTTGGCAAACACCTTTAAATCGGCCCCGAGAAGACTCAAGGGTCTATAGCTACCACAATCATTGGGATCTTTGTCCTTTTTGAGAAGTAAAGAAATCAACGCCATATTGACATCTCTTGAGAACTCCCCTTGTTCGATAGCGTAATTGATCATATCGAGCATCAATGGACCCAGTTGGTCCCAGAAAGCTAAATACACTTCGGGTGGAATACCATCCCAGCCTGGCGCCTTACCCCTCTGCATTTCAACAATAGTCTCCCTCAATTCTGCGAGAGTAATCGGTCTCCCCAGTTCCTTGGCCTCTTCCTCAGAAATGTGGGGTATCTCAAGCCCGCCAATGAACGATTCAAATCTAGAGTCATCCAGATTACCCTCTGAGCTATATAACTGTGAGTAAAACTCTTTAAAAGTGTCATTGATCTTTTTCGAATCAGTAGTGACTGCACCCTGGCTCGTCCTAATCGAGGGGATATCTGAGAAATGATCATTTGATCGTATTTTCATTGCCAATAGATGGCTAGGTCTGGAGCCGTGAAAATAGTAATTTTGTCTTGTCCTGTGTATCAAAAACTCAGACTGTTGTTTAAGTATGGAGTTTATTTCTTTTTTGACTATCTTACGTTGTGTGTTTAGTCGTTCATTATAGTCAGTTTGCAAGGATGCGTATAGGTCCGCATATAATGATTCCAGTCCTTCTAGCTTTTTTGACCGGGATTTTCGCAAATTGGAGGCAAATAGTGTGACATGACCCCTGATGAATCCTTTCAATGCGTTCCACAGGACCCTAGGGTCTTCTACTGTGCCAACGTTGATCTGCAAAAATTCAGCTAGTTTACTCCTGAACTCAGAACAGAAGTCATCGTTCTTTAGCAAGGTCGAATTAAAACGCCATCTGGGAGCTCTTGCGGAGAGCCTGCCAAAGGTTGCCGTAAGGAAAATCCCCTTGTGGTCTGAGAGAGCCAAGGGAACCAATGAGACATCGAAACTATCAAACATATTAGGGGACGCGAATGCATAGTCAATTCGAGAGAAGCTTTTGTGTCTGGCTGACAGGTGAGAGTAATCTCTGAGGGTGGGGTTGCATAAGCGCCAGAGGTCTGAGAGCCCCGTGTCTTTGGCCCACATCCTGAGGGCCTTAGAGGCCCGTTTCTGGTCGCTCGTTTCAGAGGGCCCAGACCTATCCATCTCCGCATCCCAGCACGCATTAAAATCGCCACCCACAATGAGAGCGTATCCATTAAGTTCCAACATATTCTTCGTGATTGTATTATAGAACGCTGAATCAAATGTGTTAGGAGCATACAATGCTATTATAGCCATCTTCCTATGCAAAAATTCAACTTTTGCTATAGTAATCCTTCCCTCCGTGTCCGACCATACATCCAAGATTTTGATATCAAGGTTACGTCTTGTAACTATGACTACTCCTTTCGTCTTATCATCGGCTGAGGATGCGGAGATAACGTGATATTGCCGATTTGCCAGTCTTGACACGTCACCTACCATTAAATGCGTCTCACTAAGGAGAGCAAGGTCAATATTTCTCCTCTTCAATAGCCAAAGGACACTGGCACGCTTGTGTGGGGCGTTAAGCCCTCCTGCGTTCCAAATTAAAATATTCAATTTAGCCATGGTCGAGCTTGTATAAGTGCGTAGAGAACATACCCGTGCAGCCAGGCTGAGTACAGAGGTGCCGATCCCGGCGGGCCCGGACGGTCAATCCCAGGAGTTCAGAGGAGGAACACTTACACATATATAAGACAACAGTACATAGAACACATAAAAATACCACCCCAGCTACAACCCCCCCTCCTTCTACTCTAAACCCTAACCCACCCGTCCTACTATAAGTTCCTCTATACCCACTCTCCAATCCCCACCCTATGCCCCACCCACTGAGGATGGTCATCTTCCTATCACTTCCCACTAGAGACATGGATCAATAAGACGCTTCCCACTCCCACCCCCCTCTAGATAAACCCCTGAGTAAACCCCCACTAGTCCAATAAACACAAATAATAATAAAATAAAATTCAATAAAGATATCGGTCGAAAACCACCTGAGCCCTGGCCCCAACATGAGAAAACCATAATGGTAAAAATAGCCATCATTAAATAATAACTCCGCATCAACCTGCAGCCCTCTATTTCGGGATCTGCGCTTCAACATCACATTGTTATAGCCCAAAAAGGTATAGGAAAATTCAATACAAAATTAAATTAAAGCATCCCAGCCGATAGTCTAAGGCAGGTTCGGGTCACAGGTTAATTGTGCAAAATTGTGTGAACAGTGTCAATTAAACAATGACAAAAAAAAGGAGGAAGGGAAAAAAAAAAGGGGTTATGGTCAAAGTGCACCCCTTTAGCCGTCCCTCTGATCAGGCACAACGGCTGAAATGACCCAACCTATGTAAGATTAGAATTAAACACAATCATTCATTAATCAATCCGGGGATGGTAATAGGCAACACCTGACACCACCTGTCATCATACATTGTTTCAATAAAGATATCGGTCGGAGCAGTTAGTCCAAGATAGGATCGAATCACATTTAAATTGCTCATTCAAATGCCATTAAAACATATAGGAAAATTCAATACAAAATTAAATTAAAGCATCCCAGCCGATAGTCCAAGGCAGGTTCGGGTCACAGGTTAATTGCTCATTCAATTGCCCTTAAAACAGCGACACTAATTATTATATAATTACTCAGCATCAACCTGTAACCATCTACCCTGGAGTCTGCATATTAATGTATCAACGTTATAGCATAAGTGCCTCACGGAAAATTCAAAACAAAATTAAGGCTTGTCAGTAGTTAGTCCAAGGTAGAACCGGATCACATTTAAATCGCGCATATAGATGACATAAAAACAGCGACAGTAGGAAAGAAAAAAGAAAGGAAGAGAGGGTAATGGCTCGAGTGCAAGCCATATAACCATATAGCCATTAAGTGCAAGCCATACCCGACCCAACCTGTTATCAAATATTGTTTATGCATATTCAACCGACCTTGGTATCTACTTTGGATCACCAAAGCTCAAAACAACCTGGATATAAAAATAAAAAGCATACCAGAAGTTAGTTAGGGACTCGGTCACTCTTGAACTGTGCAAACCAATGTCCCTTTGAACAGCAACAGCAACCAAAATACGTAACCATTAACGAATGTCTCAGCGCAGACCATAGTCGAAGCCCGCTGGCTAGCCCGAGGCTAGCGCGTAAGCTAGTGACGAATCCGGATAGCACGTTAGCCTACTATGTACATTGTTCAGCTAGCTCGTTAGCTTCCAAAGAGGCGATACACAAGTACGACCATGAGGTCAGCTTTAGCAAGTAACAGAAGTCATTGGGAAGCCCCGCTAGTTGGATGGGCAGAGGACAGTTAGCATGTCTGGGCATGACAGCAAGTGTTTGTGAATAGTCGACCTAATCAATGTATATAGGCCCAAACCGCCAAGTCACTCACCCTCCATAGATATCAAGCAACAGACTCGGGTGTCTTCGCGAGATATTCCTTCGCTTTAGCCAACGACCAAAACAAACGCTGACCACCGACCTTCTCCAACACAGATAGTTTCGCGGGAGCGAATAACGTGGGCCTCAGGCCTAGTCTCCATAGCTTAGTCAGGACCACCTTGTACTCGGCTCTCTGAGCTTGAACCTCCGGTGTAAAGTCCTCGAAAATGGCCACTTTGTGATCGCCAAACCTCAGAGTACCCCTTCTGGTACGAGCCGACCGCATGATGATTTCTCTCTGTTGGAGTCTGTTCAGCTTGACTATGATGGGCCTCGGTTTTTTGTTCACGCCGGGAGAAAACCTGCCCGCTCTGTAAGCCGACTCACAGATAGGAGGCGAGGGGAGGACGTCCGTCCCTAGTATCTTCTGCAGCAGTTCGGGCATGGTCTCAGAGAGACGGCCTTCACCGCTGGTCTCCGGTACTCCAACAATCCTGACGTTGTGGCGTCTATCCCGGGACTGCATCTCCTCCATCGCCGACTGTAGTTTGTTGACTTCAGCCTGCCTAGCCAGCAGGGCGGATTCAAGACCCGCCATCTTCTCACATTGTGATGATACCTCCGTCGTTAGCATGGCTAGTTCGTTAGCATTAGCCGATGAGGCAGCGTGAATCGTCTCCATCTTTTCTGTCAGCGGGACTACCGCCAGCCGTATTTCTTCTGATATCTCACGACGGAGGCTGATACAGAAATCCGCCAGCACTTGCTTCTGTGCTTCAGCGATGCGTGCCTCAGAGTCTGCGTGTACTTTCTTCTGTGCTTCAGCGATGCGTGTCTCAGATTCTGCGTGTAGCTTGGTCATGACCAAGAGCACAGCTTCGCTTAACTCCCCGACAGCGGGAGACGGTACGGCCATGCTCGGCGGTGTCGGTGTCGTGCCTAACTCTTTCATGGCTCTGGTTTCCACCCCCGCCATCGTAGAAAGTCGAAAAAAGTTGATGAATGTATACTAAACACGACGACCTAGCAAACAGATAAAAAACAAATAAAAATAAAATAAAGACTAATGGGGAGAAACGTATATTCAGCACGGTAGAAGGGAGCTCATGTGAAAACACGTCTACTCCATGATCGCTCAGCTCCGCCCCGAATTACAGGTACTTTTAAGGGTACCGACCGAATCACGTCGGTACTACCGAGTATACCGATTCACATGAGATCCGCCGGTGCGACGTCAATGTTTTGTTTACCGCAAAAAACGAAACCTATGAAGTGTGCCGCACGTTCCCGGCAACGTTCACGCGCACAATATATAAGCTTACCTATAGGATTTGACTTGATTCAACAACAAAGCAGTCGGGGCAATGGCAAGCCGAAAACAGTCGCAAGTTACAAAGCTAGATGCAATATTATATATTATAATAAATTATTTGAAGTTTGGATATTTTTTTTTTTACAACTGAGGTAGGTAGATTTAATTACCTTTTTAGAGACTAAAGTACCGAAAAAAGGTACCGTTGGGTACCGGTATCGATTCACAGGTACCGGTATCGGTTCAAATGTGAACGGTACCCAACCCTAGATACCAACCCTATACTGCGCGGTAAACAAAAGGTCTGAGTGACTGGGAGGCGCGCTGCATGCACAGAACACCACACATGACAGGCTGCATGCACAGAACACCACACATGACAGGGTCAGGCTGCATGCACAGTAACACCACACATGACAGGCTGCATGCACAGAACACCACACATGACAGGCTGCATGCACAGAACACCACACATGACAGGGTCAGGCTGCATGCACAGTAACACCACAAATGACAGGCTGCATGCACAGAACACCACACATGACAGGCTGCATGCACAGAACACCACACATGACAGGCTGCATGCACAGAACACCACACATGACAGACTGCATGCACAGAACACCACACATGACAGGCTCCATGCACAGAACACCACACATGACAGACGGCATGCACAGAACACCACACATGACAGACTGCATGCACAGAACATCACACATGACAGACTGCATTCACAGTAACACCACACATGACAGGCTGCATGCACAGAACATCACACATGACAGACTGCATGCACAGAACATCACACATGACAGACTGCATGCGCAGAACACCACACATGACAGACTGCATGCGCAGAACACCACACATGACAGGCTGCATGCACAGAACATCACACATGACAGGCTGCATGCACAGAACACCACACATGACAGGATGCATGCACAGAACACCACACATGACAGGCTGCATGCACAGTAACACCACACATGACAGACTGCATGCACAGTAACACCACACATGACAGACTGCATGCACAGAACATCACACATGACAGACTGCATGCACAGAACATCACACATGACAGACTGCATGCACAGAACATCACACATGACAGACTGCATGCACAGAACACCACACATGACAGACTGCATGCACAGTAACACCACACATGACAGGCTGCATGCACAGAACACCACACATGACAGACTGCATGCACAGAACACCACACATGACAGGCTGCATGCACAGAACACCACACATGACAGGCTGCATGCACAGAACACCACACATGACAGACTGCATGCACAGAACATCACACATGACAGGCTGCATGCACAGAACATCACACATGACAGACTGCATGCACAGAACACCACACATGACAGACTGCATGCGCAGAACACCACACATGACAGGCTGCTTGCACAGTACACCACGGGTCGCGGGGTAGCTGACAAGTGCATTGGCAAGTTAAAAAAAAAAGTATAATTTTTTTTTATTTCTTTTTTATTGTATGTTCTGGCAACATATTTTGGCTAAATATGCCTCGTTTTATAAATGTGTATCGATAACATAGTTCTGTAATTAAATAGTCTAATAAATATGCATGATCAAGTTCAACAACGTGTGCTTTTATTTTGATATTCCTTAATTCCATGTTGAAATTACTACCCAATACATTAAATGTGGGGTCCCCCCAAAAAAAATATCCTAAATAAAATGGGGTCGCGTATGAAAAAGTTTGAGAACCCCTGCTATAGGGTATAGCTGCCACCATAGGCTGCCATAGCTACACCACGACACCCCTGAGTATGAGGTACTATATAGGCAACTGTCTTTAAACTCTGTTTTCCTGCTCAATTTATACCTACTGTACCTACTGCTTCCACTGTCTACAACTGCCCTACACTGTAATCATAGTAATCATAATAATTTGAACGACCTACCTCATACTACAGTCTACCCAGATAACTCTGTATGATAGCATGTACAATAATGCTGTATATACAGTGTATATATATATTATATATATAGCCACACCTGTACGTCAAATGTATATACTCTCTTTTCTGGACTCTTTTTGTATCACAAACAGTACTGTATTTGCAAATCTGGTATGTCATAAATGTATAGATGTAGCAGTACTGTCTATCTGTATGTCATGTATGTCATATATGTCCTGATGAATTGAAAATGGGGGACCCTGATGTAAACAAGACGAAAGTCTTTCTCTGGTCTGCATCCCCTTAACAATTGTGTGTATTGAGCCGTACTGTATTATACCCATTCTGCAATCTGCTAATAAAGTTTTCAATCAATCATTAATTTGCTGTCTCGTGTCAATCAATTCAGTCTGTACATACCTGCATATAATCCTTTTTACATAATGTGTAGATACTATATGTCTCTGTACATATCCCTTACCTACTCTTACTAGTTACACTGCTGGCCAGTATGACTTACTACCATATTGTCCTTTTACCTGTATCACTGTACATATTAATACTACAACTCTGTACATGCATCTGATTAGTACTATTACTCAGTAGTACTAATTTATATATTTATACCCAGTTTATTCACCTGTACATTGTATATTACTGTCACACTTTACTGTTACATTTGCACTCTGGTTGGATGCCAAACCTCTTTTCTGTGTACTGTACTTAATTAATGTGCTGTATGATGACACTACATTTGAATCTAATCTAATGGCATCAGATCAATATATGAATGACCTAGATTAAGAATGAGCAGTGTAGGACAGGACAATGCAACAGACAAAAAAAACATGTCCCTGCTCATGAAAAACGTTATCGATGTAGGAGGCGTTTTGTGGCGATGCAGCGAGATACTGTCGTGGAGCGGCACAGAGCAGGCAGAACCACCCCTTTACGGGCTGTACCGCTCCATAATGTCCTTGCCCTTGATCAGTTCACGCTGCCTTCAATTGCACCCGAAAACCCATTATAAATTAATCACCTAGTCTCGCAATTTGCATAAAACACACAGTACCATTTCCATTCACTTCTGTCTATGGAGTGGATTGGGAGAAACTGCATTAACCCTTTAACCGCCACACCGCCGAATGTTAACAACCATTTCACTACCACACTACAGACGGTTAACCTTCTGTAGTGTGGTAGTGAACGGATTAACCCTTTGTAGTGTGGTAGTGAAAGGGTTAACCTTATGTTGTGTGGTAGTGAAAGGTTAACCCTTTGTAGTGTGGTAGTGAAAGGGTTAACCCTTTGTAGTGTGGTAGTGAAAGGGTTAACCTTCTGTTGTGTGGTAGTGAACGGTTAACCTTCTGTAGTGTGGTAGTGAATGGGTTAACCTTCTGTAGTGTGGTAGTGAAAAGTTAACCCTGTGTAGTGTGGTAGTGAAAGGGTTAACCTTCTGCGGTGTGGTAGTGAAAGGTTAACCTTCTGTAGTGTGGTAGTGAAAGGTTAACCTTCTGTAGTGTGGTAGTGAAAGCGTTAACCGCCTGTAGTGTGGTAGTGAAAGCGTTAACCGTCTGTAGTGTGGTAGTGAAAGGGTTAACCCTTTGTAGTGTGGTAGTGAAATGTTAACCTTCTGTAGTGTGGTGGTGAAAGGTTAACCTGTAGTGTGGTAGTGAAAGGGTTAACCCTTTGTAGTGTGGTAGTGAATGGGTTAACCTTCTGCGGTGTGGTAGTGAAAGGTTAACCTTCTGTAGTGTGGTAGTGAAAGGTTAACCTTCTGTAGTGTGGTAGTGAAAGCGTTAACCGCCTGTAGTGTGGTAGTGAAAGCGTTAACCGTCTGTAGTGTGGTAGTGAAAGGGTTAACCCTTTGTAGTGTGGTAGTGAAATGTTAACCTTCTGTAGTGTGGTGGTGAAAGGTTAACCTGTAGTGTGGTAGTGAAAGGGTTAACCCTTTGTAGTGTGGTAGTGAATGGGTTAACCTTCTGTAGTGTGGTAGGCAAAGGTTAACCCTTTGTAGTGTGGTAGTGAAAGGGTTAACCTCCTGTAGTGTGGTAGTGAAAGAGTTAACCATCTGTAGTGTGGTAGTGAAAGGTTAACCTTCTGTAATGTGGTAGTGAAAGGGTTAACATTTTGTAGCGGTAGTGAATGGGTTAACCTTCTGTAGTGGTAGTGAATGAGTTAACTTTCTGTAGTGTGGTAGTGAAAGGTTAACCTTCTGTAGTGTGGTAGTGAAAGGGTTAACCTTCTGTAGTGTGGTAGTGAAAGGTTAACCTTCTGTAGTGTGGTAGTGAAAGCGTTAACTGTCTGTAGTGTGGTAGTGAAAGCGTTAACCGTCTGTAGTGTGGTAGTGAAAGGGTTAACCCTTTGTAGTGTGGTAGTGAAAGGGTTAACCTGCTGTTGTGTGGTAGTGAAAGGTTAACCCTCTGTAGTGTGGTAGTGAAAGGGTTAACCCTTTGTAGTGGTAGTGAATGGGTTAACCTTCTGTAGTGTGGTAGTGAAAGGTTAACCTTCTGTAGTGTGGTAGTGAAAGGTTAACCTTCTGTAGTGTGGTAGTGAAAGGGTTAACCTTCTGTAGTGTGGTAGTGAAAGGTTAACGTTAGGTTATGAATATAACCAAGTTCTGTTAGTAGTGGTGACGCTCGGCGTCACTCATGCACTGTCCTCGCACACGTGCACGCGCACTGAATAAAATTCCACAATGTACCTTTATCCCAGTATTCGTCTGACCACACCCCTCATTAGCTTACCTTCATAAGCAGGTGTGTGGCCATCTGCTCTCCTCCTTCCCAAGCTTTCACCACAAGGTGAGATCAAGGGCTGCAGCGGCGTCGGACCACTACTAACAGAACTTGGTTATATTCATAACCTAACGTTCTGTATCGTAGTGGCTCTCGCTCGGCGTCACTCATGCACAAGGGAGGCCGAGCGAGAGCCATCGGCCGACAAATACACCCCGCTGAAGGCCCCCCACAACCATCAGAACAGGGAGGGCCGAGCCCCCCCGACCCCCCTAATGGAGGGCACCCCCCCTATTGGAGGTTCCCGGGAGGGCGACGGACCCGACCGTGCGAAGAGGCACTCAAGCAACTCAACGCACAGGGTGAGCAGACCGTGGCCTGACCCCACAACTACACACACGCACAACCCCCATGCCACCCGGGAACGAACGGAGGGAACAACCTCGTTACTGCCCCCAGAATCACGGGGTCAAGGGCAAACCCAACCCCGTGGCAAGGCCGTGGCAGCGGAGCGCGAAGGAAGGCCCAGACCCACCAAAGGGACTGGACCCCCTGGAACGGAGGCCCGGAGAAGTCCATGATGCCAGCATCAAGACCCCACCAGGTGGGCACTTAGTGACCCCGCCCCCCACATCGCCAGCGTATTCGGACAAAGATACCCGTGTTTCAGTTTCCAACAGGGTTATCCCGGGCCTACGGGGTAAACGAAAAACATTACTTCGGACCGGGCCCGGCGATACGGGGAGCACAGGGTCCCCCGAGGAGGTCAAAGACCACCCCAACAGGCCCCTCTTCGCCACGCGTAAGAGAAGAGCGAAATAAATGGAGAACCAGCCCCAAGCACCCCGTACTTGGTATTCCCAGGAGGTCACCCGACCAAGTACTAACCAAGACCAACCTGCGTGGCGGCCGAGATCTGACGAGATCGGGCGTGTACAGGTTGGCACGGCCGTAAGCCATTACGACAGTGTAGAATACAATGTACCCAACAAGGGCTCCATAGCGCTTAACCCTGTGACACCCGGACCGACCTGGCATTTTTCCCCCTGAAAAAAGCCCAAGTCCCCCCCGGACAACGGGTGTAACTGATCCGGACCAGCGTGACCAGAACCAGTCCTGTGCCCCAACCACGCCGACATGCCAACTCCAGGAGAAGGGGCAGATATGCGTGTTGATCTTAAACATGAAAAGAAGGCGCCACCCAGACGTTCGGTGCGAACCGCGCCCGGCGGCCCACCCCCAGGGCGTGAGACCCTTCTACGTATGTTCAGATCCATTCCGTCATCATCCCCCGATATGAACGAGAATCCGTCGACAACCACACAGGTCGTCGGAAGAGGAAAAACCCCCATCCCAATTGCTTTATAAAAACGCTGTTTTAACCCCAAGCAACCAAGGCGCGCCAGTCAGTTGCTTAATGTCCAACAGAACATCCTGAGCTAGCACTATGTGTGCGTCGGGTATATCCACATCAATAAATAGGCTATTTAGACCTTTCATTGAATCCCCAAGGCGCCCAGGGGAACGACAAGAGGGGTGAGATGCAACCAACTCCAACTCTTTATAATAATAAAGAAGAAGAAATAAACCCAAACTGCACAGCTGGGAGTAAAAACTGTTTACATTTTTACATCCAGTCACTCCTTTAGTCAGAGAGTATAGACCGAACTTTCCCAGAAGCCTTCCCACATGAGTCGTAGTTATGAAAAAGACATGTCAACTGTGAGTCACGTGACAAACCGACTCAAGTTTTACACATAAAATCGAGCGTAGCAGACCCGTAAGCCCTACGCTCTAACCCGACACTTTAACACCACAAACCTTACGTAAAGATCTTAACTCGCGGAAGCCGTCGCCATAGCAACGTATATGCTATGACGGGGGTAAACCCTGTACACGACTCCTGTTTGTAATAGGAGTCGTGTCAGGACAACCGTCGCCCCCCCCTCCCCTGCCAAGACGTTGAACGGCTCGGCCCTGACTGGCTCAGCAGAATGAGAACAATCTCATAAACCAAGCAAGTGGGAAGGAGGGGTTTATTCGGCACCCCCTCACACAAACCCTTTTTCCCTACACACCAAAAACAACTGTAGCATTTTGAGACCTTCGGTAGAATGCCAATGTATAGCGGAAGCTAATACAATGCCCGCTACCCACAGACTGTGAACAGGATTTATAACAAAACAAGTCGTGTGTGTGTGAATCCTACACCCGCTTTCTATGTCGTACATAGCAAAACACTGACAGAGAGTAACGGCCAGGCCGTGGAACGTGTGTGTACGAGCATTACTGCAACTAACACAACAGTGTTGTGGATCAACATTACTTTGCTCAAGCAACGGAACATACCACCAGCTTCTACCTGCATGTGGAGCGTCAGGCTAAATAGAACCTTTCTATGACTGAGTGTATGCTTGCAGACCTTGCTTAATCTCGTAACACAACATGACTCATCCCTCAATGTAATAATGCAGATTCACATTTCGCAACCCCATCATATGTACTGTTGAAGAAACACACAGTTTGTTTGGCCAATAATATAGTCCCCTTTTTAGGGGACTTTTCGTTTATTTTTACGGCACAAAATCATGAGGGGGCCGGGGAGGGTGTAGAGGGGACCACAGGGGGAAAAGTCACTTTAGTGGCGTCTGTTGCCTCGAGCCGCTCGGGTTTTGCCATCCCGAGAAGCCCCGGAGGGACGGTAGTGGATCGGCTGCTGGTCACGTCGTTCCCTACCGTCTCCTCCGGTCGTGGATGGGCCGGCGGCAGCAGAATCGCCGTCTCTCCTCCTGGCCTTCTTGGAGGGGCCAGCAATGGCGGCGGAGGCAGTGGTAGGCATGGCGGAGGGAGCTCGACGTCGTTGAAGCCTTCTGACTCCACCGGCAAGGACGGGAGGCGGAAAATGTGGCTGGAGCACGGACCGCTCCTCTGCCATCTCTCTGCACGTTGAGGTCATCAGCTGCAGGGCCTTCCCGAATAGTCCAGCATCGGAGAGGTTGGCCGTCAGAAGAGGGGCTCTCTTCTTCTCTGGCACTCGAGCCTGCTCCAGCCAAAGGTGGCGCTGGGTCAGGGTGGCCAGGGCGCGCATCTTCCCAGAGGCTATGGCCTGCACCTGGGTAAGATGCAGGACAGCTCCTGCCGCCTGGGTGATCTGATCGCATTTTACCTCGGTCAGACCCGTGCCGCCCGTCATTATCCCCGATACAAATCTAGCCAGCTGCGCAATGTTAGAAGCCACAGCCAGCGACTGTGTACCAGCGATAAATGACTGGTCACCCCAATATGCCAATCGCCTAGCCGATCTTCCATGGAGAACCGGCTTGCATAATGGCTCCCACACCACATCCGGACAGAGGAGAGCGGCCATCGGCCTATCAAGCCGTGGCACGCCCTCTCTCATACCTTCGACCAACCCCGACACCCGCGTAACTGGTACGTAGGCGGGAGTAAGTCCCATGATGTGAGACACCGCCTGGCCCCGACGAACATAGGCCCCCATTGAGGGGAAAAATGGGTAGACAACGTCCACCCCTCTCACCGGGCGATGCTGCCAGAGATGACCTATGAGATCATCGGGGGCAGGAGCAGGCAATGGCTGCGGCAGCGGCACGCCGTTTGCAGCGGCAGCTACCGCCATGAGCTCGGGAAACAAAGCCTGTAGTTCCCCCTGCTGACTTTCCTCCACCGAACCCGCATCCCTCACATGCAGCAGGCTTCGACCGGTTGAGGAGCCACAGTCTGATGTGGCTGATAGCAGCGCATCCTGCCGAAGAGGCCGAGGTGGTTCCCCGACATCCTCGAACAAGGCGCCCCAAGGAGACATTTCTCCCCCCTCCGGTGTTTCCTGGACGGGAGGGATACTCGCCTCCACAGGGCCTTCAAACAAGAATCCGTCCGACTCTTCCATGTAATCCTCAGTTTCCATCGGGCATGCAGAGACCGACGCATCCTCGCTGGTCTCCAGCAATTCCCCAAACCCAGGCCGTTCGCGTCTGCAGGACACCATCTTGCGACGTGAACGGGCAGACGCGAAAAGTTTGCGTCACAAATCCTCCGGAACCAAAAAAACCGGCCGCTCAAAAACGGACGATTCCCTGGAACCAGAGGAACCAGAGTCGAGATCAGGCCACCGCCGGGGCGACGGCACCGATGCACCGGCTCCTTGGAGAGGCAAACTATCCATCGGCTGTCTCCTGGGCTGGGCTGACAACCACGAAAGTGGCAGCAGCCCCGCACCAGCACGCACGACAGAGGCGGGAATGGAGATCCGCTTGTGAAGAGTGGGTCTACTCTCCGAGGTAGACATTATGACTTAGCTTTTTCTTTTTGAATAGTTATGAGAGAAGAAAAAACTAAGCACAATGTAAACACGTCTCAACTCTTTTCAACTAACAACACGTCAAGTGGGGATCTACCGAAGGCACTCCTTGTGGTGAAAGCGAGAAGGAGGAGAGCAGATGGCCACACACCTGCTTATGAAGGTAAGCTAATGAGGGGTGTGGTCAGACGAATACTGGGATAAAGGTACATTGTGGAATTTTATTCAGTGCGCGTGCACGTGTGCGAGGACAGTGCATGAGTGACGCCGAGCGAGAACCACTACGATACAGAACCTTCTGTAGTGTGGTAGTGAAAGGTTAACCTTCTGTAGTGTGGTAGTGAAAGGTTAACCTTCTGTAGTGTGCTTTTATCTTATCTTATGCCTTACAAGTTACAACCCAACATAGTGTGAGTATAGCTGAGTAGAGCGTTCTTGCCTACTCTGAACTCTTCAGTGTACTGTAGCACTATAGGACCTGCATCTTGAGTTGTTACCATCGATTTGAAACGTAAGATGCTGGAGTGATCCTTTGCAGGTTCTTTTAGTTTAGATATTTTATTGAAGTGGTTACGCATGGGGAGGGAACAATAGGACGAGATAAAATAGTCAAACAAATAAATAATGATTCAGATTCAGTTTTATTGTTGCATCTCGTCACATTTACATACAAAAAGAGCAACATTCTTAGGCCTTGCCCCCCCGACCCACAGCAGTCATTAAAATACACAATAGAATACATATGAAAGAAAACACAATAAAAACCAGCATAATAATGATTTAAGAAAAAGTGACAGTGCTGCTGAGTGGTGATATAAAAAGTGCAACAGTAGAATAAAATGTAGTACATACAGTACTAAAAAATACTTAATACTTAATATGGGAAAAACATAAAACATATATAGCCTATACACACATACATAAAAGAGAGGCCATGAGACATGTACCTGCTTACTCAACAATCATGCAGATGTGGCCTCCGGCTGACGAGGTAATCAGCTGCCTAAAATACCTAGCTATTTCTCAGACAACAAGGAGCCAGTCGAGACAATAAACTTGACTGGTGGAGCTGAAGATTGATCACAGTGCTTTGATTTAGACAAACATCACTTTGTGACAAAGGCAATTCATCTGATGCGTCCGACGAAGCCAACTGGTGTGGTGGTTTCCCTATGAATCAGCAAGAAATAGCGAAGCCATCCTTGCGCCCGGGATTACACATAAACACATAAATCACGTAATTATAATGTCAAAACAGCATCTGAACTTTTACACACGTTGGTTTACACATGTAGACGTACTTTATCCTTTATGTTCTGCCTAGAGGTTCCTAATTAAACTAGTTTTAAGATTCAACACATGCTCCATGAGTTATAAACACAACATGAATTTATCGTCCAAAACAAATAATTTGTAGCTTTTTGAAGATGAAGAAGCCAATTTTTTTATTAGGCCTTCAGAAAGCCTTTGTGACCAATATAATGTACACGTTTAAACCAGCTTTATATGATGTTTTCTGCAACCAAATGCATTTAAAACAGTCTCATGAGTTACCTAAGATCCATAGTGTGAATTTGAAATGTACAGTATATGCATGGGGTGTCCTGATGGCTTTGTCTTCTAATGCACATGCCATGTATAATCTACACATTCAATGGTTGGTTCTTAGGGTTCCTCCAGATTTCAATGAACTACAGTATGAAAAACTGCATTTTCCTTTCATGCTTCCAACACCTGGAACGCCCTCCGACTGACTCTGAGGCTGAAGGTTCTTCCTTCTCTCGCTGCTTTTTAAAAGTATGATCTCCGACCACCGTGTGTCGACTTGTAACTGTCTTTTTTTTTTTTTATTGTTTATTCTTATTTATTGTGCCTATATGTATGACATTGCTGATAAATGATCACTTGTTTTCTAAGCTCAACATCGCTGTAAATAAGGTTTGCTTGAAATAAAGGTTTGATATTAAATTAAATTAATTTCTTTTTTTAAATATGTTCTTTTGGTGTTTTATCGCTTTATTTCTACTGGGCAGTCCAGTAGAGAGAGACAGAGGAGGAATGGGAGACAGAGTGGGGGGAAGACATGGGTCTTTATGTACACTGCTATACAATGCTATATTATACGATCTCAACCTATACTATTCTTAAAGTGATCTTTCCTTCTGTAAAGTGTCCATAAGTGTGAGCGTGTGCAGCATGAGTGTGTGTGTGCTTATGTTAAAGTGGCTGCTAGTGTGTGAGCGTGTACAGTGTGTGTGTTGTGTGTGTGCTCATGTGTGGAGAGTTCAGTGTTCAAGGCTCTGATGGCCTGGGGGAAGAAGCTGAGCCGAAGTCTCTCTGTCCTCGTTACTGGTTTGATATTAAATTAAATGAAATTTGAGACTGCGTCGCTTCCAACTCGTGGCGTAGTTGAGGATATAATACACGTATAATGAAACACAGCCACCTCGTTCGCTGGGGCGTATAGAGTTGCAGTACATCAGCCTTTTTTACCTTGGACTTAAATCGGATGGTGGGTTCACAGCATAGCCACTTTTCAGCAATATTCACACCTCTATTCAACTACCAGGACACCACCGGTTCAAACCACGACACCAGCGGTTCAAACCCGACTACCACAACACCATCGGTTCAAACCTTGGTATTTCCTTTTCTTTAGACACATTTCTCTAGTCTCTTCAATGTATCCGTCACAAGAACTAATAGAATCCTTGAGGAGGGTTGACTGCCCACTCGAAAAAGAGAGGGAGAGAGAGAGAGAGAGAGAGAGAGAGAGAGCATCATTATGAAGCGATCCCTGTGGCGTGGTAATGGACATTATCGTGGCTTGTACCACTCTGTGTCCGACAATCTGGTTTTTGGCAGAGAGGAGGAGCCTGGATTAGCGACCCAACAGTAGTTATTCTCCCAGCGCTTTTCCTAAATGTCACAGTTTGCATTTGTCAGATTGCAATGTATCACTTGGAGGGGGGCGACGGCTCGGGAACCCCTCCAAGAGTTACCTTGAATGGCAGCCAGGCGGCGCGGGGCCCAAGCCCCCCCCCACCCCCCCCCCCCCTCCACGCTGCCTCTCTGCCACGCTGCATGGCTCTCGCTCGCCGCGCTCTACGGTATATTTAAATACACACTGGCACACGGGGGAGACGGGGGTGGGGGGGGGGGGGGAATAGCATCTGACCTCATGAAACAGATTCCCTCACAACCTAGTAGGGAGAGGGAAATTGTTTAATGAAGATGGATCATAGTGATATATACCTTTTTTACATTTCACTTCTTTAACCGGTAGCATATGGCTTTATTATAGCCGGCTCTCAACCTTTGTCCTCCTCAGCCTTTTTTTTCAGACCAGGAGGACGGTCTGTGTGTGTACACTACAGTGTAGCGGCCTTATAGTCTCGGTTTTGGGTCCTCCTTTTTTTTTTACATTTTTTTTTTTTGTGCTGTTTTGTTGCCTGTTAAAAAACTGCCTGCATTGTGGAACTTGCAGAGCCAGCTTAGTCCTCGGGGAAATGTTGACAATTCAGCCCAGTTCCATCTGGGCACATTCTTGCTGGTCGGTCGGGCTGCTCCTCTGTGAGGTCTCCTGTGGAATGATGTCCTCTATCACAGCACTGAATGTCACAAAAGCCCCACACCATTATTGCAGAATAGGATCCCCACAGACCGTGTGTATATGGGGGGGGGAACTAATTCAACATCTCTCTCTCTCTCTCTCTCTCTCTCTCTCTCTCTCTCTCTCTCTCTCTCTCTCTCTCTCTCTCTCTCTCTCTCTCTCTCTCTCTCTCTCTCTCTCTCTCTCTCTCTCTCTCTCATTTGCAGCGAGAGGGAGGAGGGTCCTCCGCCCGTGGTGGAAGCATACTAATGCAATGCAAAAAGGACAGGTTTTAATGCTATGTCGTGTGATGCATCGCTGCTCTTTATATCTAATCTCTGAGAATGAGCGGAAGATTTGTCAATGTATATATCTCTTATCTTTAACCGCCGGCCCCCATTTGTACAAAACACTGAGCTTTCACGGTATTAGAAACGGAAAAAAAAAAAAAATATATATATATATATAGAAAAACATTTGTCCGGAAATGGACATTTCTTTCATTTTAGGAAAATATTATTTCATGGTTCACCATGTACAGTAGCTTTATGGAACGGACTACAAGTGGAAACTAAACGGAGCAAATTACAACACGGTTCAGAAATAGATACAAAAATGCACTGATAGACAAATACAGAACTGAAAAACTATAGATAGTTGATATAGATAGATATTTCTTCAAAAATATAATTTGTTTATCTCAGGTAGTAAGAGTTGTACGATATTGTAAGAAAGGGGCAGGACTAGATAAGCTCCGCTTCCTTCTGCCTCTTCTCCAACTCATCCATGTTTGCTTTTCTATGGATGAAGACGGACTCATTTGTTTACATTTTGTCTTTACTGTGATTTGTACGTTTGTTGTGTTTGAGATGAATACAGATCGAGCATCGAGCGTCACTGTCATAACATACTACATACCAGTCAGCGCATCGAGCGTCACTGTCATATATAGGGTTGGGCATCGTTTGGATTTGAACGATTCCGGTTCCGATTCCGATTTTCCATTTAGATTCCTGTTCTAAACGATTCGAGGTGCAGGTCAAAACAGGTCGCAGCTTATTTCGCAGGATATTTTTTATTTTTTTGAAAAATCTTTTTTTTTTTTCATACTATTCACATTGTCAGTTGACTTGATACAGTTTAATTTGGTTGCTGTACTGTAACTAGGGTATTAATTAACAAAGTAAAAAAAAAAAATTATAATAATTACATTTTTTTAATTAATTTAATTTAAGAATCGAAATGCAAATATGTCACGTCCGGTTCCAGAACCGGAAGTTAGGAACCGGTTCCTATTAGAACCGGTTCTCGGTCCCCAACCCTACTGTCATATACCATACAGAACCAGCTCTTAAAAATCGCACCTCTACTGCAAGGGCGCAGTATCGTTAACGCCTCGTTAACAGCACTGCCAGGTTAATGGTGCATGATTACCGCAGTAGCAGAGCAGAGCAGAGCTCAGGCTCCTAAGAGCTGCATCTGTACATACCAGTCAGGGCATCGAGCGTCGTCACTGTCATTATAACATTGACCCAGGAAGCAGGATGGATTGAACTCAAGTCACAGTGTTGTCACAGCAACACATGCTCGCTTCAGTGTCATCAACTCTTCAACCCGTCTTAAAAAGGTCACGTAAGAGGAACCAGCTCTTCTTCTGCGGCTATAAATAACAGCAGCTCTTCCTGCGGCTGCAGCAGCAGCTCCGTGCCGAGGGACCAGCCGAGGCTCATTCCAGCCCTGAGTCCCGTCCCGGTAGTAGTGGTTCAGGCGGGCGCGCCCCCCGGCGACGGACGCGGCTTGATTCTATACGTGTTTAAATGTTTTACTTCCGGTTTGACTTCCTCTGTATTTATACTCTGGCACCGCAGCTGATACCGCACTGATAACCTTTGTAATGTTCCTGTGAATAAGTGCATAATGTAGCAGAGGGTATGTGTGGATTAGGGCTGTCCCGAACTAAGGATTTGGATGGTCGACTTTGATTGGCCAAAATTTGCCGTTAGTCGACTATTGGTCGACAAAAAAATAAAAATAAAAAAGTATAATATTTGTAATTTATAAAAAAAAAAATAAAAAAAATTTTATCATTCCATTTGGGCTGTGGGGGGTGCTTAATGTCTGAAGGAGTCGACTGATGGCTTCTTGTCCTCTGCTAAAGCATGCAATTGGTCCACTGATGGATACATCTTGATATTTGTCTAGTTTAGTGTGTTCATTAGACAGGTGAAATCCTCTTTCAGTGCCTCTGTGCCTGTTTTCGTAGGCAGTTAGCCTTTGGTATGCGTGCCATTAGCGTTAGCCACGCTTCTAGGCCTCTTTTCTTTTGGAAAGAATGATAATTTTTTTTTAAATGTTTAAATATATATATATTTTTAAATATATATTCGACTAAGAGGTTGGCTAGTCGACTACGGCTCCTTTCGACCGATTAGTCAACTAATCGACTAATAGGGGTCAGCCCTAGAGTGGGTACATGGATGTGTGGCGTGACAGTGAGTGTGGGTACAACACATGTATGTGTGGTAGTGTGTCTATAGGTACATCATGGATGTGTTGTGTGGTAGAGTGGGTACAACACATGTATGTGTGGTAGTGTGTCTATAGGTACATCATGGATGTGTTGTGTGGTAGAGTGGGTATGTAGGTGTCGTTGTTTCAGGTGCTGCACCAACCAATCTCGTTGTGCAATGACAATAAAGCTTTCTACTTCTACTTCTAAGCGGTTTACGAGAGGACAGAATGACTTGATGAATATTAGGCTAAAATGACGAATGTCAAAGTTGGACCTCTGTCTGCACATCTGAACCGTTTGACCAAAGGTCAGCAGTGTGAATGGGTTAACTGAGCCCCCCCCCCCGGGGCTGAGTGTCTCGACCCTTCTCTCGCCTAATGTGACCTGAGCGCCTCTCACCTAACGTGACCTGAGCGTCTCGACCCTTCTCTCCCCTAACGTGACCCTTCTCTCGCCTAACGTGACCTGAGCGTCTCGACCCTTCTCTCACCTAACGTGACCTGAGCGTCTCGACCCTTCTCTCACCTAACGTGACCTGAGTGTCTCGACCCTTCTCTCGCCTAACGTGACCTGAGTGTCTCGACCCTTCTCTCACCTAACGTGACCTGAGCGTCTCGACCCTTCTCTCACCTAACGTGACCTGAGCGTCTCGACCCTTCTCTCACCTAACGTTACCTGAGTGTCTCGACCCTTCTCTCACCTAACGTGACCTGAGCGTCTCGACCCTTCTCTCACCTAACGTGACCTGAGCGTCTCGACCCTTCTCTCACCTAACGTGACCTGAGTGTCTCGACCCTTCTCTCGCCTAACGTGACCTGAGTGTCTCGACCCTTCTCTCACCTAACGTGACCCTTCTCTCACCTAACGTGACCCGAGTGTCTCGACCCTTCTCTCACCTAACGTGGCCCTTCTCTCACCTAACGTGACCAGAGTGTCTCGACCCTTCTCTCACCTAACGTGACCAGAGTGTCTCGACTCTTCTCTCACCTAACGTGACCTGAGCGTCTCGACCCTTCTCTCACCTAACGTGACCCTTCTCTCACCTAATGTGACCTGAGTGTCTCGACCCTTCTCTCACCTAACGTGACCTGAGTGTCTCGACTCTTCTCTCACCTAATGTGACCCTTCTCTCACCTAACGTGACCTGAACGTCTCAACCCTTCTCTCACCTAACGTGACCTGAGTGTCTCGACTCTTCTCTCACCTAACGTGACCTGAGCGTCTCGACCCTTCTCTCACCTAACGTGACCTGAGTGTCTCGACTCTTCTCTCACCTAATGTGACCTGAGTGTCTCGACCCTTCTCTCACCTAACGTGACCTGAGTGTCTCGACTCTTCTCTCGTCTAACGTGACCCTTCTCTTACCTAACATGACCTGAGCGTCTCGACCCTTCTCTCACCTAACGTGACCTGAGTGTCTCGACCCTTCTCTCACCTAACGTGACCTGAGTGTCTACTCTCAACCCTTCTCTCACCTAACGTGACCTGAGCGTCTCGACCCTTCTCTCACCTAACATGACCTGAGTGTCTCGACCCTTCTCTCACCTAACGTGACCCTTCTCTCACCTAATGTGGCGGGGCTGAGCCTCTCTTACCTAACATGACGGGGCTGAGCCTCTGTTACCTAACGTGACGGGGCTGAGCCTCTTACCTAACATGACAGGGCTGAGCCTCTGTTACCTAATGTTACGGGCTGAGCCTCTGTTACCTAACGTGACAGGGCTGAGTCTCTGTTACCTAATGTGACGGGCTGAGCCTCTGTTACCTAACATGACGGGGCTGAGCCTCTCTTACTGAACGTGACGGGGTTGAGCCTCTGTTACCTAACGTGACGGGGCTGAGCCTCTCTTACCTAACGTGTCGGGGCTGAGCCTCTCTTACCTAACGTGACGGGCTGAGCCTCTGTTACCTAACGTGACGGGGCTGAGCGTCTTACCTAACGTGACAGGGCTGAGCCTCTCTTACCTAACGTGACATGGCTGAGCCTCTCTTACCTAACATGACGGGGCTGAGCCTCTCTTACCTGACGTGACGGGGCTGAGCCTCTGTTACCTAACGTGACGGGGCTGAGCCTCTCTTACCTAACGTGACAAGGCTGAGACCCTTCTCTCACCTAACGTGACCTGAGTGTCTCGACCCTTCTCTCACCTAACGTGACCCTTCTCTCACCTAACGTGACCCTTCTCTCCCCTAACGTGACCCTTCTCTCCCCTAACGTGACCCGTCTCCCCTAACGTTACCTGAGTGTCTCGACCCTTCTCCCACCTAACGTGACCTGAGTGTCTCGACCCTTCTGTCACCTAACGTGACCTGAGTGTCTCGACCCTTTTCTCACCTAACGTGACCCTTCTCTCCCCTAACGTGACCCTTCTCTCCCCTAATGTGACCCTCACCTAACGTGACCCTTCTCTCACCTAACGTGACCCTTCTCTTACCTAACGTGACCCTTCTCTCACCTAACGTGACCCTCACCTAACGTGACCCTTCTCTCACCTAACGTGACCCTTCTCTTACCTAACGTGACCCTTCTCTTACCTAACGTGACCCTTCTCTCACCTAACGTGACCCTCACCTAACGTGACCCTTCTCTCACCTAATGTGACCCTCACCTAACGTGGCCCTTCTCTCACCTAACGTGACCTGAGCGTCTCGACCCTTCTCTCACCTAACGTGACCTGAGTGTCTCGACCCTTCTCTCACCTAACGTGACCTGAGTGTCTCGACCCTTCTCTCACCTAACGTGACCTGAGCGTCTCGACCCTTCTCTCACCTAACGTGACCTGAGCGTCTCGACCCTTCTCTCACCTAACGTGACCCTTCTCTCACCTAACGTGACCAGAGTGTCTCGACCCTTCTCTCACCTAACGTGACCAGAGTGTCTCGACTCTTCTCTCACCTAACGTGACCTGAGCGTCTCGACCCTTCTCTCACCTAACGTGACCCTTCTCTCACCTAATGTGACCTGAGTGTCTCGACCCTTCTCTCACCTAACGTGACCTGAGTGTCTCGACTCTTCTCTCACCTAACGTGACCCTTCTCTCACCTAACGTGACCTGAGCGTCTCGACCCTTCTCTCACCTAACGTGACCTGAGTGTCTCGACTCTTCTCTCACCTAACGTGACCTGAGCGTCTCGACCCTTCTCTCACCTAACGTGACCTGAGTGTCTCGACCCTTCTCTCACCTAATGTGACCTGAGTGTCTCGACCCTTCTCTCACCTAACGTGACCTGAGTGTCTCGACTCTTCTCTCGTCTAACGTGACCCTTCTCTTACCTAACATGACCTGAGCGTCTCGACCCTTCTCTCACCTAACGTGACCTGAGTGTCTCGACCCTTCTCTCACCTAACGTGACCTGAGTGTCTACTCTCAACCCTTCTCTCACCTAACGTGACCTGAGCGTCTCGACCCTTCTCTCACCTAACATGACCTGAGTGTCTCGACCCTTCTCTCACCTAACGTGACCCTTCTCTCACCTAACGTGACCTGAGCGTCTCGACCCTTCTCTCACCTAACGTGACCTGAGTGTCTCGACTCTTCTCTCACCTAACGTGACCTGAGCGTCTCGACCCTTCTCTCACCTAACGTGACCTGAGTGTCTCGACCCTTCTCTCACCTAATGTGACCTGAGTGTCTCGACCCTTCTCTCACCTAACGTGACCTGAGTGTCTCGACTCTTCTCTCATCTAACGTGACCCTTCTCTTACCTAACATGACCTGAGCGTCTCGACCCTTCTCTCACCTAACGTGACCTGAGTGTCTCGACCCTTCTCTCACCTAACGTGACCTGAGTGTCTACTCTCAACCCTTCTCTCACCTAACGTGACCTGAGCGTCTCGACCCTTCTCTCACCTAACATGACCTGAGTGTCTCGACCCTTCTCTCACCTAACGTGACCCTTCTCTCACCTAATGTGGTGGGGCTGAGCCTCTGTTACCTAACATGACGGGGCTGAGCCTCTCTTACCGAACGTGACGGGGTTGAGCCTCTGTTACCTAACGTGACGGGGCTGAGCCTCTCTTACCTAACGTGTCGGGGCTGAGCCTCTCTTACCTAACGTGACGGGCTGAGCCTCTGTTACCTAACGTGACGGGGCTGAGCGTCTTACCTAACGTGACAGGGCTGAGCCTCTCTTACCTAACATGACAGGGCTGAGCCTCTCTTACCTGACGTGACGGGGCTGAGCCTCTGTTACCTAACGTGACAGGGCTGAGCCTCTCTTACCTAACGTGACCTGAGTGTCTCGACCCTTCTCTCACCTAACGTGACCCTTCTCTCACCTAACGTGACCCTTCTCTCCCCTAACGTGACCCTTCTCTCCCCTAACGTGACCCGTCTCCCCTAACGTTACCTGAGTGTCTCGACCCTTCTCCCACCTAACGTGACCTGAGTGTCTCGACCCTTCTCTCTTCTCTCACCTAACGTGACCTGAGTGTCTCTACCCTTTTCTCACCTAACGTGACCCTTCTCTCCCCTAACGTGACCCTTCTCTCCCCTAATGTGACCCTCACCTAACGTGACCCTTCTCTCACCTAACGTGACCCTTCTCTTACCTAACGTGACCCTTCTCTCACCTAACGTGACCCTCACCTAACGTGACCCTTCTCTCACCTAACGTGACCCTTCTCTTACCTAACGTGACCCTTCTCTTACCTAACGTGACCCTTCTCTCACCTAACGTGACCCTCACCTAACGTGACCCTTCTCTCACCTAATGTGACCCTCACCTAACGTGACCCTTCTCTCACCTAACGTGACCCTTCTCTCACCTAACGTGACCCTTCTCTCACCTAACGTGACCCTCACCTAACGTGACCCTTCTCTCACCTAACGTGACCCTTCTCTCACCTAACGTGACCCTCCCCTAACGTGACCATTCTCTCACCTAACGTGACCCTTCTCTCACCTAACGTGACCCTTCTCTCACCTAACGTGACCCTTCTCTCACCTAACGTGACCCTCACCTAACGTGACCCTTCTCTCACCTAACGTGACCCTTCTCTCACCTAACGTGACCCTTCTCTCACCTAACGTGACCCTCACCTAACGTGACCCTTCTCTCACCTAACGTGACCCTCACCTAATGTGACCCTTCTCTCACCTAACGTGACCCTTCTCTTACCTAACGTGACCCTTCTCTCACCTAACGTGACCCTTCTCTTACCTAACGTGACCCTTCTCTCACCTAACGTGACCCTTCTCTCACCTAACGTGACCCTCACCTAACGTGACCCTTCTCTCACCTAACGTGAACCTTCTCTCACCTAACGTGACCCTCACCTAACATGACCCTTCTCTTACCTAACGTGCCCCTTCTCTCACCTAACGTGACCCTTCTCGTACCTAACGTGACCCTTCTCTTACCTAACGTGACCCTCACCTAACGTGACCCTTCTCTCCCCTAACGTGACCCTTCTCTCACCTAACGTGACCCTTCTCTCACCTAACGTGACCCTTCTCTCACCTAACGTGACCCTCACCTAACGTGACCCTTCTCTTACCTAACGTGACCCTTCTCTTACCTAACGTGACCCTTCTCTCCCCTAACGTGACCCTTCTCTCACCTAACATGACCCTCACCTAACGTGACCCTTCTCTTACCTAACGTGACCCTTCTCTTACCTAACGTGACCCTTCTCTCACCTAACGTGACCCTCACCTAACGTGACCCTTCTCTTACCTAACGTGACCCTTCTCTCACCTAACGTAACCCTTCTCTTACCTAACGTAACCCTTCTCTTACCTAACGTGACCCTTCTCTCCCCTAACGCAACCCTTCTCTCCCCTAACGTGACCCTCACCTAACGTGACCCTTCTCTTACCTAACGTGAGCCTTCTCACCTAACGTGACCCTTCTCTCACCTAACGTGACCCTCACCTAACGTGACCCTTCTCTTACCTAACGTGACCCTTCTCTCACCTAACGTGACCCTTCTCTCACCTAACGTGACCCTTCTCTTACCTAACGTGACCCTTCTCTCCCCTAACGTGACCCTTCTCTCCCCTAACGTGACCCTTCTCTTACCTAACGTGACCCTTCTCACCTAACGTGACCCTTTTCTTACCTAACGTGACCCTTCTCTCCCCTAATGTGACCCTTCTCTCACCTAACGTGACCCTTCTCTCCCCTAACGTGACCCTCAGCTAACGTGACCCTTGTCTTACCTAACGTGACCCTTCTCTCCCCTAATGTGACCCTTCTCTCACCTAACGTGACCCTTCTCTCCCCTAACGTGACCCTCACCTAACGTGACCCTTCTCACCTAACGTGACCCTTCTCTTACCTAACATGACCCTTCTCTCACCTAACGTGACCCTTCTCTCACCTAACGTGACCCTTCTCTCGCCTAACTTGACCGGCGCTGAAATGGTATCAGCAACACAACCACAACCCAACCGTAGTCCAGATATTTGTCTTGAATTGATAGCTGCATGTGACGTGTTATCGCCTTTATACGTCCCGTGTTCAACTTAGGCATGCAGGTCTATAATTATGTGATAGGTCAGCCCACTGCCACTTTTAATGAAATATAATATATGGGTCAGTGGGAATCGAACCCTTAGCCCTCTACCAGGGTTGGTAGTGACAGATTACATATAATGAGATTATAGTCATCTCATTACAAAAAAAAGGTTAAATAAATGATTTTTCACTGTTGTTGATTATGATAATGACATCAGAATAAGATCATATTGGAATAAACTGTTCAGCTTCTCATTGGTGGCAGAAGAATCCAAGAGCCATTCAAAGTAAGCCGATTACATTACTGGGTTAGTATAATCCAATGGATTATATTACTGGGAATAATAAGAGGTCACATTCCCACTCCTAAATTTTAATTCATGGTTAGGGGCTGCATGTCTCGTACACGGCCTGAAATTCATTGACAACTTTAATGTTTTCTGGAATAACCCAGAACGTTTTCAAAGAAATGGCTTCTTCCCAAATCGCTTAGGTTCAAAGCTCCTATCAGCAAACATGCGTCATGCCTTGATGGCCTCCAAGAATATTAAGCTCATACCAGCACGAGAGATAGTCATGAAGGACACAATCTCACCACGAAGTACAGCACAAGACGCCCCCCCCCCGTCCCCCGTCCCCATATCACACAAGGCCATCTCGTCTGATCAAATGTCCCCGAAAGCACAGTGCAGTCAGTACGGTACAGTATAGCACAATTACCATGCCATCTCTCAAAACATACAAGTAATCATAACTAGCCAATGGCATGGTGAAAAATATACGCCACCAATGCGTTTACCTGCTATTAACCTCAGGGCCATCACGGTCAAACCAAAGCAGACCTCCTCTAAAGAAGTTCAACAAATAAAATTAGCTTTCCTAAATGTCAGATCACTGAATAATAAAACATTCTTAGTAAATGATCTGATTAAAGAAAATAACTTGGATTGCATCTGCCTAGTAGAGACATGGCTAAATAATGACACAGCTACATCAATAATGATAGAAGCTTGTCCACCAGACTATAACTTTTTTCAAATACCCAGAAAAAATAAAAGGAGCGGAGGAGTTGCAGCAATCTTCTCCTCAAAACTCTTGTTTAGAATCACAGAACTAGGCGAGTTCATGTCAATGGAATATCTTGCCATTGAACTAAAAACAGAATCAACTATTATTGTCACAATATACCGCCCGCCTAGACACTCACCAATATTTATACAGGAGCTCTCTGAACTGATCTCACTATGTGTTACCGGATATGATAAGGTGATCCTAAATGGAGACCTGAACATCCATTTTAATAAGAAAACAGACTCCAAAACTATGGAACTAAAAAATCTACTGGATAGCTTTGACCTAATACAGCATATAACAAATGCAACTCACCGGCTTGGGAATACACTAGACTTAGTTATAACAACAACTGGGCTAAGCATAACAAATATCTCAATAACTGAATTACCTCTCTCCGACCATCACTGTATATTTTTTGATACTCAAATAACCCTTACTAAAACAAAAAAAGAAATCATAGTTAAAAAGAGGCTCCTAAACGACAAAGCTGAATCAAAGTTCATTGATCTTATCAGACTACATGAACCACACAATCATGACAGCTCTCTAAATGAAATGGTAGAAAATCTCAATGATGCAATGTCATCTATATTAAATTCTGTCGCCCCATTAAAAACGAAAAAGAAGAAAACTAGAGCCTCGCCCTGGTTAAACTATAATACGGTCAACAAAGAAAAAAGGAAATGTCGTGCAGCGGAGCGAAAATGGAGAAAAACAAAAACCACCATATGCTGTGATATATACAAAGATGCTTTAACTGCTTATAATAAAACCATCCGCTTAGCAAGGAAAGATTACTTCTCTAAAATCATTACAGAAAATGCTGGAAACTCCAGAATCCTCTTTTCCACTATTAATGTACTACTCAACACTGCCCCTACACCTCCTCAGTTATCAACGGTTAAGTGTGAAGAACTTGCACTATTCTTTAACAACAAAATAACCTTGATCAGGGCCAGCATTACTCATGATGGAAATAAAGTTGATTGCGGCAAACCGTGCAATGTAACCATGAGAAGTTTCACATGCATCACATTAGATGTACTCTGCAAAACTGTCTCAGAATGTAACTCCTCCACCTCAGACATTGACCCTATACCTACAGCTTTCTTCAAACGGGTATTTAATAGTGTTTCAAGCCCTGTGCTAGATATCATAAACACTTCCCTTAGGACTGGTATTTTCCCGGATGCCTTTAAAACAGCAGTTGTAAAGCCATTACTAAAAAAACCTAACTTGGATAGTAATGAAATGGCAAATTATCGTCCAATATCCAACCTACCATTCATTAGTAAAGTACTTGAAAAGATAGTTTCAGTTCAAATAAATTCCTTTCTTGAAGAAAACAACATCTTAGAAGAATTTCAGTCAGGATTCAGAAAATATCATAGCACTGAAACTGCCCTCACCAAAATAATCAGTGACCTCAGACTAAACTCTGACGAGAATAAGATCTCCATCCTTATCCTGTTAGATCTCAGTGCAGCATTTGATACAATCGATCACAATATTCTAATCGATCGTCTTGAAAACCATGTCGGTTTCTCAGACCATGTGCTGGGCTGGTTTAAAACATACATCAGAGGGAGGAAATTCTATGTTAAACTAGGAGATCACATGTCTGATATATACGACAACAACTATGGAGTTGCACAAGGGAGTTGCTTAGGTCCTTTACTCTTCTCCCTTTACATGTTACCGCTGGGTGATATCATCAGAGAACATAATGTAGATTTCCATAGCTATGCGGATGATACACAACTGTACATATCTGCTGAACCAAATGATACAGCGATTAGCTCCATTACAGACTGCTTACTGGCAATAAATAAATGGATGAGTAAGAACTTCCTGAAACTAAACGAGAACAAAACTGAAATTCTAATTATCGGCTCCAAAACTAAAAAAGAAACATTAATAAAGAACCTGGGGGGACTAACCCCTTGGATCAAATCTGAGGTCACTAGTCTTGGGGTTATCATAGATTCAGAACTGAACTTCAATTCTCATATTAGCAAAGTGACGAAAACATCGTTCTTCCATCTCAGAAATATAGCAAAAGTACGACCATTTATTAATCAGAACGATGCTGAGAAGCTAATTCATGCATTCATATCTAGCCGGTTAGACTACTGTAATGCACTTTTCACAGGTCTCCCTAAGAAAACCACAGAGAGGCTTCAGCTAATCCAAAACTCTGCAGCCCGACTGCTAACTAGAACCAAAAGGAGAGAGCACATTAGTCCAGTCCTAGCCGCTTTACACTGGCTTCCTGTAACATTTAGAATTGACTTTAAGGTCCTTCTCCTTACATACAAAGCTCTAAATGGACAGGGACCTAGCTACATCGCCAACACTCTAATAAATTACACACCAGCAAGAACACTGCGATCATCAGCTGCTGGACTACTAGGGGCTCCCAGAAGCAGTCAAAAGAGGATCGGTAATGCAGCCTTTATCAACTATGCCCCAAAACTATGGAACAAACTACCCCAAAACATCAGGGAAGCCAACTCGCTAGACATCTTTAAAAGACAGCTTAAAAATCTCTTTGCTCAGGCATTTCACTGATAGATATCTGCTACCACCTAGTGGCAAGAGGAAACATCAGGGATATCCTGACACAACTTGTATTTATTCTTACCCTGCCTACTCTTTTACACTGCCTATCAAATTCATGTGTCGGTTATTGCACTTTTTACTTCTTACTGATGACTATTTTTAAACTGAATCATTTTAAACTATTCTTATTATTTGCTAGATCCAAATGTGAAACACTGATTATTAATGACTATTTTTAAACTGAATCATTTTATTCTTATTATTTGCTAGATCCAAATGTGAAACACTGTGATTATTTGTTCATGAATTACAGGAGTATTACTGAATAGAGAGCCTATTAGGATGCTAGATCCTAATGTGAAACACTGTGATTTGCCATATCTTGCTATGCTCGCTCATGCCTGTATTTTTTATGTCCGTTCTATTTTATAATTTTTTGACTATTTTTAAACTGAATCATTTTAAACTATTTTTACTATTTGTGTTACTGAAAACTGTAAGCGGAGAGCCTATTGGGATGCTAGATCCTAATGTGAAACACTGTGATTCTACCTGTCTATCTTTTTATGCTCGCTTATGCCTGTATTTTTTGCTGTTGTGAAGCACTTTGAACTGCAACCTCTGTATGAAAAGTGCTATACAAATAAAGTTATTATTATTATTATTATATGCTCTACCAATTGACCTATCTCAAACCCTATCTAAAATCCTGCCCTCTTTTCTTGATCCTCCAATCCCAGTTGTTGCTTCTCTCGGACAAACTTTGTCAATAGTTGTGATTGGAGGATCAAGAAAAGAGGGCATTTTAGATAGGTCAATTGAATTACACAGGAACCAGAAATGGCATTATCTGTACATAATTGGAAATTTTTTTAAATCAAATGAGGGTTTCAAACACTACAGGGATTTGAGGCTGTGCAATAGCCAATTCAATTTAATTCATTGTTACCTGGAATATAGACCTAGTCTGACCTACAGATGGACACAGAGGTATAATGTCTCGCACACCGCAGCTTGCACATTTTAAATGAAAGTTAATGGAAGTTTCAGTCATCGAGAAGACTCAGCACTTGCTCTGGTCATTCTGGCCATGGAACCAAGGGGAGCATCCGTCTAGTATAACGGAGATATACGAGTCTCGGAGTACACAGCTCGCTAGCAAAGAACATTTGTACCTTAGGTAAACCCACTCAATTGTATGCACTGTAAGAAAAAAGGTGCAAGAAAACGGTAAATGTCTGGCATCAATGGTTTCCAAATACTTACTGTCAAATTCCAGTAAAATCAAATACATTTACAGATTACAACCTTTATTTAATGGTTAATATTTTGATAAAAGGTAATTTACTGTATTTTTATGGCATTTAGTAGACAAACAAAAGTAATCTGTAAAATAATACAGTGAATTTACTGTGAAATATATATATATTTTTTTACAGTATGCTTTTACCCACCAATATAGACATGACCTTAATACCAGACGTGCTTCAAGTAGTCGCTTCACCCTACCTCTGCCTAGAACCAACGGTCTAAAAAACTGCAATGTATAGAGCCATAACATATTGGAATAGGATCCCATTACATATCATACGGATGGAAAACAAGGACAGTTTCAAAAAGAAACTTAAAGGAGCCATAATCCGGAAGGAAATCAATATATGTCATGCATGAGTGTAGCTGCAGCCATGTTATCCAAACTTCTTCTGTTTACTTTGTGTTATTTTTAAAGGTATGGTGAAATGGATTCACCTATGACCTTTTGTTTTATTTTCTATTGATTATGTATGTGATATATGACTGATTTACACTGAATGTTTCATATTTGTATGTGTATATCTGTGAGGAGGACCCCAGGGAGAATAGTCAACACGTTGATGATGACTAATGGGGATCCTAATAAACATAAACATAGTATAACAGAGATATATACGAGTCTCGGAGTACACAGCTCGCTAGTATAACAGAGATATACGAGTATCAGAGTACACAGATCACTAGTATAACAGATATAAGAGTCTCAGAGTACACAGATCACTTGTATAACAGATATAAGAGTCTCAGAGTACACAGATCACTAGTATAACATATATAAGAGTCTCAGAGTACACAGATCACTAGTATAACAGATATAAGAGTCTCAGAGTATACAGATCACTAGTATAACAGATATAAGAGTCTCAGAGTACACAGATCACTAGTATAACAGAGATATAAGAGTATCAGAGTACACAGGTCACTAGTATAACATATATAAGAGTCTCAGAGTACACAGATCACTAGTATAACAGATATAAGAGTCTCAGAGTACACAGATCACTAGTATAACAGATATAAGAGTCTCAGAGTACACAGATCACTATATAACAGATATAAGAGTCTCAGAGTACACAGATCACTAGTATAACAGATATAAGAGTCTCAGAGTACACATATCACTAGTATAACAGATATAAGAGTCTCAGAGTACACAGGTCACTACTATAACAGAGATAAGAGTCTCAGAGTACACAGATCACTAGTATAACAGATATAGGAGTCTCAGAGTACACAGATCACTAGTATAACAGAGATATAAGAGTCTCAGAGTACACAGATCACTAGTATAACAGAGATATAAGAGTCTCAGAGTACACAGATCACTAGTATAACAGAGATATAAGAGTCTCAGAGTACACAGATCACTAGTATAACAGATATAAGAGTCTCAGAGTACACAGATCAATAGTATAACAGATATAAGAGTCTCAGAGTACACAGATCACTAGTATAACAGAGATATAAGAGTCTCAGAGTACACAGATCACTAGTATAACAGATATAAGAGTCTCAGAATACACAGATCACTAGTATAACAGATATAAGAGTCTCAGAGTACACAGATCACTAGTATAACAGATATAAGAGTCTCAGAGTACACAGATCACTAGTATAACAGAGATATAAGAGTCTCAGAGTACACAGATCACTAGTATAACAGATATAAGAGTCTCAGAGTACACAGATCACTAGTATAACAGATATATATATATAAGAGTCTCAGAGTACACATATCACTAGTATAACAGATATATATAATAGTCTCAGAGTACACAGATCACTAGTATAACAGATATATATAAGAGTCTCAGAGTACACAGATCACTAGTATAACAGATATAAGAGTCTCAGAGTACACAGATCACTAGTATAACAGAGATATAAGAGTCTCAGAGTACACAGATCACTAGTATAACAGAGATATAAGAGTCTCAGAGTACACAGATCACTAGTATAACAGATATAAGAGTATCAGAGTACACAGATCACTAGTATAACAGATATAAGAGTCTCAGAGTACACAGATCACTAGTATAACAGATATAAGAGTCTCAGAGTACACAGATCACTAGTATAACAGATATAAGAGTCTCAGAGTACACAGATCACTAGTATAACAGATATAAGAGTCTCAGAGTACACAGATCACTAGTATAACAGCGACATAAGAGTCTCAGAGTACACAGATCACTAGTATAACAGATATAAGAGTCTCAGAATACACAGATCACTAGTATAACAGATATAAGAGTCTCAGAGTACACAGATCACTAGTATAACAGAGATATAAGAGTCTCAGAGTACACAGATCACTAGTATAACAGATATAAGAGTCTCAGAGTACACAGATCACTAGTATAACAGAGATATAAGAGTCTCAGAGTACACCGATCACTAGTATAACAGAGATAAGAGTCTCAGAGTACACAGATCACTAGTATAACAGAGCTATAAGAGTCTCAGAGTACACAGATCACTAGTATAACAGAGATATAAGAGTCTCAGAGTACACAGATCACTAGTATAACAGAGATATAAGAGTCTCAGAGTACACAGATCACTAGTATAACAGATATAAGAGTATCAGAGTACACAGATCACTAGTATAACAGATATAAGAGTCTCAGAGTACACAGATCACTAGTATAACAGATATAAGAGTCTCAGAGTACACAGATCACTAGTATAACAGATATAAGAGTCTCAGAGTACACAGATCACTAGTATAACAGATATAAGAGTCTCAGAGTACACAGATCACTAGTATAACAGCGACATAAGAGTCTCAGAGTACACAGATCACTAGTATAACAGATATAAGAGTCTCAGAATACACAGATCACTAGTATAACAGATATAAGAGTCTCAGAGTACACAGATCACTAGTATAACAGAGATATAAGAGTCTCAGAGTACACAGATCACTAGTATAACAGATATAAGAGTCTCAGAGTACACAGATCACTAGTATAACAGAGATATAAGAGTCTCAGAGTACACCGATCACTAGTATAACAGAGATAAGAGTCTCAGAGTACACAGATCACTAGTATAACAGAGCTATAAGAGTCTCAGAGTACACAGATCACTAGTATAACAGATATAAGAGTCTCAGAGTACACAGATCACTAGTATAACAGAGATAAGAGTCTCAGAGTACACAGATCACTAGTATAACAGATATAAGAGTCTCAGAGTACACAGATCACTAGTATAACAGATATATGAGTCTCAGAGTACACAGATCAGTAGTATAACAGAGATATATACAAGTCTCAGAGTACACAGATCACTAGTATAACAGATATAAGAGTCTCAGAGTACACAGATCACTAGTATAACAGATATAAGAGTCTCAGAGTACACAGATCACTAGTATAACAGATATAAGAGTCTCAGAGTACACAGATCACTAGTATAACAGCGATATAAGAGTCTCAGAGTACACAGATCACTAGTATAACAGATATAAGAGTCTCAGAATACACAGATCACTAGTATAACAGATATAAGAGTCTCAGAGTACACAGATCACTAGTATAACAGAGATATAAGAGTCTCAGAGTACACAGATCACTAGTATAACAGATATAAGAGTCTCAGAGTACACAGATCACTAGTATAACAGATATATATATATAAGAGTCTCAGAGTACACATATCACTAGTATAACAGATATATATAATAGTCTCAGAGTACACAGATCACTAGTATAACAGATATATATAAGAGTCTCAGAGTACACAGATCACTAGTATAACAGATATAAGAGTCTCAGAGTACACAGATCACTAGTATAACAGAGATATAAGAGTCTCAGAGTACACAGATCACTAGTATAACAGAGATATAAGAGTCTCAGAGTACACAGATCACTAGTATAACAGATATAAGAGTATCAGAGTACACAGATCACTAGTATAACAGATATAAGAGTCTCAGAGTACACAGATCACTAGTATAACAGATATAAGAGTCTCAGAGTACACAGATCACTAGTATAACAGATATAAGAGTATCAGAGTACACAGATCACTAGTATAACAGATATAAGAGTCTCAGAGTACACAGATCACTAGTATAACAGCGATATAAGAGTATCAGAGTACACAGATCACTAGTATAACAGATATAAGAGTCTCAGAGTACACAGATCACTAGTATAACAGATATAAGAGTCTCAGAGTACACAGATCACTAGTATAACAGAGATATAAGAGTCTCAGAGTACACAGATCACTAGTATAACAGATATAAGAGTCTCAGAGTACACAGATCACTAGTATAACAGAGATATAAGAGTATCAGAGTACACAGATCACTAGTATAACAGATATAAGAGTCTCAGAGTACACAGATCACTAGTATAACAGATATAAGAGTCTCAGAGTACACAGATCACTAGTATAACAGAGATATAAGAGTCTCAGAGTACACCGATCACTAGTATAACAGAGATAAGAGTCTCAGAGTACACAGATCACTAGTATAACAGAGCTATAAGAGTCTCAGAGTACACAGATCACTAGTATAACAGATATAAGAGTCTCAGAGTACACAGATCACTAGTATAACAGAGATAAGAGTCTCAGAGTACACAGATCACTAGTATAACAGATATAAGAGTCTCAGAGTACACAGATCACTAGTATAACAGAGATAAGAGTCTCAGAGTACACAGATCACTAGTATAACAGATATAAGAGTCTCAGAGTACACAGATCACTAGTATAACAGATATATGAGTCTCAGAGTACACAGATCAGTAGTATAACAGAGATATATACGAGTCTCAGAGTACACAGATCACTAGTATAACAGATATAAGAGTCTCAGAGTACACAGATCACTAGTATAACAGATATAAGAGTCTCAGAGTACACAGATCACTAGTATAACAGATATAAGAGTCTCAGAGTACACAGATCACTAGTATAACAGCGATATAAGAGTCTCAGAGTACACAGATCACTAGTATAACAGATATAAGAGTCTCAGAGTACACAGATCACTAGTATAACAGATATAAGAGTCTCAGAGTACACAGATCACTAGTATAACAGAGATATAAAAGTCTCAGAGTACACAGATCACTAGTATAACAGATATAAGAGTCTCAGAGTACACAGATCACTAGTATAACAGATATAAGAGTCTCAGAGTACACAGATCACTAGTATAACAGAGATATAAGAGTCTCAGAGTACACTGATCACTAGTATAACAGAGATAAGAGTCTCAGAGTACACAGATCACTAATATAACAGATATATATATATAAGAGTCTCAGAGTACACATATCACTAGTATAACAGATATATATAATAGTCTCAGAGTACACAGATCACTAGTATAACAGATATATATAAGAGTCTCAGAGTACACAGATCACTAGTATAACAGATATAAGAGTCTCAGAGTACACAGATCACTAGTATAACAGAGATATAAGAGTCTCAGAGTACACAGATCACTAGTATAACAGAGATATAAGAGTCTCAGAGTACACAGATCACTAGTATAACAGATATAAGAGTATCAGAGTACACAGATCACTAGTATAACAGATATAAGAGTCTCAGAGTACACAGATCACTAGTATAACAGATATAAGAGTCTCAGAGTACACAGATCACTAGTATAACAGATATAAGAGTATCAGAGTACACAGATCACTAGTATAACAGATATAAGAGTCTCAGAGTACACAGATCACTAGTATAACAGCGATATAAGAGTCTCAGAGTACACAGATCACTAGTATAACAGAGATATAAGAGTCTCAGAGTACACCGATCACTAGTATAACAGAGATAAGAGTCTCAGAGTACACAGATCACTAGTATAACAGAGCTATAAGAGTCTCAGAGTACACAGATCACTAGTATAACAGATATAAGAGTCTCAGAGTACACAGATCACTAGTATAACAGAGATAAGAGTCTCAGAGTACACAGATCACTAGTATAACAGATATAAGAGTCTCAGAGTACACAGATCACTAGTATAACAGAGATAAGAGTCTCAGAGTACACAGATCACTAGTATAACAGATATAAGAGTCTCAGAGTACACAGATCACTAGTATAACAGAGATAAGAGTCTCAGAGTACACTGATCACTAGTATAACAGAGATAAGAGTCTCAGAGTACACAGATCACTAATATAACAGATATATATATATAAGAGTCTCAGAGTACACATATCACTAGTATAACAGATATATATAATAGTCTCAGAGTACACAGATCACTAGTATAACAGATATATATAAGAGTCTCAGAGTACACAGATCACTAGTATAACAGATATAAGAGTCTCAGAGTACACAGATCACTAGTATAACAGAGATATAAGAGTCTCAGAGTACACAGATCACTAGTATAACAGATATAAGAGTATCAGAGTACACAGATCACTAGTATAACAGATATAAGAGTCTCAGAGTACACAGATCACTAGTATAACAGATATAAGAGTCTCAGAGTACACAGATCACTAGTATAACAGATATAAGAGTATCAGAGTACACAGATCACTAGTATAACAGATATAAGAGTCTCAGAGTACACAGATCACTAGTATAACAGCGATATAAGAGTCTCAGAGTACACAGATCACTAGTATAACAGAGATATAAGAGTCTCAGAGTACACCGATCACTAGTATAACAGAGATAAGAGTCTCAGAGTACACAGATCACTAGTATAACAGAGCTATAAGAGTCTCAGAGTACACAGATCACTAGTATAACAGATATAAGAGTCTCAGAGTACACAGATCACTAGTATAACAGAGATAAGAGTCTCAGAGTACACAGATCACTAGTATAACAGATATAAGAGTCTCAGAGTACACAGATCACTAGTATAACAGATATAAGAGTCTCAGAGTACACAGATCACTAGTATAACAGATATAAGAGTCTCAGAGTACACAGATCACTAGTATAACAGCGATATAAGAGTCTCAGAGTACACAGATCACTAGTATAACAGATATAAGAGTCTCAGAATACACAGATCACTAGTATAACAGATATAAGAGTCTCAGAGTACACAGATCACTAGTATAACAGAGATATAAGAGTCTCAGAGTACACAGATCACTAGTATAACAGATATAAGAGTCTCAGAGTACACAGATCACTAGTATAACAGATATATATATATAAGAGTCTCAGAGTACACATATCACTAGTATAACAGATATATATAATAGTCTCAGAGTACACAGATCACTAGTATAACAGATATATATAAGAGTCTCAGAGTACACAGATCACTAGTATAACAGATATAAGAGTCTCAGAGTACACAGATCACTAGTATAACAGAGATATAAGAGTCTCAGAGTACACAGATCACTAGTATAACAGAGATATAAGAGTCTCAGAGTACACAGATCACTAGTATAACAGATATAAGAGTATCAGAGTACACAGATCACTAGTATAACAGATATAAGAGTCTCAGAGTACACAGATCACTAGTATAACAGATATAAGAGTCTCAGAGTACACAGATCACTAGTATAACAGATATAAGAGTATCAGAGTACACAGATCACTAGTATAACAGATATAAGAGTCTCAGAGTACACAGATCACTAGTATAACAGCGATATAAGAGTATCAGAGTACACAGATCACTAGTATAACAGATATAAGAGTCTCAGAGTACACAGATCACTAGTATAACAGATATAAGAGTCTCAGAGTACACAGATCACTAGTATAACAGAGATATAAGAGTCTCAGAGTACACAGATCACTAGTATAACAGATATAAGAGTCTCAGAGTACACAGATCACTAGTATAACAGAGATATAAGAGTATCAGAGTACACAGATCACTAGTATAACAGATATAAGAGTCTCAGAGTACACAGATCACTAGTATAACAGATATAAGAGTCTCAGAGTACACAGATCACTAGTATAACAGAGATATAAGAGTCTCAGAGTACACCGATCACTAGTATAACAGAGATAAGAGTCTCAGAGTACACAGATCACTAGTATAACAGAGCTATAAGAGTCTCAGAGTACACAGATCACTAGTATAACAGATATAAGAGTCTCAGAGTACACAGATCACTAGTATAACAGAGATAAGAGTCTCAGAGTACACAGATCACTAGTATAACAGATATAAGAGTCTCAGAGTACACAGATCACTAGTATAACAGAGATAAGAGTCTCAGAGTACACAGATCACTAGTATAACAGATATAAGAGTCTCAGAGTACACAGATCACTAGTATAACAGATATATGAGTCTCAGAGTACACAGATCAGTAGTATAACAGAGATATATACGAGTCTCAGAGTACACAGATCACTAGTATAACAGATATAAGAGTCTCAGAGTACACAGATCACTAGTATAACAGATATAAGAGTCTCAGAGTACACAGATCACTAGTATAACAGATATAAGAGTCTCAGAGTACACAGATCACTAGTATAACAGCGATATAAGTGTCTCAGAGTACACAGATCACTAGTATAACAGATATAAGAGTCTCAGAGTACACAGATCACTAGTATAACAGATATAAGAGTCTCAGAGTACACAGATCACTAGTATAACAGAGATATAAAAGTCTCAGAGTACACAGATCACTAGTATAACAGATATAAGAGTCTCAGAGTACACAGATCACTAGTATAACAGATATAAGAGTCTCAGAGTACACAGATCACTAGTATAACAGAGATATAAGAGTCTCAGAGTACACTGATCACTAGTATAACAGAGATAAGAGTCTCAGAGTACACAGATCACTAATATAACAGATATATATATATAAGAGTCTCAGAGTACACATATCACTAGTATAACAGATATATATAATAGTCTCAGAGTACACAGATCACTAGTATAACAGATATATATAAGAGTCTCAGAGTACACAGATCACTAGTATAACAGATATAAGAGTCTCAGAGTACACAGATCACTAGTATAACAGAGATATAAGAGTCTCAGAGTACACAGATCACTAGTATAACAGAGATATAAGAGTCTCAGAGTACACAGATCACTAGTATAACAGATATAAGAGTATCAGAGTACACAGATCACTAGTATAACAGATATAAGAGTCTCAGAGTACACAGATCACTAGTATAACAGATATAAGAGTCTCAGAGTACACAGATCACTAGTATAACAGATATAAGAGTATCAGAGTACACAGATCACTAGTATAACAGATATAAGAGTCTCAGAGTACACAGATCACTAGTATAACAGCGATATAAGAGTCTCAGAGTACACAGATCACTAGTATAACAGAGATATAAGAGTCTCAGAGTACACCGATCACTAGTATAACAGAGATAAGAGTCTCAGAGTACACAGATCACTAGTATAACAGAGCTATAAGAGTCTCAGAGTACACAGATCACTAGTATAACAGATATAAGAGTCTCAGAGTACACAGATCACTAGTATAACAGAGATAAGAGTCTCAGAGTACACAGATCACTAGTATAACAGATATAAGAGTCTCAGAGTACACAGATCACTAGTATAACAGAGATAAGAGTCTCAGAGTACACTGATCACTAGTATAACAGAGATAAGAGTCTCAGAGTACACAGATCACTAATATAACAGATATATATATATAAGAGTCTCAGAGTACACATATCACTAGTATAACAGATATATATAATAGTCTCAGAGTACACAGATCACTAGTATAACAGATATATATAAGAGTCTCAGAGTACACAGATCACTAGTATAACAGATATAAGAGTCTCAGAGTACACAGATCACTAGTATAACAGAGATATAAGAGTCTCAGAGTACACAGATCACTAGTATAACAGAGATATAAGAGTCTCAGAGTACACAGATCACTAGTATAACAGATATAAGAGTATCAGAGTACACAGATCACTAGTATAACAGATATAAGAGTCTCAGAGTACACAGATCACTAGTATAACAGATATAAGAGTCTCAGAGTACACAGATCACTAGTATAACAGATATAAGAGTATCAGAGTACACAGATCACTAGTATAACAGATATAAGAGTCTCAGAGTACACAGATCACTAGTATAACAGAGATATAAGAGTCTCAGAGTACACAGATCACTAGTATAACAGATATAAGAGTCTCAGAGTACACAGATCACTAGTATAACAGATATATATATATAAGAGTCTCAGAGTACACATATCACTAGTATAACAGATATATATAATAGTCTCAGAGTACACAGATCACTAGTATAACAGATATATATAAGAGTCTCAGAGTACACAGATCACTAGTATAACAGATATAAGAGTCTCAGAGTACACAGATCACTAGTATAACAGAGATATAAGAGTCTCAGAGTACACAGATCACTAGTATAACAGAGATATAAGAGTCTCAGAGTACACAGATCACTAGTATAACAGATATAAGAGTATCAGAGTACACAGATCACTAGTATAACAGATATAAGAGTCTCAGAGTACACAGATCACTAGTATAACAGATATAAGAGTCTCAGAGTACACAGATCACTAGTATAACAGATATAAGAGTATCAGAGTACACAGATCACTAGTATAACAGATATAAGAGTCTCAGAGTACACAGATCACTAGTATAACAGCGATATAAGAGTATCAGAGTACACAGATCACTAGTATAACAGATATAAGAGTCTCAGAGTACACAGATCACTAGTATAACAGATATAAGAGTCTCAGAGTACACAGATCACTAGTATAACAGAGATATAAGAGTCTCAGAGTACACAGATCACTAGTATAACAGATATAAGAGTCTCAGAGTACACAGATCACTAGTATAACAGAGATATAAGAGTATCAGAGTACACAGATCACTAGTATAACAGATATAAGAGTCTCAGAGTACACAGATCACTAGTATAACAGATATAAGAGTCTCAGAGTACACAGATCACTAGTATAACAGAGATATAAGAGTCTCAGAGTACACCGATCACTAGTATAACAGAGATAAGAGTCTCAGAGTACACAGATCACTAGTATAACAGAGCTATAAGAGTCTCAGAGTACACAGATCACTAGTATAACAGATATAAGAGTCTCAGAGTACACAGATCACTAGTATAACAGAGATAAGAGTCTCAGAGTACACAGATCACTAGTATAACAGATATAAGAGTCTCAGAGTACACAGATCACTAGTATAACAGAGATAAGAGTCTCAGAGTACACAGATCACTAGTATAACAGATATAAGAGTCTCAGAGTACACAGATCACTAGTATAACAGATATATGAGTCTCAGAGTACACAGATCAGTAGTATAACAGAGATATATACGAGTCTCAGAGTACACAGATCACTAGTATAACAGATATAAGAGTCTCAGAGTACACAGATCACTAGTATAACAGATATAAGAGTCTCAGAGTACACAGATCACTAGTATAACAGCGATATAAGAGTCTCAGAGTACACAGATCACTAGTATAACAGATATAAGAGTCTCAGAGTACACAGATCACTAGTATAACAGATATAAGAGTCTCAGAGTACACAGATCACTAGTATAACAGAGATATAAAAGTCTCAGAGTACACAGATCACTAGTATAACAGATATAAGAGTCTCAGAGTACACAGATCACTAGTATAACAGATATAAGAGTCTCAGAGTACACAGATCACTAGTATAACAGAGATATAAGAGTCTCAGAGTACACTGATCACTAGTATAACAGAGATAAGAGTCTCAGAGTACACAGATCACTAATATAACAGATATATATATATAAGAGTCTCAGAGTACACATATCACTAGTATAACAGATATATATAATAGTCTCAGAGTACACAGATCACTAGTATAACAGATATATATAAGAGTCTCAGAGTACACAGATCACTAGTATAACAGATATAAGAGTCTCAGAGTACACAGATCACTAGTATAACAGAGATATAAGAGTCTCAGAGTACACAGATCACTAGTATAACAGAGATATAAGAGTCTCAGAGTACACAGATCACTAGTATAACAGAGATATAAGAGTCTCAGAGTACACAGATCACTAGTATAACAGAGATATAAGAGTCTCAGAGTACACAGATCACTAGTATAACAGATATAAGAGTCTCAGAGTACACAGATCACTAGTATAACAGATATAAGAGTATCAGAGTACACAGATCACTAGTATAACAGATATAAGAGTCTCAGAGTACACAGATCACTAGTATAACAGCGATATAAGAGTCTCAGAGTACACAGATCACTAGTATAACAGAGATATAAGAGTCTCAGAGTACACCGATCACTAGTATAACAGAGATAAGAGTCTCAGAGTACACAGATCACTAGTATAACAGAGCTATAAGAGTCTCAGAGTACACAGATCACTAGTATAACAGATATAAGAGTCTCAGAGTACACAGATCACTAGTATAACAGAGATAAGAGTCTCAGAGTACACAGATCACTAGTATAACAGATATAAGAGTCTCAGAGTACACAGATCACTAGTATAACAGAGATAAGAGTCTCAGAGTACACTGATCACTAGTATAACAGAGATAAGAGTCTCAGAGTACACAGATCACTAATATAACAGATATATATATATAAGAGTCTCAGAGTACACATATCACTAGTATAACAGATATATATAATAGTCTCAGAGTACACAGATCACTAGTATAACAGATATATATAAGAGTCTCAGAGTACACAGATCACTAGTATAACAGATATAAGAGTCTCAGAGTACACAGATCACTAGTATAACAGAGATATAAGAGTCTCAGAGTACACAGATCACTAGTATAACAGAGATATAAGAGTCTCAGAGTACACAGATCACTAGTATAACAGATATAAGAGTATCAGAGTACACAGATCACTAGTATAACAGATATAAGAGTCTCAGAGTACACAGATCACTAGTATAACAGATATAAGAGTCTCAGAGTACACAGATCACTAGTATAACAGATATAAGAGTATCAGAGTACACAGATCACTAGTATAACAGATATAAGAGTCTCAGAGTACACAGATCACTAGTATAACAGCGATATAAGAGTCTCAGAGTACACAGATCACTAGTATAACAGAGATATAAGAGTCTCAGAGTACACCGATCACTAGTATAACAGAGATAAGAGTCTCAGAGTACACAGATCACTAGTATAACAGAGCTATAAGAGTCTCAGAGTACACAGATCACTAGTATAACAGATATAAGAGTCTCAGAGTACACAGATCACTAGTATAACAGAGATAAGAGTCTCAGAGTACACAGATCACTAGTATAACAGATATAAGAGTCTCAGAGTACACAGATCACTAGTATAACAGATATAAGAGTCTCAGAGTACACAGATCACTAGTATAACAGATATAAGAGTCTCAGAGTACACAGATCACTAGTATAACAGCGATATAAGAGTCTCAGAGTACACAGATCACTAGTATAACAGATATAAGAGTCTCAGAATACACAGATCACTAGTATAACAGATATAAGAGTCTCAGAGTACACAGATCACTAGTATAACAGATATATATATATAAGAGTCTCAGAGTACACATATCACTAGTATAACAGATATATATAATAGTCTCAGAGTACACAGATCACTAGTATAACAGATATATATAAGAGTCTCAGAGTACACAGATCACTAGTATAACAGATATAAGAGTCTCAGAGTACACAGATCACTAGTATAACAGAGATATAAGAGTCTCAGAGTACACAGATCACTAGTATAACAGAGATATAAGAGTCTCAGAGTACACAGATCACTAGTATAACAGATATAAGAGTATCAGAGTACACAGATCACTAGTATAACAGATATAAGAGTCTCAGAGTACACAGATCACTAGTATAACAGATATAAGAGTCTCAGAGTACACAGATCACTAGTATAACAGATATAAGAGTATCAGAGTACACAGATCACTAGTATAACAGATATAAGAGTCTCAGAGTACACAGATCACTAGTATAACAGCGATATAAGAGTATCAGAGTACACAGATCACTAGTATAACAGATATAAGAGTCTCAGAGTACACAGATCACTAGTATAACAGATATAAGAGTCTCAGAGTACACAGATCACTAGTATAACAGAGATATAAGAGTCTCAGAGTACACAGATCACTAGTATAACAGATATAAGAGTCTCAGAGTACACAGATCACTAGTATAACAGAGATATAAGAGTATCAGAGTACACAGATCACTAGTATAACAGATATAAGAGTCTCAGAGTACACAGATCACTAGTATAACAGATATAAGAGTCTCAGAGTACACAGATCACTAGTATAACAGAGATATAAGAGTCTCAGAGTACACCGATCACTAGTATAACAGAGATAAGAGTCTCAGAGTACACAGATCACTAGTATAACAGAGCTATAAGAGTCTCAGAGTACACAGATCACTAGTATAACAGATATAAGAGTCTCAGAGTACACAGATCACTAGTATAACAGAGATAAGAGTCTCAGAGTACACAGATCACTAGTATAACAGATATAAGAGTCTCAGAGTACACAGATCACTAGTATAACAGAGATAAGAGTCTCAGAGTACACAGATCACTAGTATAACAGATATAAGAGTCTCAGAGTACACAGATCACTAGTATAACAGATATATGAGTCTCAGAGTACACAGATCAGTAGTATAACAGAGATATATACGAGTCTCAGAGTACACAGATCACTAGTATAACAGATATAAGAGTCTCAGAGTACACAGATCACTAGTATAACAGATATAAGAGTCTCAGAGTACACAGATCACTAGTATAACAGATATAAGAGTCTCAGAGTACACAGATCACTAGTATAACAGCGATATAAGAGTCTCAGAGTACACAGATCACTAGTATAACAGATATAATAGTCTCAGAGTACACAGATCACTAGTATAACAGATATAAGAGTCTCAGAGTACACAGATCACTAGTATAACAGAGATATAAAAGTCTCAGAGTACACAGATCACTAGTATAACAGATATAAGAGTCTCAGAGTACACAGATCACTAGTATAACAGATATAAGAGTCTCAGAGTACACAGATCACTAGTATAACAGATATAAGAGTCTCAGAGTACACAGATCACTAGTATAACAGAGATATAAAAGTCTCAGAGTACACAGATCACTAGTATAACAGATATAAGAGTCTCAGAGTACACAGATCACTAGTATAACAGATATAAGAGTCTCAGAGTACACAGATCACTAGTATAACAGAGATATAAGAGTCTCAGAGTACACTGATCACTAGTATAACAGAGATAAGAGTCTCAGAGTACACAGATCACTAATATAACAGATATATATATATAAGAGTCTCAGAGTACACATATCACTAGTATAACAGATATATATAATAGTCTCAGAGTACACAGATCACTAGTATAACAGATATATATAAGAGTCTCAGAGTACACAGATCACTAGTATAACAGATATAAGAGTCTCAGAGTACACAGATCACTAGTATAACAGAGATATAAGAGTCTCAGAGTACACAGATCACTAGTATAACAGAGATATAAGAGTCTCAGAGTACACAGATCACTAGTATAACAGATATAAGAGTATCAGAGTACACAGATCACTAGTATAACAGATATAAGAGTCTCAGAGTACACAGATCACTAGTATAACAGATATAAGAGTCTCAGAGTACACAGATCACTAGTATAACAGATATAAGAGTATCAGAGTACACAGATCACTAGTATAACAGCGATATAAGAGTCTCAGAGTACACAGATCACTAGTATAACAGAGATAAGAGTCTCAGAGTACACAGATCACTAGTATAACAGATATAAGAGTCTCAGAGTACACAGATCACTAGTATAACAGATATATGAGTCTCAGAGTACACAGATCAGTAGTATAACAGAGATATATACGAGTCTCAGAGTACACAGATCACTAGTATAACAGATATAAGAGTCTCAGAGTACACATATCACTAGTATAACAGATATAAGAGTCTCAGAGTACACAGATCACTAGTATAACAGATATAAGAGTCTCAGAGTACACAGATCACTAGTATAACAGCGATATAAGAGTCTCAGAGTACACAGATCACTAGTATAACAGATATAAGAGTCTCAGAATACACAGATCACTAGTATAACAGATATAAGAGTCTCAGAGTACACAGATCACTAGTATAACAGAGATATAAGAGTCTCAGAGTACACATATCACTAGTATAACAGATATATATAATAGTCTCAGAGTACACAGATCACTAGTATAACAGATATATATAAGAGTCTCAGAGTACACAGATCACTAGTATAACAGATATAAGAGTCTCAGAGTACACAGATCACTAGTATAACAGAGATATAAGAGTCTCAGAGTACACAGATCACTAGTATAACAGAGATATAAGAGTCTCAGAGTACACAGATCACTAGTATAACAGATATAAGAGTATCAGAGTACACAGATCACTAGTATAACAGATATAAGAGTCTCAGAGTACACAGATCACTAGTATAACAGATATAAGAGTCTCAGAGTACACAGATCACTAGTATAACAGATATAAGAGTATCAGAGTACACAGATCACTAGTATAACAGATATAAGAGTCTCAGAGTACACAGATCACTAGTATAACAGCGATATAAGAGTCTCAGAGTACACAGATCACTAGTATAACAGAGATATAAGAGTCTCAGAGTACACCGATCACTAGTATAACAGAGATAAGAGTCTCAGAGTACACAGATCACTAGTATAACAGAGCTATAAGAGTCTCAGAGTACACAGATCACTAGTATAACAGATATAAGAGTCTCAGAGTACACAGATCACTAGTATAACAGAGATAAGAGTCTCAGAGTACACAGATCACTAGTATAACAGATATAAGAGTCTCAGAGTACACAGATCACTAGTATAACAGAGATAAGAGTCTCAGAGTACACAGATCACTAGTATAACAGATATAAGAGTCTCAGAGTACACAGATCACTAGTATAACAGATATATGAGTCTCAGAGTACACAGATCAGTAGTATAACAGAGATATATACGAGTCTCAGAGTACACAGATCACTAGTATAACAGATATAAGAGTCTCAGAGTACACATATCACTAGTATAACAGATATAAGAGTCTCAGAGTACACAGATCACTAGTATAACAGATATAAGAGTCTCAGAGTACACAGATCACTAGTATAACAGCGATATAAGAGTCTCAGAGTACACAGATCACTAGTATAACAGATATAAGAGTCTCAGAATACACAGATCACTAGTATAACAGATATAAGAGTCTCAGAGTACACAGATCACTAGTATAACAGAGATATAAGAGTCTCAGAGTACACAGATCACTAGTATAACAGATATAAGAGTCTCAGAGTACACAGATCACTAGTATAACAGATATATATATATAAGAGTCTCAGAGTACACATATCACTAGTATAACAGATATATATAATAGTCTCAGAGTACACAGATCACTAGTATAACAGATATATATATAAGAGTCTCAGAGTACACAGATCACTAGTATAACAGATATAAGAGTCTCAGAGTACACAGATCACTAGTATAACAGAGATATAAGAGTCTCAGAGTACACAGATCACTAGTATAACAGAGATATAAGAGTATCAGAGTACACAGATCACTAGTATAACAGATATAAGAGTATCAGAGTACACAGATCACTAGTATAACAGCGATATAAGAGTCTCAGAGTACACAGATCACTAGTATAACAGATATAAGAGTCTCAGAGTACACAGATCACTAGTATAACAGATATAAGAGTCTCAGAGTACACAGATCACTAGTATAACAGAGATATAAGAGTCTCAGAGTACACAGATCACTAGTATAACAGATATAAGAGTCTCAGAGTACACAGATCACTAGTATAACAGAGATATAAGAGTATCAGAGTACACAGATCACTAGTATAACAGATATAAGAGTCTCAGAGTACACAGATCACTAGTATAACAGATATAAGAGTCTCAGAGTACACAGATCACTAGTATAACAGAGATATAAGAGTCTCAGAGTACACCGATCACTAGTATAACAGAGATAAGAGTCTCAGAGTACACAGATCACTAGTATAACAGAGCTATAAGAGTCTCAGAGTACACAGATCACTAGTATAACAGATATAAGAGTCTCAGAGTACACAGATCACTAGTATAACAGAGATAAGAGTCTCAGAGTACACAGATCACTAGTATAACAGATATAAGAGTCTCAGAGTACACAGATCACTAGTATAACAGAGATAAGAGTCTCAGAGTACACAGATCACTAGTATAACAGATATAAGAGTCTCAGAGTACACAGATCACTAGTATAACAGATATATGAGTCTCAGAGTACACAGATCAGTAGTATAACAGAGATATATACGAGTCTCAGAGTACACAGATCACTAGTATAACAGATATAAGAGTCTCAGAGTACACAGATCACTAGTATAACAGATATAAGAGTCTCAGAGTACACAGATCACTAGTATAACAGAGATATAAGAGTCTCAGAGTACACAGATCACTAGTATAACAGATATAAGAGTCTCAGAGTACACAGATCACTAGTATAACAGATATATATATAAGAATCTCAGAGTACACATATCACTAGTATAACAGATATATATAATAGTCTCAGAGTACACAGATCACTAGTATAACAGATATATATAAGAGTCTCAGAGTACACAGATCACTAGTATAACAGATATAAGAGTCTCAGAGTACACAGATCACTAGTATAACAGAGATATAAGAGTCTCAGAGTACACAGATCACTAGTATAACAGAGATATAAGAGTCTCAGAGTACACAGATCACTAGTATAACAGATATAAGAGTATCAGAGTACACAGATCACTAGTATAACAGATATAAGAGTCTCAGAGTACACAGATCACTAGTATAACAGATATAAGAGTCTCAGAGTACACAGATCACTAGTATAACAGATATAAGAGTCTCAGAGTACACAGATCACTAGTATAACAGATATAAGAGTCTCAGAGTACACAGATCACTAGTATAACAGCGACATAAGAGTCTCAGAGTACACAGATCACTAGTATAACAGATATAAGAGTCTCAGAATACACAGATCACTAGTATAACAGATATAAGAGTCTCAGAGTACACAGATCACTAGTATAACAGAGATATAAGAGTCTCAGAGTACACAGATCACTAGTATAACAGATATAAGAGTCTCAGAGTACACAGATCACTAGTATAACAGAGATATAAGAGTCTCAGAGTACACCGATCACTAGTATAACAGAGATAAGAGTCTCAGAGTACACAGATCACTAGTATAACAGAGCTATAAGAGTCTCAGAGTACACAGATCACTAGTATAACAGATATAAGAGTCTCAGAGTACACAGATCACTAGTATAACAGAGATAAGAGTCTCAGAGTACACAGATCACTAGTATAACAGATATAAGAGTCTCAGAGTACACAGATCACTAGTATAACAGATATATGAGTCTCAGAGTACACAGATCAGCAGTATAACAGAGATATATACAAGTCTCAGAGTACACAGATCACTAGTATAACAGATATAAGAGTCTCAGAGTACACAGATCACTAGTATAACATATATAAGAGTCTCAGAGTACACAGATCACTAGTATAACAGATATAAGAGTCTCAGAGTACACAGATCACTAGTATAACAGCGATATAAGAGTCTCAGAGTACACAGATCACTAGTATAACAGATATAAGAGTCTCAGAATACACAGATCACTAGTATAACAGATATAAGAGTCTCAGAGTACACAGATCACTAGTATAACAGAGATATAAGAGTCTCAGAGTACACAGATCACTAGTATAACAGATATAAGAGTCTCAGAGTACACAGATCACTAGTATAACAGATATATATATATATAAGAGTCTCAGAGTACACATATCACTAGTATAACAGATATATATAATAGTCTCAGAGTACACAGATCACTAGTATAACAGATATTCATAAGAGTCTCAGAGTACACAGATCACTAGTATAACAGATATAAGAGTCTCAGAGTACACAGATCACTAGTATAACAGAGATATAAGAGTCTCAGAGTACACAGATCACTAGTAAAACAGAGATATAAGAGTCTCAGAGTACACAGATCACTAGTATAACAGATATAAGAGTATCAGAGTACACAGATCACTAGTATAACAGATATAAGAGTCTCAGAGTACACAGATCACTAGTATAACAGATATAAGAGTCTCAGAGTACACAGATCACTAGTATAACAGAGATATAAGAGTATCAGAGTACACAGATCACTAGTATAACAGATATAAGAGTATCAGAGTACACAGATCACTAGTATAACAGCGATATAAGAGTCTCAGAGTACACAGATCACTAGTATAACAGATATAAGAGTCTCAGAGTACACAGATCACTAGTATAACAGATATAAGAGTCTCAGAGTACACAGATCACTAGTATAACAGAGATATAAGAGTCTCAGAGTACACAGATCACTAGTATAACAGATATAAGAGTCTCAGAGTACACAGATCACTAGTATAACAGAGATATAAGAGTATCAGAGTACACAGATCACTAGTATAACAGATATAAGAGTCTCAGAGTACACAGATCACTAGTATAACAGATATAAGAGTCTCAGAGTACACAGATCACTAGTATAACAGAGATATAAGAGTCTCAGAGTACACCGATCACTAGTATAACAGAGATAAGAGTCTCAGAGTACACAGATCACTAGTATAACAGAGCTATAAGAGTCTCAGAGTACACAGATCACTAGTATAACAGATATAAGAGTCTCAGAGTACACAGATCACTAGTATAACAGAGATAAGAGTCTCAGAGTACACAGATCACTAGTATAACAGATATAAGAGTCTCAGAGTACACAGATCACTAGTATAACAGAGATAAGAGTCTCAGAGTACACAGATCACTAGTATAACAGATATAAGAGTCTCAGAGTACACAGATCACTAGTATAACAGATATATGAGTCTCAGAGTACACAGATCAGTAGTATAACAGAGATATATACGAGTCTCAGAGTACACAGATCACTAGTATAACAGATATAAGAGTCTCAGAGTACACATATCACTAGTATAACAGATATAAGAGTCTCAGAGTACACAGATCACTAGTATAACAGATATAAGAGTCTCAGAGTACACAGATCACTAGTATAACAGCGATATAAGAGTCTCAGAGTACACAGATCACTAGTATAACAGATATAAGAGTCTCAGAATACACAGATCACTAGTATAACAGATATAAGAGTCTCAGAGTACACAGATCACTAGTATAACAGAGATATAAGAGTCTCAGAGTACACAGATCACTAGTATAACAGATATAAGAGTCTCAGAGTACACAGATCACTAGTATAACAGATATATATATATAAGAGTCTCAGAGTACACATATCACTAGTATAACAGATATATATAATAGTCTCAGAGTACACAGATCACTAGTATAACAGATATATATATAAGAGTCTCAGAGTACACAGATCACTAGTATAACAGATATAAGAGTCTCAGAGTACACAGATCACTAGTATAACAGAGATATAAGAGTCTCAGAGTACACAGATCACTAGTATAACAGAGATATAAGAGTATCAGAGTACACAGATCACTAGTATAACAGATATAAGAGTATCAGAGTACACAGATCACTAGTATAACAGCGATATAAGAGTCTCAGAGTACACAGATCACTAGTATAACAGATATAAGAGTCTCAGAGTACACAGATCACTAGTATAACAGATATAAGAGTCTCAGAGTACACAGATCACTAGTATAACAGAGATATAAGAGTCTCAGAGTACACAGATCACTAGTATAACAGATATAAGAGTCTCAGAGTACACAGATCACTAGTATAACAGAGATATAAGAGTATCAGAGTACACAGATCACTAGTATAACAGATATAAGAGTCTCAGAGTACACAGATCACTAGTATAACAGATATAAGAGTCTCAGAGTACACAGATCACTAGTATAACAGAGATATAAGAGTCTCAGAGTACACCGATCACTAGTATAACAGAGATAAGAGTCTCAGAGTACACAGATCACTAGTATAACAGAGCTATAAGAGTCTCAGAGTACACAGATCACTAGTATAACAGATATAAGAGTCTCAGAGTACACAGATCACTAGTATAACAGAGCTATAAGAGTCTCAGAGTACACAGATCACTAGTATAACAGATATAAGAGTCTCAGAGTACACAGATCACTAGTATAACAGAGATAAGAGTCTCAGAGTACACAGATCACTAGTATAACAGATATAAGAGTCTCAGAGTACACAGATCACTAGTATAACAGAGATAAGAGTCTCAGAGTACACAGATCACTAGTATAACAGATATAAGAGTCTCAGAGTACACAGATCACTAGTATAACAGATATATGAGTCTCAGAGTACACAGATCAGTAGTATAACAGAGATATATACGAGTCTCAGAGTACACAGATCACTAGTATAACAGATATAAGAGTCTCAGAGTACACATATCACTAGTATAACAGATATAAGAGTCTCAGAGTACACAGATCACTAGTATAACAGATATAAGAGTCTCAGAGTACACAGATCACTAGTATAACAGCGATATAAGAGTCTCAGAGTACACAGATCACTAGTATAACAGATATAAGAGTCTCAGAATACACAGATCACTAGTATAACAGATATAAGAGTCTCAGAGTACACAGATCACTAGTATAACAGAGATATAAGAGTCTCAGAGTACACAGATCACTAGTATAACAGATATAAGAGTCTCAGAGTACACAGATCACTAGTATAACAGATATATATATATAAGAGTCTCAGAGTACACATATCACTAGTATAACAGATATATATAATAGTCTCAGAGTACACAGATCACTAGTATAACAGATATATATATAAGAGTCTCAGAGTACACAGATCACTAGTATAACAGATATAAGAGTCTCAGAGTACACAGATCACTAGTATAACAGAGATATAAGAGTCTCAGAGTACACAGATCACTAGTATAACAGAGATATAAGAGTATCAGAGTACACAGATCACTAGTATAACAGATATAAGAGTATCAGAGTACACAGATCACTAGTATAACAGCGATATAAGAGTCTCAGAGTACACAGATCACTAGTATAACAGATATAAGAGTCTCAGAGTACACAGATCACTAGTATAACAGATATAAGAGTCTCAGAGTACACAGATCACTAGTATAACAGAGATATAAGAGTCTCAGAGTACACAGATCACTAGTATAACAGATATAAGAGTCTCAGAGTACACAGATCACTAGTATAACAGAGATATAAGAGTATCAGAGTACACAGATCACTAGTATAACAGATATAAGAGTCTCAGAGTACACAGATCACTAGTATAACAGATATAAGAGTCTCAGAGTACACAGATCACTAGTATAACAGAGATATAAGAGTCTCAGAGTACACCGATCACTAGTATAACAGAGATAAGAGTCTCAGAGTACACAGATCACTAGTATAACAGAGCTATAAGAGTCTCAGAGTACACAGATCACTAGTATAACAGATATAAGAGTCTCAGAGTACACAGATCACTAGTATAACAGAGATAAGAGTCTCAGAGTACACAGATCACTAGTATAACAGATATAAGAGTCTCAGAGTACACAGATCACTAGTATAACAGAGATAAGAGTCTCAGAGTACACAGATCACTAGTATAACAGATATAAGAGTCTCAGAGTACACAGATCACTAGTATAACAGATATATGAGTCTCAGAGTACACAGATCAGTAGTATAACAGAGATATATACGAGTCTCAGAGTACACAGATCACTAGTATAACAGATATAAGAGTCTCAGAGTACACAGATCACTAGTATAACAGATATAAGAGTCTCAGAGTACACAGATCACTAGTATAACAGAGATATAAGAGTCTCAGAGTACACAGATCACTAGTATAACAGATATAAGAGTCTCAGAGTACACAGATCACTAGTATAACAGATATATATATAAGAATCTCAGAGTACACATATCACTAGTATAACAGATATATATAATAGTCTCAGAGTACACAGATCACTAGTATAACAGATATATATAAGAGTCTCAGAGTACACAGATCACTAGTATAACAGATATAAGAGTCTCAGAGTACACAGATCACTAGTATAAGAGATATAAGAGTCTCAGAGTACACAGATCACTAGTATAACAGAGATATAAGAGTCTCAGAGTACACAGATCACTAGTATAACAGATATAAGAGTATCAGAGTACACAGATCACTAGTATAACAGATATAAGAGTCTCAGAGTACACAGATCACTAGTATAACAGATATAAGAGTCTCAGAGTACACAGATCACTAGTATAACAGATATAAGAGTCTCAGAGTACACAGATCACTAGTATAACAGAGATATAAGAGTCTCAGAGTACACAGATCACTAGTATAACAGATATAAGAGTCTCAGAGTACACAGATCACTAGTATAACAGAGATAAGAGTCTCAGAGTACACAGATCACTAGTATAACAGATATAAGAGTCTCAGAGTACACAGATCACTAGTATAACAGATATATGAGTCTCAGAGTACACAGATCAGCAGTATAACAGAGATATATACAAGTCTCAGAGTACACAGATCACTAGTATAACAGATATAAGAGTCTCAGAGTACACAGATCACTAGTATAACAGATATAAGAGTCTCAGAGTACACAGATCACTAGTATAACAGATATAAGAGTCTCAGAGTACACAGATCACTAGTATAACAGCGATATAAGAGTCTCAGAGTACACAGATCACTAGTATAACAGATATAAGAGTCTCAGAATACACAGATCACTAGTATAACAGATATAAGAGTCTCAGAGTACACAGATCACTAGTATAACAGAGATATAAGAGTCTCAGAGTACACAGATCACTAGTATAACAGATATAAGAGTCTCAGAGTACACAGATCACTAGTATAACAGATATATATATATATATAAGAGTCTCAGAGTACACATATCACTAGTATAACAGATATATATAATAGTCTCAGAGTACACAGATCACTAGTATAACAGATATTCATAAGAGTCTCAGAGTACACAGATCACTAGTATAACAGATATAAGAGTCTCAGAGTACACAGATCACTAGTATAACAGAGATATAAGAGTCTCAGAGTACACAGATCACTAGTATAACAGAGATATAAGAGTCTCAGAGTACACAGATCACTAGTATAACAGATATAAGAGTATCAGAGTACACAGATCACTAGTATAACAGATATAAGAGTCTCAGAGTACACAGATCACTAGTATAACAGATATAAGAGTCTCAGAGTACACAGATCACTAGTATAACAGAGATATAAGAGTATCAGAGTACACAGATCACTAGTATAACAGATATAAGAGTATCAGAGTACACAGATCACTAGTATAACAGCGATATAAGAGTCTCAGAGTACACAGATCACTAGTATAACAGATATAAGAGTCTCAGAGTACACAGATCACTAGTATAACAGATATAAGAGTCTCAGAGTACACAGATCACTAGTATAACAGAGATATAAGAGTCTCAGAGTACACAGATCACTAGTATAACAGATATAAGAGTCTCAGAGTACACAGATCACTAGTATAACAGAGATATAAGAGTATCAGAGTACACAGATCACTAGTATAACAGATATAAGAGTCTCAGAGTACACAGATCACTAGTATAACAGATATAAGAGTCTCAGAGTACACAGATCACTAGTATAACAGAGATATAAGAGTCTCAGAGTACACCGATCACTAGTATAACAGAGATAAGAGTCTCAGAGTACACAGATCACTAGTATAACAGAGCTATAAGAGTCTCAGAGTACACAGATCACTAGTATAACAGATATAAGAGTCTCAGAGTACACAGATCACTAGTATAACAGAGATAAGAGTCTCAGAGTACACAGATCACTAGTATAACAGATATAAGAGTCTCAGAGTACACAGATCACTAGTATAACAGAGATAAGAGTCTCAGAGTACACAGATCACTAGTATAACAGATATAAGAGTCTCAGAGTACACAGATCACTAGTATAACAGATATATGAGTCTCAGAGTACACAGATCAGTAGTATAACAGAGATATATACGAGTCTCAGAGTACACAGATCACTAGTATAACAGATATAAGAGTCTCAGAGTACACATATCACTAGTATAACAGATATAAGAGTCTCAGAGTACACAGATCACTAGTATAACAGATATAAGAGTCTCAGAGTACACAGATCACTAGTATAACAGCGATATAAGAGTCTCAGAGTACACAGATCACTAGTATAACAGATATAAGAGTCTCAGAATACACAGATCACTAGTATAACAGATATAAGAGTCTCAGAGTACACAGATCACTAGTATAACAGAGATATAAGAGTCTCAGAGTACACAGATCACTAGTATAACAGATATAAGAGTCTCAGAGTACACAGATCACTAGTATAACAGATATATATATATAAGAGTCTCAGAGTACACATATCACTAGTATAACAGATATATATAATAGTCTCAGAGTACACAGATCACTAGTATAACAGATATATATATAAGAGTCTCAGAGTACACAGATCACTAGTATAACAGATATAAGAGTCTCAGAGTACACAGATCACTAGTATAACAGAGATATAAGAGTCTCAGAGTACACAGATCACTAGTATAACAGAGATATAAGAGTATCAGAGTACACAGATCACTAGTATAACAGATATAAGAGTATCAGAGTACACAGATCACTAGTATAACAGCGATATAAGAGTCTCAGAGTACACAGATCACTAGTATAACAGATATAAGAGTCTCAGAGTACACAGATCACTAGTATAACAGATATAAGAGTCTCAGAGTACACAGATCACTAGTATAACAGAGATATAAGAGTCTCAGAGTACACAGATCACTAGTATAACAGATATAAGAGTCTCAGAGTACACAGATCACTAGTATAACAGAGATATAAGAGTATCAGAGTACACAGATCACTAGTATAACAGATATAAGAGTCTCAGAGTACACAGATCACTAGTATAACAGATATAAGAGTCTCAGAGTACACAGATCACTAGTATAACAGAGATATAAGAGTCTCAGAGTACACCGATCACTAGTATAACAGAGATAAGAGTCTCATAGTACACAGATCACTAGTATAACAGAGCTATAAGAGTCTCAGAGTACACAGATCACTAGTATAACAGATATAAGAGTCTCAGAGTACACAGATCACTAGTATAACAGAGATAAGAGTCTCAGAGTACACAGATCACTAGTATAACAGATATAAGAGTCTCAGAGTACACAGATCACTAGTATAACAGAGATAAGAGTCTCAGAGTACACAGATCACTAGTATAACAGATATAAGAGTCTCAGAGTACACAGATCACTAGTATAACAGATATATGAGTCTCAGAGTACACAGATCAGTAGTATAACAGAGATATATACGAGTCTCAGAGTACACAGATCACTAGTATAACAGATATAAGAGTCTCAGAGTACACAGATCACTAGTATAACAGATATAATAGTCTCAGAGTACACAGATCACTAGTATAACAGAGATATAAGAGTCTCAGAGTACACAGATCACTAGTATAACAGATATAAGAGTCTCAGAGTACACAGATCACTAGTATAACAGATATATATATAAGAATCTCAGAGTACACATATCACTAGTATAACAGATATATATAATAGTCTCAGAGTACACAGATCACTAGTATAACAGATATATATAAGAGTCTCAGAGTACACAGATCACTAGTATAACAGATATAAGAGTCTCAGAGTACACAGATCACTAGTATAACAGAGATATAAGAGTCTCAGAGTACACAGATCACTAGTATAACAGAGATATAAGAGTCTCAGAGTACACAGATCACTAGTATAACAGATATAAGAGTATCAGAGTACACAGATCACTAGTATAACAGATATAAGAGTCTCAGAGTACACAGATCACTAGTATAACAGATATAAGAGTCTCAGAGTACACAGATCACTAGTATAACAGATATAAGAGTCTCAGAGTACACAGATCACTAGTATAACAGATATAAGAGTCTCAGAGTACACAGATCACTAGTATAACAGCGACATAAGAGTCTCAGAGTACACAGATCACTAGTATAACAGATATAAGAGTCTCAGAATACACAGATCACTAGTATAACAGATATAAGAGTCTCAGAGTACACAGATCACTAGTATAACAGAGATATAAGAGTCTCAGAGTACACAGATCACTAGTATAACAGAGATATAAGAGTCTCAGAGTACACCGATCACTAGTATAACAGAGATAAGAGTCTCAGAGTACACAGATCACTAGTATAACAGAGCTATAAGAGTCTCAGAGTACACAGATCACTAGTATAACAGATATAAGAGTCTCAGAGTACACAGATCACTAGTATAACAGAGATAAGAGTCTCAGAGTACACAGATCACTAGTATAACAGATATAAGAGTCTCAGAGTACACAGATCACTAGTATAACAGATATATGAGTCTCAGAGTACACAGATCAGCAGTATAACAGAGATATATACAAGTCTCAGAGTACACAGATCACTAGTATAACAGATATAAGAGTCTCAGAGTACACAGATCACTAGTATAACAGATATATATATATATAAGAGTCTCAGAGTACACATATCACTAGTATAACAGATATATATAATAGTCTCAGAGTACACAGATCACTAGTATAACAGATATTCATAAGAGTCTCAGAGTACACAGATCACTAGTATAACAGATATAAGAGTCTCAGAGTACACAGATCACTAGTATAACAGAGATATAAGAGTCTCAGAGTACACAGATCACTAGTATAACAGAGATATAAGAGTCTCAGAGTACACAGATCACTAGTATAACAGATATAAGAGTATCAGAGTACACAGATCACTAGTATAACAGATATAAGAGTCTCAGAGTACACAGATCACTAGTATAACAGATATAAGAGTCTCAGAGTACACAGATCACTAGTATAACAGAGATATAAGAGTATCAGAGTACACAGATCACTAGTATAACAGATATAAGAGTATCAGAGTACACAGATCACTAGTATAACAGCGATATAAGAGTCTCAGAGTACACAGATCACTAGTATAACAGATATAAGAGTCTCAGAGTACACAGATCACTAGTATAACAGATATAAGAGTCTCAGAGTACACAGATCACTAGTATAACAGAGATATAAGAGTCTCAGAGTACACAGATCACTAGTATAACAGATATAAGAGTCTCAGAGTACACAGATCACTAGTATAACAGAGATATAAGAGTATCAGAGTACACAGATCACTAGTATAACAGATATAAGAGTCTCAGAGTACACAGATCACTAGTATAACAGATATAAGAGTCTCAGAGTACACAGATCACTAGTATAACAGAGATATAAGAGTCTCAGAGTACACCGATCACTAGTATAACAGAGATAAGAGTCTCAGAGTACACAGATCACTAGTATAACAGAGCTATAAGAGTCTCAGAGTACACAGATCACTAGTATAACAGATATAAGAGTCTCAGAGTACACAGATCACTAGTATAACAGAGATAAGAGTCTCAGAGTACACAGATCACTAGTATAACAGATATAAGAGTCTCAGAGTACACAGATCACTAGTATAACAGAGATAAGAGTCTCAGAGTACACAGATCACTAGTATAACAGATATAAGAGTCTCAGAGTACACAGATCACTAGTATAACAGATATATGAGTCTCAGAGTACACAGATCAGTAGTATAACAGAGATATATACGAGTCTCAGAGTACACAGATCACTAGTATAACAGATATAAGAGTCTCAGAGTACACAGATCACTAGTATAACAGATATAAGAGTCTCAGAGTACACAGATCACTAGTATAACAGATATAAGAGTCTCAGAGTACACAGATCACTAGTATAACAGCGATATAAGAGTCTCAGAGTACACAGATCACTAGTATAACAGATATAAGAGTCTCAGAGTACACAGATCACTAGTATAACAGATATAAGAGTCTCAGAGTACACAGATCACTAGTATAACAGAGATATAAGAGTCTCAGAGTACACAGATCACTAGTATAACAGATATAAGAGTCTCAGAGTACACAGATCACTAGTATAACAGATATATATATAAGAATCTCAGAGTACACATATCACTAGTATAACAGATATATATAATAGTCTCAGAGTACACAGATCACTAGTATAACAGATATATATAAGAGTCTCAGAGTACACAGATCACTAGTATAACAGATATAAGAGTCTCAGAGTACACAGATCACTAGTATAACAGAGATATAAGAGTCTCAGAGTACACAGATCACTAGTATAACAGAGATATAAGAGTCTCAGAGTACACAGATCACTAGTATAACAGATATAAGAGTATCAGAGTACACAGATCACTAGTATAACAGATATAAGAGTCTCAGAGTACACAGATCACTAGTATAACAGATATAAGAGTCTCAGAGTACACAGATCACTAGTATAACAGATATAAGAGTCTCAGAGTACACAGATCACTAGTATAACAGATATAAGAGTCTCAGAGTACACAGATCACTAGTATAACAGCGACATAAGAGTCTCAGAGTACACAGATCACTAGTATAACAGATATAAGAGTCTCAGAATACACAGATCACTAGTATAACAGATATAAGAGTCTCAGAGTACACAGATCACTAGTATAACAGAGATATAAGAGTCTCAGAGTACACAGATCACTAGTATAACAGATATAAGAGTCTCAGAGTACACAGATCACTAGTATAACAGAGATATAAGAGTCTCAGAGTACACCGATCACTAGTATAACAGAGATAAGAGTCTCAGAGTACACAGATCACTAGTATAACAGAGCTATAAGAGTCTCAGAGTACACAGATCACTAGTATAACAGATATAAGAGTCTCAGAGTACACAGATCACTAGTATAACAGAGATAAGAGTCTCAGAGTACACAGATCACTAGTATAACAGATATAAGAGTCTCAGAGTACACAGATCACTAGTATAACAGATATATGAGTCTCAGAGTACACAGATCAGCAGTATAACAGAGATATATACAAGTCTCAGAGTACACAGATCACTAGTATAACAGATATAAGAGTCTCAGAGTACACAGATCACTAGTATAACAGATATAAGAGTCTCAGAGTACACAGATCACTAGTATAACAGATATAAGAGTCTCAGAGTACACAGATCACTAGTATAACAGCGATATAAGAGTCTCAGAGTACACAGATCACTAGTATAACAGATATAAGAGTCTCAGAATACACAGATCACTAGTATAACAGATATAAGAGTCTCAGAGTACACAGATCACTAGTATAACAGAGATATAAGAGTCTCAGAGTACACAGATCACTAGTATAACAGATATAAGAGTCTCAGAGTACACAGATCACTAGTATAACAGATATATATATATATATAAGAGTCTCAGAGTACACATATCACTAGTATAACAGATATATATAATAGTCTCAGAGTACACAGATCACTAGTATAACAGATATTCATAAGAGTCTCAGAGTACACAGATCACTAGTATAACAGATATAAGAGTCTCAGAGTACACAGATCACTAGTATAACAGAGATATAAGAGTCTCAGAGTACACAGATCACTAGTATAACAGAGATATAAGAGTCTCAGAGTACACAGATCACTAGTATAACAGATATAAGAGTATCAGAGTACACAGATCACTAGTATAACAGATATAAGAGTCTCAGAGTACACAGATCACTAGTATAACAGATATAAGAGTCTCAGAGTACACAGATCACTAGTATAACAGATATAAGAGTATCAGAGTACACAGATCACTAGTATAACAGATATAAGAGTCTCAGAGTACACAGATCACTAGTATAACAGCGATATAAGAGTCTCAGAGTACACAGATCACTAGTATAACAGATATAAGAGTCTCAGAGTACACAGATCACTAGTATAACAGATATAAGAGTCTCAGAGTACACAGATCACTAGTATAACAGAGATATAAGAGTCTCAGAGTACACAGATCACTAGTATAACAGATATAAGAGTCTCAGAGTACACAGATCACTAGTATAACAGAGATATAAGAGTATCAGAGTACACAGATCACTAGTATAACAGATATAAGAGTCTCAGAGTACACAGATCACTAGTATAACAGATATAAGAGTCTCAGAGTACACAGATCACTAGTATAACAGAGATATAAGAGTCTCAGAGTACACCGATCACTAGTATAACAGAGATAAGAGTCTCAGAGTACACAGATCACTAGTATAACAGAGCTATAAGAGTCTCAGAGTACACAGATCACTAGTATAACAGATATAAGAGTCTCAGAGTACACAGATCACTAGTATAACAGAGATAAGAGTCTCAGAGTACACAGATCACTAGTATAACAGATATAAGAGTCTCAGAGTACACAGATCACTAGTATAACAGAGATAAGAGTCTCAGAGTACACAGATCACTAGTATAACAGATATAAGAGTCTCAGAGTACACAGATCACTAGTATAACAGATATATGAGTCTCAGAGTACACAGATCAGTAGTATAACAGAGATATATACGAGTCTCAGAGTACACAGATCACTAGTATAACAGATATAAGAGTCTCAGAGTACACAGATCACTAGTATAACAGATATAAGAGTCTCAGAGTACACAGATCACTAGTATAACAGATATAAGAGTCTCAGAGTACACAGATCACTAGTATAACAGCGATATAAGAGTCTCAGAGTACACAGATCACTAGTATAACAGATATAAGAGTCTCAGAGTACACAGATCACTAGTATAACAGATATAAGAGTCTCAGAGTACACAGATCACTAGTATAACAGAGATATAAAAGTCTCAGAGTACACAGATCACTAGTATAACAGATATAAGAGTCTCAGAGTACACAGATCACTAGTATAACAGATATAAGAGTCTCAGAGTACACAGATCACTAGTATAACAGAGATATAAGAGTTTCAGAGTACACTGATCACTAGTATAACAGAGATAAGAGTCTCAGAGTACACAGATCACTAATATAACAGATATATATATAAGAGTCTCAGAGTACACATATCACTAGTATAACAGATATATATAATAGTCTCAGAGTACACAGATCACTAGTATAACAGATATATATAAGAGTCTCAGAGTACACAGATCACTAGTATAACAGATATAAGAGTCTCAGAGTACACAGATCACTAGTATAACAGAGATATAAGAGTCTCAGAGTACACAGATCACTAGTATAACAGAGATATAAGAGTCTCAGAGTACACAGATCACTAGTATAACAGATATAAGAGTATCAGAGTACACAGATCACTAGTATAACAGATATAAGAGTCTCAGAGTACACAGATCACTAGTATAACAGATATAAGAGTCTCAGAGTACACAGATCACTAGTATAACAGATATAAGAGTATCAGAGTACACAGATCACTAGTATAACAGATATAAGAGTCTCAGAGTACACAGATCACTAGTATAACAGCGATATAAGAGTCTCAGAGTACACAGATCACTAGTATAACAGAGATATAAGAGTCTCAGAGTACACCGATCACTAGTATAACAGAGATAAGAGTCTCAGAGTACACAGATCACTAGTATAACAGAGCTATAAGAGTCTCAGAGTACACAGATCACTAGTATAACAGATATAAGAGTCTCAGAGTACACAGATCACTAGTATAACAGAGATAAGAGTCTCAGAGTACACAGATCACTAGTATAACAGATATAAGAGTCTCAGAGTACACAGATCACTAGTATAACAGAGATAAGAGTCTCAGAGTACACAGATCACTAGTATAACAGATATAAGAGTCTCAGAGTACACAGATCACTAGTATAACAGATATATGAGTCTCAGAGTACACAGATCAGTAGTATAACAGAGATATATACGAGTCTCAGAGTACACAGATCACTAGTATAACAGATATAAGAGTCTCAGAGTACACAGATCACTAGTATAACAGATTTAAGAGTCTCAGAGTACACAGATCACTAGTATAACAGATATAAGAGTCTCAGAGTACACAGATCACTAGTATAACAGCGATATAAGAGTCTCAGAGTACACAGATCACTAGTATAACAGATATAAGAGTCTCAGAATACACAGATCACTAGTATAACAGATATAAGAGTCTCAGAGTACACAGATCACTAGTATAACAGAGATATAAGAGTCTCAGAGTACACAGATCACTAGTATAACAGATATAAGAGTCTCAGAGTACACAGATCACTAGTATAACAGATATATATATATAAGAGTCTCAGAGTACACATATCACTAGTATAACAGATATATATAATAGTCTCAGAGTACACAGATCACTAGTATAACAGATATATATATAAGAGTCTCAGAGTACACAGATCACTAGTATAACAGATATAAGAGTCTCAGAGTACACAGATCACTAGTATAACAGAGATATAAGAGTCTCAGAGTACACAGATCACTAGTATAACAGAGATATAAGAGTATCAGAGTACACAGATCACTAGTATAACAGATATAAGAGTATCAGAGTACACAGATCACTAGTATAACAGCGATATAAGAGTCTCAGAGTACACAGATCACTAGTATAACAGATATAAGAGTCTCAGAGTACACAGATCACTAGTATAACAGATATAAGAGTCTCAGAGTACACAGATCACTAGTATAACAGAGATATAAGAGTCTCAGAGTACACAGATCACTAGTATAACAGATATAAGAGTCTCAGAGTACACAGATCACTAGTATAACAGAGATATAAGAGTATCAGAGTACACAGATCACTAGTATAACAGATATAAGAGTCTCAGAGTACACAGATCACTAGTATAACAGATATAAGAGTCTCAGAGTACACAGATCACTAGTATAACAGATATAAGAGTCTCAGAGTACACAGATCACTAGTATAACAAAGATATAAGAGTCTCAGAGTACACCGATCACTAGTATAACAGAGATAAGAGTCTCAGAGTACACAGATCACTAGTATAACAGAGCTATAAGAGTCTCAGAGTACACAGATCACTAGTATAACAGATATAAGAGTCTCAGAGTACACAGATCACTAGTATAACAGAGATAAGAGTCTCAGAGTACACAGATCACTAGTATAACAGATATAAGAGTCTCAGAGTACACAGATCACTAGTATAACAGAGATAAGAGTCTCAGAGTACACAGATCACTAGTATAACAGATAGAAGAGTCTCAGAGTACACAGATCACTAGTATAACAGATATATGAGTCTCAGAGTACACAGATCAGTAGTATAACAGAGATATATACGAGTCTCAGAGTACACAGATCACTAGTATAACAGATATAAGAGTCTCAGAGTACACAGATCACTAGTATAACAGATATAAGAGTCTCAGAGTACACAGATCACTAGTATAACAGATATAAGAGTCTCAGAGTACACAGATCACTAGTATAACAGTGATATAAGAGTCTCAGAGTACACACATCACTAGTATAACAGAGATATAAGAGTCTCAGAGTACACAGATCACTAGTATAACAGATATAAGAGTCTCAGAGTACACAGATCACTAGTATAACAGAGATATAAGAGTATCAGAGTACACAGATCACTAGTATAACAGATATAAGAGTCTCAGAGTACACAGATCACTAGTATAACAGATATAAGAGTCTCAGAGTACACAGATCACTAGTATAACAGATATAAGAGTCTCAGAGTACACAGATCACTAGTATAACAGAGATATAAGAGTCTCAGAGTACACCGATCACTAGTATAACAGAGATAAGAGTCTCCGAGTACACAGATCACTAGTATAACAGAGCTATAAGAGTCTCAGAGTACACAGATCACTAGTATAACAGATATAAGAGTCTCAGAGTACACAGATCACTAGTATAACAGAGATAAGAGTCTCAGAGTACACAGATCACTAGTATAACAGATATAAGAGTCTCAGAGTACACAGATCACTAGTATAACAGAGATAAGAGTCTCAGAGTACACAGATCACTAGTATAACAGATATAAGAGTCTCAGAGTACACAGATCACTAGTATAACAGATATATGAGTCTCAGAGTACACAGATCAGTAGTATAACAGAGATATATACGAGTCTCAGAGTACACAGATCACTAGTATAACAGATATAAGAGTCTCAGAGTACACAGATCACTAGTATAACAGATATAAGAGTCTCAGAGTACACAGATCACTAGTATAACAGATATAAGAGTCTCAGAGTACACAGATCACTAGTATAACAGCGATATAAGAGTCTCAGAGTACACAGATCACTAGTATAACAGAGATATAAGAGTCTCAGAGTACACCGATCACTAGTATAACAGAGATAAGAGTCTCAGAGTACACAGATCACTAGTATAACAGAGCTATAAGAGTCTCAGAGTACACAGATCACTAGTATAACAGATATAAGAGTCTCAGAGTACACAGATCACTAGTATAACAGAGATAAGAGTCTCAGAGTACACAGATCACTAGTATAACAGATATAAGAGTCTCAGAGTACACAGATCACTAGTATAACAGAGATAAGAGTCTCAGAGTACACAGATCACTAGTATAACAGATATAAGAGTCTCAGAGTACACAGATCACTAGTATAACAGATATATGCGTCTCAGAGTACACAGATCAGTAGTATAACAGAGATATATACGAGTCTCAGAGTACACAGATCACTAGTATAACAGTGATATAAGAGTCTCAGAGTACACACATCACTAGTATAACAGAGATATAAGAGTCTCAGAGTACACATATCACTAGTATAACAGATATAAGAGTCTCAGAGTACACAGATCACTAGTATAACAGAGATATAAGAGTATCAGAGTACACAGATCACTAGTATAACAGATATAAGAGTCTCAGAGTACACAGATCACTAGTATAACAGATATAAGAGTCTCAGAGTACACAGATCACTAGTATAACAGATATAAGAGTCTCAGAGTACACAGATCACTAGTATAACAGAGATATAAGAGTCTCAGAGTACACCGATCACTAGTATAACAGAGATAAGAGTCTCCGAGTACACAGATCACTAGTATAACAGAGCTATAAGAGTCTCAGAGTACACAGATCACTAGTATAACAGATATAAGAGTCTCAGAGTACACAGATCACTAGTATAACAGATATAAGAGTCTCAGAGTACACAGATCACTAGTATAACAGAGATAAGAGTCTCAGAGTACACAGATCACTAGTATAACAGATATAAGAGTCTCAGAGTACACAGATCACTAGTATAACAGATATATGAGTCTCAGAGTACACAGATCAGTAGTATAACAGAGATATATACGAGTCTCAGAGTACACAGATCACTAGTATAACAGATATAAGAGTCTCAGAGTACACAGATCACTAGTATAACAGATATAAGAGTCTCAGAGTACACAGATCACTAGTATAACAGATATAAGAGTCTCAGAGTACACAGATCACTAGTATAACAGCGATATAAGAGTCTCAGAGTACACAGATCACTAGTATAACAGAGATATAAGAGTCTCAGAGTACACCGATCACTAGTATAACAGAGATAAGAGTCTCAGAGTACACAGATCACTAGTATAACAGAGCTATAAGAGTCTCAGAGTACACAGATCACTAGTATAACAGATATAAGAGTCTCAGAGTACACAGATCACTAGTATAACAGAGATAAGAGTCTCAGAGTACACAGATCACTAGTATAACAGATATAAGAGTCTCAGAGTACACAGATCACTAGTATAACAGAGATAAGAGTCTCAGAGTACACAGATCACTAGTATAACAGATATAAGAGTCTCAGAGTACACAGATCACTAGTATAACAGATATATGAGTCTCAGAGTACACAGATCAGTAGTATAACAGAGATATATACGAGTCTCAGAGTACACAGATCACTAGTATAACAGATATAAGAGTCTCAGAGTACACAGATCACTAGTATAACAGATTTAAGAGTCTCAGAGTACACAGATCACTAGTATAACAGATATAAGAGTCTCAGAGTACACAGATCACTAGTATAACAGCGATATAAGAGTCTCAGAGTACACAGATCACTAGTATAACAGATATAAGAGTCTCAGAATACACAGATCACTAGTATAACAGATATAAGAGTCTCAGAGTACACAGATCACTAGTATAACAGAGATATAAGAGTCTCAGAGTACACAGATCACTAGTATAACAGATATAAGAGTCTCAGAGTACACAGATCACTAGTATAACAGATATATATATATAAGAGTCTCAGAGTACACATATCACTAGTATAACAGATATATATAATAGTCTCAGAGTACACAGATCACTAGTATAACAGATATATATATAAGAGTCTCAGAGTACACAGATCACTAGTATAACAGATATAAGAGTCTCAGAGTACACAGATCACTAGTATAACAGAGATATAAGAGTCTCAGAGTACACAGATCACTAGTATAACAGAGATATAAGAGTATCAGAGTACACAGATCACTAGTATAACAGATATAAGAGTATCAGAGTACACAGATCACTAGTATAACAGCGATATAAGAGTCTCAGAGTACACAGATCACTAGTATAACAGATATAAGAGTCTCAGAGTACACAGATCACTAGTATAACAGATATAAGAGTCTCAGAGTACACAGATCACTAGTATAACAGAGATATAAGAGTCTCAGAGTACACAGATCACTAGTATAACAGATATAAGAGTCTCAGAGTACACAGATCACTAGTATAACAGAGATATAAGAGTATCAGAGTACACAGATCACTAGTATAACAGATATAAGAGTCTCAGAGTACACAGATCACTAGTATAACAGATATAAGAGTCTCAGAGTACACAGATCACTAGTATAACAGATATAAGAGTCTCAGAGTACACAGATCACTAGTATAACAGAGATATAAGAGTCTCAGAGTACACCGATCACTAGTATAACAGAGATAAGAGTCTCAGAGTACACAGATCACTAGTATAACAGAGCTATAAGAGTCTCAGAGTACACAGATCACTAGTATAACAGATATAAGAGTCTCAGAGTACACAGATCACTAGTATAACAGAGATAAGAGTCTCAGAGTACACAGATCACTAGTATAACAGATATAAGAGTCTCAGAGTACACAGATCACTAGTATAACAGAGATAAGAGTCTCAGAGTACACAGATCACTAGTATAACAGATATAAGAGTCTCAGAGTACACAGATCACTAGTATAACAGATATATGAGTCTCAGAGTACACAGATCAGTAGTATAACAGAGATATATACGAGTCTCAGAGTACACAGATCACTAGTATAACAGATATAAGAGTCTCAGAGTACACAGATCACTAGTATAACAGATATAAGAGTCTCAGAGTACACAGATCACTAGTATAACAGATATAAGAGTCTCAGAGTACACAGATCACTAGTATAACAGCGATATAAGAGTCTCAGAGTACACACATCACTAGTATAACAGAGATATAAGAGTCTCAGAGTACACAGATCACTAGTATAACAGATATAAGAGTCTCAGAGTACACAGATCACTAGTATAACAGATATAAGAGTCTCAGAGTACACAGATCACTAGTATAACAGATATAAGAGTCTCAGAGTACACAGATCACTAGTATAACAGAGATATAAGAGTCTCAGAGTACACCGATCACTAGTATAACAGAGATAAGAGTCTCCGAGTACACAGATCACTAGTATAACAGAGCTATAAGAGTCTCAGAGTACACAGATCACTAGTATAACAGATATAAGAGTCTCAGAGTACACAGATCACTAGTATAACAGAGATAAGAGTCTCAGAGTACACAGATCACTAGTATAACAGATATAAGAGTCTCAGAGTACACAGATCACTAGTATAACAGAGATAAGAGTCTCAGAGTACACAGATCACTAGTATAACAGATATAAGAGTCTCAGAGTACACAGATCACTAGTATAACAGATATATGAGTCTCAGAGTACACAGATCAGTAGTATAACAGAGAGATATACGAGTCTCAGAGTACACAGATCACTAGTATAACAGATATAAGAGTCTCAGAGTACACAGATCACTAGTATAACAGATATAAGAGTCTCAGAGTACACAGATCACTAGTATAACAGATATAAGAGTCTCAGAGTACACAGATCACTAGTATAACAGCGATATAAGAGTCTCAGAGTACACAGATCACTAGTATAACAGATATAAGAGTCTCAGAGTACACAGATCACTAGTATAACAGATATAAGAGTCTCAGAGTACACAGATCACTAGTATAACAGAGATATAAAAGTCTCAGAGTACACAGATCACTAGTATAACAGATATAAGAGTCTCAGAGTACACAGATCACTAGTATAACAGATATAAGAGTCTCAGAGTACACAGATCACTAGTATAACAGAGATATAAGAGTCTCAGAGTACACTGATCACTAGTATAACAGAGATAAGAGTCTCAGAGTACACAGATCACTAGTATAACAGAGATATATATATATAAGAGTCTCAGAGTACACATATCACTAGTATAACAGATATATATAATAGTCTCAGAGTACACAGATCACTAGTATAACAGATATATATAAGAGTCTCAGAGTACACAGATCACTAGTATAACAGATATAAGAGTCTCAGAGTACACAGATCACTAGTATAACAGAGATATAAGAGTCTCAGAGTACACAGATCACTAGTATAACAGAGATATAAGAGTCTCAGAGTACACAGATCACTAGTATAACAGATATAAGAGTATCAGAGTACACAGATCACTAGTATAACAGATATAAGAGTCTCAGAGTACACAGATCACTAGTATAACAGATATAAGAGTCTCAGAGTACACAGATCACTAGTATAACAGATATAAGAGTATCAGAGTACACAGATCACTAGTATAACAGATATAAGAGTCTCAGAGTACACAGATCACTAGTATAACAGCGATATAAGAGTCTCAGAGTACACAGATCACTAGTATAACAGATATAAGAGTCTCAGAGTACACAGATCACTAGTATAACAGATATAAGAGTCTCAGAGTACACAGATCACTAGTATAACAGAGATATAAGAGTCTCAGAGTACACAGATCACTAGTATAACAGATATAAGAGTCTCAGAGTACACAGATCACTAGTATAACAAAGATATAAGAGTATCAGAGTACACAGATCACTAGTATAACAGATATAAGAGTCTCAGAGTACACAGATCACTAGTATAACAGATATAAGAGTCTCAGAGTACACAGATCACTAGTATAACAGAGATATAAGAGTCTCAGAGTACACCGATCACTAGTATAACAGAGATAAGAGTCTCAGAGTACACAGATCACTAGTATAACAGAGCTATAAGAGTCTCAGAGTACACAGATCACTAGTATAACAGATATAAGAGTCTCAGAGTACACAGATCACTAGTATAACAGAGATAAGAGTCTCAGAGTACACAGATCACTAGTATAACAGATATAAGAGTCTCAGAGTACACAGATCACTAGTATAACAGAGATAAGAGTCTCAGAGTACACAGATCACTAGTATAACAGATATAAGAGTCTCAGAGTACACAGATCACTAGTATAACAGAGATAAGAGTCTCAGAGTACACAGATCACTAGTATAACAGATATAAGAGTCTCAGAGTACACAGATCACTAGTATAACAGATATATGAGTATCAGAGTACACAGATCACTAGTATAACAGATATAAGAGTCTCAGAGTACACAGATCACTAGTATAACAGCGATATAAGAGTCTCAGAGTACACAGATCACTAGTATAACAGAGATATAAGAGTCTCAGAGTACACCGATCACTAGTATAACAGAGATAAGAGTCTCAGAGTACACAGATCACTAGTATAACAGAGCTATAAGAGTCTCAGAGTACACAGATCACTAGTATAACAGATATAAGAGTCTCAGAGTACACAGATCACTAGTATAACAGAGATAAGAGTCTCAGAGTACACAGATCACTAGTATAACAGATATAAGAGTCTCAGAGTACACAGATCACTAGTATAACAGAGATAAGAGTCTCAGAGTACACAGATCACTAGTATAACAGATATAAGAGTCTCAGAGTACACAGATCACTAGTATAACAGATATATGAGTCTCAGAGTACACAGATCAGTAGTATAACAGAGATATATACGAGTCTCAGAGTACACAGATCACTAGTATAACAGATATAAGAGTCTCAGAGTACACAGATCACTAGTATAACAGATATAAGAGTCTCAGAGTACACAGATCACTAGTATAACAGATATAAGAGTCTCAGAGTACACAGATCACTAGTATAACAGCGATATAAGAGTATCAGAGTACACAGATCACTAGTATAACAGATATAAGAGTCTCAGAATACACAGATCACTAGTATAACAGATATAAGAGTCTCAGAGTACACAGATCACTAGTATAACAGAGATATAAGAGTCTCAGAGTACACAGATCACTAGTATAACAGATATAAGAGTCTCAGAGTACACAGATCACTAGTATAACAGATATATATATATAAGAGTCTCAGAGTACACATATCACTAGTATAACAGATATATATAATAGTCTCAGAGTACACAGATCACTAGTATAACAGATATATATATAAGAGTCTCAGAGTACACAGATCACTAGTATAACAGATATAAGAGTCTCAGAGTACACAGATCACTAGTATAACAGAGATATAAGAGTCTCAGAGTACACAGATCACTAGTATAACAGAGATATAAGAGTATCAGAGTACACAGATCACTAGTATAACAGATATAAGAGTATCAGAGTACACAGATCACTAGTATAACAGCGATATAAGAGTCTCAGAGTACACAGATCACTAGTATAACAGATATAAGAGTCTCAGAGTACACAGATCACTAGTATAACAGATATAAGAGTCTCAGAGTACACAGATCACTAGTATAACAGAGATATAAGAGTCTCAGAGTACACAGATCACTAGTATAACAGATATAAGAGTCTCAGAGTACACAGATCACTAGTATAACAGAGATATAAGAGTATCAGAGTACACAGATCACTAGTATAACAGATATAAGAGTCTCAGAGTACACAGATCACTAGTATAACAGAGATATAAGAGTCTCAGAGTACACAGATCACTAGTATAACAGATATAAGAGTATCAGAGTACACAGATCACTAGTATAACAGATATAAGAGTCTCAGAGTACACAGATCACTAGTATAACAGATATAAGAGTCTCAGAGTACACAGATCACTAGTATAACAGATATAAGAGTATCAGAGTACACAGATCACTAGTATAACAGATATAAGAGTCTCAGAGTACACAGATCACTAGTATAACAGCGATATAAGAGTCTCAGAGTACACAGATCACTAGTATAACAGATATAAGAGTCTCAGAGTACACAGATCACTAGTATAACAGATATAAGAGTCTCAGAGTACACAGATCACTAGTATAACAGAGATATAAGAGTCTCAGAGTACACCGATCACTAGTATAACAGAGATAAGAGTCTCAGAGTACACAGATCACTAGTATAACAGAGCTATAAGAGTCTCAGAGTACACAGATCACTAGTATAACAGATATAAGAGTCTCAGAGTACACAGATCACTAGTATAACAGAGATAAGAGTCTCAGAGTACACAGATCACTAGTATAACAGAGATAAGAGTCTCAGAGTACACAGATCACTAGTATAACAGAGATAAGAGTCTCAGAGTACACAGATCACTAGTATAACAGATATATGAGTCTCAGAGTACACAGATCAGTAGTATAACAGAGATATATACGAGTCTCAGAGTACACAGATCACTAGTATAACAGATATAAGAGTCTCAGAGTACACAGATCACTAGTATAACAGATATAAGAGTCTCAGAGTACACAGATCACTAGTATAACAGATATAAGAGTCTCAGAGTACACAGATCACTAGTATAACAGCGATATAAGAGTCTCAGAGTACACAGATCACTAGTATAACAGATATAAGAGTCTCAGAGTACACAGATCACTAGTATAACAGATATAAGAGTCTCAGAGTACACAGATCACTAGTATAACAGAGATATAAAAGTCTCAGAGTACACAGATCACTAGTATAACAGATATAAGAGTCTCAGAGTACACAGATCACTAGTATAACAGATATAAGAGTCTCAGAGTACACAGATCACTAGTATAACAGAGATATAAGAGTCTCAGAGTACACTGATCACTAGTATAACAGATATAAGAGTCTCAGAGTACACAGATCACTAGTATAACAGATATAAGAGTCTCAGAGTACACAGATCACTAGTATAACAGATATAAGAGTATCAGAGTACACAGATCACTAGTATAACAGATATAAGAGTCTCAGAGTACACAGATCACTAGTATAACAGCGATATAAGAGTCTCAGAGTACACAGATCACTAGTATAACAGATATAAGAGTCTCAGAGTACACAGATCACTAGTATAACAGATATAAGAGTCTCAGAGTACACAGATCACTAGTATAACAGAGATATAAGAGTCTCAGAGTACACCGATCACTAGTATAACAGAGATAAGAGTCTCAGAGTACACAGATCACTAGTATAACAGAGCTATAAGAGTCTCAGAGTACACAGATCACTAGTATAACAGATATAAGAGTCTCAGAGTACACAGATCACTAGTATAACAGAGATAAGAGTCTCAGAGTACACAGATCACTAGTATAACAGAGATAAGAGTCTCAGAGTACACAGATCACTAGTATAACAGAGATAAGAGTCTCAGAGTACACAGATCACTAGTATAACAGATATATGAGTCTCAGAGTACACAGATCAGTAGTATAACAGAGATATATACGAGTCTCAGAGTACACAGATCACTAGTATAACAGATATAAGAGTCTCAGAGTACACAGATCACTAGTATAACAGATATAAGAGTCTCAGAGTACACAGATCACTAGTATAACAGATATAAGAGTCTCAGAGTACACAGATCACTAGTATAACAGCGATATAAGAGTCTCAGAGTACACAGATCACTAGTATAACAGATATAAGAGTCTCAGAGTACACAGATCACTAGTATAACAGATATAAGAGTCTCAGAGTACACAGATCACTAGTATAACAGAGATATAAAAGTCTCAGAGTACACAGATCACTAGTATAACAGATATAAGAGTCTCAGAGTACACAGATCACTAGTATAACAGATATAAGAGTCTCAGAGTACACAGATCACTAGTATAACAGAGATATAAGAGTCTCAGAGTACACTGATCACTAGTATAACAGAGATAAGAGTCTCAGAGTACACAGATCACTAGTATAACAGATATATATATATATATATATATAAGAGTCTCAGAGTACACATATCACTAGTATAACAGATATATATAATAGTCTCAGAGTACACAGATCACTAGTATAACAGATATATATAAGAGTCTCAGAGTACACAGATCACTAGTATAACAGATATAAGAGTCTCAGAGTACACAGATCACTAGTATAACAGAGATATAAGAGTCTCAGAGTACACAGATCACTAGTATAACAGAGATATAAGAGTCTCAGAGTACACAGATCACTAGTATAACAGATATAAGAGTATCAGAGTACACAGATCACTAGTATAACAGATATAAGAGTCTCAGAGTACACAGATCACTAGTATAACAGATATAAGAGTCTCAGAGTACACAGATCACTAGTATAACAGATATAAGAGTATCAGAGTACACAGATCACTAGTATAACAGATATAAGAGTCTCAGAGTACACAGATCACTAGTATAACAGCGATATAAGAGTCTCAGAGTACACAGATCACTAGTATAACAGATATAAGAGTCTCAGAGTACACAGATCACTAGTATAACAGATATAAGAGTCTCAGAGTACACAGATCACTAGTATAACAGAGATATAAGAGTCTCAGAGTACACAGATCACTAGTATAACAGATATAAGAGTCTCAGAGTACACAGATCACTAGTATTTTTTTTTTTTTTTCTTTTTTTCACTTTTTTGTTTATTATACTTTTTTGAGGACATAGACATTATAAGTATATGTCTGTATATATACATTGTTGTATTGTCATTGTCCACATAGAACAGATAACAACATTAAACAGAAGAAAATAAAATAAAAAAATAAAAAACAAGAAAAAATAAAACAGAGTTCAAAAGTAAATAATAATACAAACAAACACTGACTTGGTCGCTCGACAGTCGTCTCAAACGTATATACATAGTATATCAAATATATAGCACATGTTTAGGTACCCAAATATGCTTCTCCAATGTATATCCGGTATATCAAATAACTCACGTTGAATTAACGTTCACACAGATGAATACCAACAAGCAGCATACAAATTGTTATTCTGGAATAGTATGGATCTGTACATCATCCACAAGTACAAGGAATGAACCCCACGTTTTCTTGAACATAGATGAAGAACCTCTCAGAGTGCATCTTATCTTTTCAAGTTTGATAAAGTATAGTATGTCTCTAATCCAGTGAAGGTGAGTGGGGGGAGCAGCGGACTTCCATTTAAACAGAATCAGCCGCCTGGCCAGTAGAGTGGTAAATGCCACAATGTGTGCTTTGTGCTTTGAAAGTGATAACATAGGTGGGGAGTATCCAAAAAGCGCTGTCAATACATTTGGTTCAAGATTTGTCTCAATACTTCCCGAGATGGTTTCAAAAATATTTGTCCAATACCTGTGCAAGGAGGGGCATGTCCAAAACATGTGAGTATATGTGGCTGGGGCCGAATGACATCTATCACATATAGGATCGATATCTTCATACATTTTGGCTAATCTGACTTTCGTCAGGTGTACTCGATGAACAATTTTGCATTGTATCAGCCCGTGTCTTGCACAAATAGAAGAAGAATGAACAAGACGTAGAATGTCAACCCAAATGTCATCCGAGATCTCCTCCTCTAAATCCTCCTCCCATTTACTTTTAATATTGTGTATTGTGGTTGGACATAAGGAGAGAATGAGATTGTACATAGTCGATATCATGCCCTTGATGGAAGACATCGGGGTTAAAAAGGAGTCGATGGGTGTTACCTCTGGAAGGTTGGGAAATATAGGGTTAATGCTACAGATATAGCTACGAATCTGTAGATACCGAAAGAAATGTCGGCTATGGATTGAATATTTCTCTGATAATTGCTGAAAGGAGGCAAAAACATTATCTATATATAGGTCACCTAGTGTTTTAATACCGAGTGAGGCCCATAAGGAGAATGCTCCATCCATCAATGAGGGGTGAAATAAAGGGTTAGCTGCTATCGGGGCCAAGTGGGATAGAGTTTTAAACCCAAAGTGGCGTCTGAATTGATTCCAAATTCTGAATGTAGTTTTAACGATTATATTTTTGAAGTAGGGGGCCAATGGAGAACTAATGGGGGCATGTATAAGACCGGTTAGTGAAGCAGGTTTGACAGATGAGGCTTCGATGTCAACCCACATAGGGCACACCAGAGGTTTGTCTGACTGTAGCCATTGCTGTATGATTCTGAGATTGGCTGCCCAATAGTAGGCTCTGAAGTTAGGTAGAGCCATGCCACCCAGAGATCTACTCCTTTGTAATAGAGCTTTACTAATTCTGGGAACTTTGTTATTCCAAATAAATTTGGACACTAGGCTGTCAATTTTTTGAAAGAATGAGTGGGGAAGAAAGATAGGCAGGCACTGGACAAGATAAGAAAACCTTGGGAGAGAGTTCATCTTAACGCAATTGATACGTGCAGCAAGAGAGAGAGGTAATAATGACCAACGTTCAAAATCTTCCTGAAATCGAGTCAGTAGAGAGCCAAAATTAAATTTGAATAGGTCCCCAAATGTATCCCTAATTTGGATACCGAGATATTTGAAGCCATGGGGGGAAATTTTCAATGGGAAGTTATGCAGTGGATAACTTCGAGCTTCTGCATTCAATGGAAGAAGTTCACTTTTGTCTAAATTTAGTTTATACCCTGAAATACGGCCAAATCGGGTGAATATGTCAAGTGCAGCTGGAATAGATGTGGAGATGTCAGACACGTATAGAAGCAGGTCATCTGCATATAGGGAGGTCCTCTGTTCAACACCCCCTCTGATTATACCTTTTATACGAAGGTCTGATCGAAGTGCGATGGCCAACGGTTCAATGGCAACATCGAACAGGAGTGGGCTCAAATTGCAACCCTGTCTCGTGGAGCGGTGTAGATGGAACTGTGCTGAACGTGTGTTGTTAGTCCTTACTGAGGCAGTGGGAGAGGTGTAAAGTAATTTCACCCAAGCTACAAAGTTATCCCCCAGTCCAAACTTTTTCAATGTGTCGAAAAGATATCCCCACTCCACACGGTCAAAAGCTTTGGCCGCATCTAGTGAGATGACAGCCTCCGGGCTAGTTGTGGAGGAAGGGCTATATATGACATTAAAGAGACGTCTAATGTTGGAAAATGAATATCTATTCTGGATAAAACCTGTTTGGTCTGGAGATATGATAGTGGGAAGGACAGGTTCTAAGCGCATAGCTAAGAGCTTTGATAGAAGCTTTAAATCTACCGTCAACTGACTGACAGGACGATAACTTCCACAGGATAGGGGGTCTTTATCTTTTTTTAGCAACAGAGAAATCGAGGCTTGAGTAAGGGATGGGGGTAACTTAAGTGACCTAAATGAATCTGCATACATGTCAATTAAAATGGGTGCCAGTTTATCAAAGAATTTCCTGTAGAACTCTATAGGGTAACCATCTAGCCCCGGACACTTCCCTGTTTGCATAGAGTAGGCGGCCTCTCTGAGCTCATCTATCGTGACTGGTCCCTCCAGCCCTGTGGCAGCCTCCGGGTTTATCTGTGGTATATCCAATGAATTAAAAAAATTATCATAGGCAGAAGGGTCAGAGGTTTGTTCAGATGTATATAAGGAGGAATAAAAGTTTTTAAATTCTTCATTAATTAGCTTGGGATCCGTAGTTAAACCATTGGTTGTCTGGATTTGAGGGATCTGATGTGAGGCAGAGGCCTGTCGTAACTTATGGGCCAATAATTTATTAGACTTGTCTCCATGCTCATAGTACGTCTGTCTGGATTTAATCATTAGATCCTCCACGTAAGCAGAGGAGAGGACATCAAATTTAGCTTGGAGGGAGAGACGTTCTTTATAGACATCCACAGATCACTAGTATAACAAAGATATAAGAGTATCAGAGTACACAGATCACTAGTATAACAGATATAAGAGTCTCAGAGTACACAGATCACTAGTATAACAGATATAAGAGTCTCAGAGTACACAGATCACTAGTATAACAGAGATATAAGAGTCTCAGAGTACACCGATCACTAGTATAACAGAGATAAGAGTCTCAGAGTACACAGATCACTAGTATAACAGAGCTATAAGAGTCTCAGAGTACACAGATCACTAGTATAACAGATATAAGAGTCTCAGAGTACACAGATCACTAGTATAACAGAGATAAGAGTCTCAGAGTACACAGATCACTAGTATAACAGATATAAGAGTCTCAGAGTACACAGATCACTAGTATAACAGAGATAAGAGTCTCAGAGTACACAGATCACTAGTATAACAGATATAAGAGTCTCAGAGTACACAGATCACTAGTATAACAGATATATGAGTCTCAGAGTACACAGATCAGTAGTATAACAGAGATATATACGAGTCTCAGAGTACACAGATCACTAGTATAACAGATATAAGAGTCTCAGAGTACACAGATCACTAGTATAACAGATATAAGAGTCTCAGAGTACACAGATCACTAGTATAACAGATATAAGAGTCTCAGAGTACACAGATCACTAGTATAACAGCGATATAAGAGTCTCAGAGTACACAGATCACTAGTATAACAGAGATATAAGAGTCTCAGAGTACACTGATCACTAGTATAACAGAGATAAGAGTCTCAGAGTACACAGATCACTAGTATAACAGAGCTATAAGAGTCTCAGAGTACACAGATCACTAGTATAACAGATATAAGAGTCTCAGAGTACACAGATCACTAGTATAACAGAGATAAGAGTCTCAGAGTACACAGATCACTAGTATAACAGATATAAGAGTCTCAGAGTACACAGATCACTAGTATAACAGAGATAAGAGTCTCAGAGTACACAGATCACTAGTATAACAGATATAAGAGTCTCAGAGTACACAGATCACTAGTATAACAGAGATATAAAAGTCTCAGAGTACACAGATCACTAGTATAACAGATATAAGAGTCTCAGAGTACACAGATCACTAGTATAACAGATATAAGAGTCTCAGAGTACACAGATCACTAGTATAACAGATATAAGAGTCTCAGAGTACACAGATCACTAGTATAACAGAGATATAAGAGTCGCAGAGTACACCGATCACTAGTATAACAGAGATAAGAGTCTCAGAGTACACAGATCACTAGTATAACAGAGCTATAAGAGTCTCAGAGTACACAGATCACTAGTATAACAGATATAAGAGTCTCAGAGTACACAGATCACTAGTATAACAGAGATAAGAGTCTCAGAGTACACAGATCACTAGTATAACAGAGATATAAGAGTCTCAGAGTACACAGATCACTAGTATAACACATATAAGAGTCTCAGAGTACACAGATCACTAGTATAACAGAGATATAAGAGTCTCAGAGTACACAGATCACTAGTATAACAGCGATATAAGAGTCTCAGAGTACACAGATCACTAGTATAACAGATATAAGAGTCTCAGAGTACACAGATCACTAGTATAACAGATATAAGAGTCTCAGAGTACACAGATCACTAGTATAACAGATATAAGAGTCTCAGAGTACACAGATCACTAGTATAACAGATATAAGAGTCTCAGAGTACACAGATCACTAGTATAACAGATATAAGAGTCTCAGAGTACACAGATCACTAGTATAACAGAGATATAAGAGTCTCAGAGTACACCGATCACTAGTATAACAGAGATAAAAGTCTCAGAGTACACAGATCACTAGTATAACAGAGATATAAGAGTATCAGAGTACACCGATCACTAGTATAACAGAGATAAGAGTCTCAGAGTACACAGATCACTAGTATAACAGAGCTATAAGAGTCTCAGAGTACACAGATCACTAGTATAACAGATATAAGAGTCTCAGAGTACACAGATCACTAGTATAACAGAGATAAGAGTCTCAGAGTACACAGATCACTAGTATAACAGATATAAGAGTCTCAGAGTACACAGATCACTAGTATAACAGAGATAAGAGTCTCAGAGTACACAGATCACTAGTATAACAGATATAAGAGTCTCAGAGTACACAGATCACTAGTATAACAGATATATGAGTCTCAGAGTACACAGATCACTAGTATAACAGAGATATATATGAGTCTCAGAGTACACAGATCACTAGTATAACAGATATATAAGAGTCTCAGAGTACACAGATCACTAGTATAACAGAGATATAAGAGTCTCAGAGTACACAGATCACTAGTATAACAGATATAAGAGTCTCAGAGTACACAGGTCACTACTATAACAGAGATAAGAGTATCAGAGTACACAGATCACTAGTATAACAGATATAAGAGTCTCAGAGTACACAGATCACTAGTATAACAGAGATATAAGAGTCTCAGAGTACACAGATCACTAGTATAACAGATATATAAGAGTCTCAGAGTACACAGATCACTAGTATAACAGAGATATAAGAGTCTCAGAGTACACAGATCACTAGTATAACAGATATAAGAGTATCAGAGTACACAGATCACTAGTATAACAGAGATATAAGAGTCTCAGAGTACACAGATCACTAGTATAACAGATATAAGAGCCTCAGAGTACACAGATCACTAGTATAACAGATATAAGAGTCTCAGAGTACACAGATCACTAGTATAACAGATATAAGAGTCTCAGAGTACACAGATCACTAGTAGAACAGATATAAGAGTCTCAGAGTACACAGATCACTAGTATAACAGATATAAGAGTCTCAGAGTACACAGATCACTAGTATAACAGCGATATACGAGTATCAGAGTACACATATCACTAGTATAACAGATATAAGAGTCTCAGAGTACACAGATCACTAGTATAACAGAGATATAAGAGTCTCAGAGTACACAGATCACTAGTATAACAGATATAAGAGTCTCAGAGTACACAGATCACTAATATAACAGATATATATATATAAGAGTCTCAGAGTACACATATCACTAGTATAACAGATATAAGAGTCTCAGAGTACACAGGTCACTACTATAACAGAGATAAGAGTATCAGAGTACACAGATCACTAGTATAACAGATATAAGAGTCTCAGAGTACACAGATCACTAGTATAACAGATATATAAGAGTCTCAGAGTACACAGATCACTAGTATAACAGAGATATAAGAGTCTCAGAGTACACAGATCACTAGTATAACAGATATAAGAGTATCAGAGTACACAGATCACTAGTATAACAGAGATATAAGAGTCTCAGAGTACACAGATCACTAGTATAACAGATATAAGAGCCTCAGAGTACACAGATCACTAGTATAACAGATATAAGAGTCTCAGAGTACACAGATCACTAGTATAACAGATATAAGAGTCTCAGAGTACACAGATCACTAGTAGAACAGATATAAGAGTCTCAGAGTACACAGATCACTAGTATAACAGATATAAGAGTCTCAGAGTACACAGATCACTAGTATAACAGCGATATACGAGTATCAGAGTACACATATCACTAGTATAACAGATATAAGAGTCTCAGAGTACACAGATCACTAGTATAACAGATATAAGAGTCTCAGAGTACACAGATCACTAGTATAACAGAGATATAAGAGTCTCAGAGTACACAGATCACTAGTATAACAGATATAAGAGTCTCAGAGTACACAGATCACTAGTATAACAGTGATATAAGAGTCTCAGAGTACACTGATCACTAGTATAACAGAGATAAGAGTCTCAGAGTACACAGATCACTAATATAACAGATATATATATATAAGAGTCTCAGAGTACACATATCACTAGTATAACAGATATATATAATAGTCTCAGAGTACACAGATCACTAGTATAACAGATATATATAAGAGTCTCAGAGTACACAGATCACTAGTATAACAGATATAAGAGTCTCAGAGTACACAGATCACTAGTATAACAGAGATATAAGAGTCTCAGAGTACACAGATCACTAGTATAACAGAGATATAAGAGTCTCAGAGTACACAGATCACTAGTATAACAGATATAAGAGTATCAGAGTACACAGATCACTAGTATAACAGATATAAGAGTCTCAGAGTACACAGATCACTAGTATAACAGATATAAGAGTCTCAGAGTACACAGATCACTAGTATAACAGATATAAGAGTATCAGAGTACACAGATCACTAGTATAACAGATATAAGAGTCTCAGAGTACACAGATCACTAGTATAACAGCGATATAAGAGTCTCAGAGTACACAGATCACTAGTATAACAGAGATATAAGAGTCTCAGAGTACACCGATCACTAGTATAACAGAGATAAGAGTCTCAGAGTACACAGATCACTAGTATAACAGAGCTATAAGAGTCTCAGAGTACACAGATCACTAGTATAACAGATATAAGAGTCTCAGAGTACACAGATCACTAGTATAACAGAGATAAGAGTCTCAGAGTACACAGATCACTAGTATAACAGATATAAGAGTCTCAGAGTACACAGATCACTAGTATAACAGAGATAAGAGTCTCAGAGTACACAGATCACTAGTATAACAGATATAAGAGTCTCAGAGTACACAGATCACTAGTATAACAGATATATGAGTCTCAGAGTACACAGATCAGTAGTATAACAGAGATATATACGAGTCTCAGAGTACACAGATCACTAGTATAACATATATAAGAGTCTCAGAGTACACAGATCACTAGTATAACAGATATAAGAGTCTCAGAGTACACAGATCACTAGTATAACAGATATAAGAGTCTCAGAGTACACAGATCACTAGTATAACAGCGATATAAGAGTCTCAGAGTACACAGATCACTAGTATAACAGATATAAGAGTCTCAGAATACACAGATCACTAGTATAACAGATATAAGAGTCTCAGAGTACACAGATCACTAGTATAACAGAGATATAAGAGTCTCAGAGTACAAAGATCACTAGTATAACAGATATAAGAGTCTCAGAGTACACAGATCACTAGTATAACAGATATATATATATAAGAGTCTCAGAGTACACATATCACTAGTATAACAGATATATATAATAGTCTCAGAGTACACAGATCACTAGTATAACAGATATATATATAAGAGTCTCAGAGTACACAGATCACTAGTATAACAGATATAAGAGTCTCAGAGTACACAGATCACTAGTATAACAGAGATATAAGAGTCTCAGAGTACACAGATCACTAGTATAACAGAGATATAAGAGTATCAGAGTACACAGATCACTAGTATAACAGATATAAGAGTATCAGAGTACACAGATCACTAGTATAACAGCGATATAAGAGTCTCAGAGTACACAGATCACTAGTATAACAGATATAAGAGTCTCAGAGTACACAGATCACTAGTATAACAGATATAAGAGTCTCAGAGTACACAGATCACTAGTATAACAGAGATATAAGAGTCTCAGAGTACACAGATCACTAGTATAACAGATATAAGAGTCTCAGAGTACACAGATCACTAGTATAACAGAGATATAAGAGTATCAGAGTACACAGATCACTAGTATAACAGATATAAGAGTCTCAGAGTACACAGATCACTAGTATAACAGATATAAGAGTCTCAGAGTACACAGATCACTAGTATAACATAGATATAAGAGTCTCAGAGTACACCGATCACTAGTATAACAGAGATAAGAGTCTCAGAGTACACAGATCACTAGTATAACAGAGCTATAAGAGTCTCAGAGTACACAGATCACTAGTATAACAGATATAAGAGTCTCAGAGTACACAGATCACTAGTATAACAGAGATAAGAGTCTCAGAGTACACAGATCACTAGTATAACAGATATAAGAGTCTCAGAGTACACAGATCACTAGTATAACAGAGATAAGAGTCTCAGAGTACACAGATCACTAGTATAACAGATATAAGAGTCTCAGAGTACACAGATCACTAGTATAACAGATATATGAGTCTCAGAGTACACAGATCAGTAGTATAACAGAGATATATACGAGTCTCAGAGTACACAGATCACTAGTATAACAGATATAAGAGTCTCAGAGTACACAGATCACTAGTATAACAGATATAAGAGTCTCAGAGTACACAGATCACTAGTATAACAGATATAAGAGTCTCAGAGTACACAGATCACTAGTATAACAGCGATATAAGAGTCTCAGAGTACACAGATCACTAGTATAACAGATATAAGAGTCTCAGAGTACACAGATCACTAGTATAACAGATATAAGAGTCTCAGAGTACACAGATCACTAGTATAACAGAGATATAAGAGTCTCAGAGTACACAGATCACTAGTATAACAGATATAAGAGTCTCAGAGTACACAGATCACTAGTATAACAGATATATATATAAGAATCTCAGAGTACACATATCACTAGTATAACAGATATATATAATAGTCTCAGAGTACACAGATCACTAGTATAACAGATATATATAAGAGTCTCAGAGTACACAGATCACTAGTATAACAGATATAAGAGTCTCAGAGTACACAGATCACTAGTATAACAGAGATATAAGAGTCTCAGAGTACACAGATCACTAGTATAACAGAGATATAAGAGTCTCAGAGTACACAGATCACTAGTATAACAGATATAAGAGTATCAGAGTACACAGATCACTAGTATAACAGATATAAGAGTCTCAGAGTACACAGATCACTAGTATAACAGATATAAGAGTCTCAGAGTACACAGATCACTAGTATAACAGATATAAGAGTCTCAGAGTACACAGATCACTAGTATAACAGATATAAGAGTCTCAGAGTACACAGATCACTAGTATAACAGCGACATAAGAGTCTCAGAGTACACAGATCACTAGTATAACAGATATAAGAGTCTCAGAATACACAGATCACTAGTATAACAGATATAAGAGTCTCAGAGTACACAGATCACTAGTATAACAGAGATATAAGAGTCTCAGAGTACACAGATCACTAGTATAACAGATATAAGAGTCTCAGAGTACACAGATCACTAGTATAACAGAGATATAAGAGTCTCAGAGTACACCGATCACTAGTATAACAGAGATAAGAGTCTCAGAGTACACAGATCACTAGTATAACAGAGCTATAAGAGTCTCAGAGTACACAGATCACTAGTATAACAGATATAAGAGTCTCAGAGTACACAGATCACTAGTATAACAGAGATAAGAGTCTCAGAGTACACAGATCACTAGTATAACAGATATAAGAGTCTCAGAGTACACAGATCACTAGTATAACAGATATATGAGTCTCAGAGTACACAGATCAGTAGTATAACAGAGATATATACAAGTCTCAGAGTACACAGATCACTAGTATAACAGAGATATAAGAGTCTCAGAGTACACAGATCACTAGTATAACTGAGATATAAGAGTCTCAGAGTACACAGATCACTAGTATAACAGATATAAGAGTATCAGAGTACACAGATCACTAGTATAACAGATATAAGAGTCTCAGAGTACACAGATCACTAGTATAACAGATATAAGAGTATCAGAGTACACAGATCACTATTATAACAGATATAAGAGTATCAGAGTACACAGATCACTAGTATAACAGATATAAGAGTCTCAGAGTACACAGATCACTAGTATAACAGCGATATAAGAGTCTCAGAGTACACATATCACTAGTATAACAGATATAAGAGTCTCAGAGTACACAGATCACTAGTATAACAGATATAAGAGTCTCAGAGTACACAGATCACTAGTATAACAGAGATATAAGAGTCTCAGAGTACACAGATCACTAGTATAACAGATATAAGAGTCTCAGAGTACACAGATCACTAGTATAACAGAGATATAAGAGTATCAGAGTACACAGATCACTAGTATAACAGATATAAGAGTCTCAGAGTACACAGATCACTAGTATAACAGATATAAGAGTCTCAGAGTACACAGATCACTAGTATAACAGAGATATAAGAGTCTCAGAGTACACCGATCACTAGTATAACAGAGATAAGAGTCTCAGAGTACACAGATCACTAGTATAACAGAGCTATAAGAGTCTCAGAGTACACAGATCACTAGTATAACAGATATAAGAGTCTCAGAGTACACAGATCACTAGTATAACAGAGATAAGAGTCTCAGAGTACACAGATCACTAGTATAACAGATATAAGAGTCTCAGAGTACACAGATCACTAGTATAACAGAGATATAAGAGTCTCAGAGTACACCGATCACTAGTATAACAGAGATAAGAGTCTCAGAGTACACAGATCACTAGTATAACAGAGCTATAAGAGTCTCAGAGTACACAGATCACTAGTATAACAGATATAAGAGTCTCAGAGTACACAGATCACTAGTATAACAGAGATAAGAGTCTCAGAGTACACAGATCACTAGTATAACAGATATAAGAGTCTCAGAGTACACAGATCACTAGTATAACAGATATATGAGTCTCAGAGTACACAGATCACTAGTATAACAGATATATGAGTCTCAGAGTACACAGATCAGTAGTATAACAGAGATATATACAAGTCTCAGAGTACACAGATCACTAGTATAACAGATATAAGAGTCTCAGAGTACACAGATCACTAGTATAACAGATATAAGAGTCTCAGAGTACACAGATCACTAGTATAACAGATATAAGAGTCTCAGAGTACACAGATCACTAGTATAACAGCGATATAAGAGTCTCAGAGTACACAGATCACTAGTATAACAGATATAAGAGTCTCAGAATACACAGATCACTAGTATAACAGATATAAGAGTCTCAGAGTACACAGATCACTAGTATAACAGAGATATAAGAGTCTCAGAGTACACAGATCACTAGTATAACAGATATAAGAGTCTCAGAGTACACAGATCACTAGTATAACAGAGATATAAGAGTCGCAGAGTACACCGATCACTAGTATAACAGAGATAAGAGTCTCAGAGTACACAGATCACTAGTATAACAGAGCTATAAGAGTCTCAGAGTACACAGATCACTAGTATAACAGATATAAGAGTCTCAGAGTACACAGATCACTAGTATAACAGAGATAAGAGTCTCAGAGTACACAGATCACTAGTATAACAGAGATATAAGAGTCTCAGAGTACACAGATCACTAGTATAACACATATAAGAGTCTCAGAGTACACAGATCACTAGTATAACAGAGATATAAGAGTCTCAGAGTACACAGATCACTAGTATAACAGCGATATAAGAGTCTCAGAGTACACAGATCACTAGTATAACAGATATAAGAGTCTCAGAGTACACAGATCACTAGTATAACAGATATAAGAGTCTCAGAGTACACAGATCACTAGTATAACAGATATAAGAGTCTCAGAGTACACAGATCACTAGTATAACAGATATAAGAGTCTCAGAGTACACAGATCACTAGTATAACAGATATAAGAGTCTCAGAGTACACAGATCACTAGTATAACAGAGATATAAGAGTCTCAGAGTACACCGATCACTAGTATAACAGAGATAAAAGTCTCAGAGTACACAGATCACTAGTATAACAGAGATATAAGAGTATCAGAGTACACCGATCACTAGTATAACAGAGATAAGAGTCTCAGAGTACACAGATCACTAGTATAACAGAGCTATAAGAGTCTCAGAGTACACAGATCACTAGTATAACAGATATAAGAGTCTCAGAGTACACAGATCACTAGTATAACAGAGATAAGAGTCTCAGAGTACACAGATCACTAGTATAACAGATATAAGAGTCTCAGAGTACACAGATCACTAGTATAACAGAGATAAGAGTCTCAGAGTACACAGATCACTAGTATAACAGATATAAGAGTCTCAGAGTACACAGATCACTAGTATAACAGATATATGAGTCTCAGAGTACACAGATCACTAGTATAACAGAGATATATATGAGTCTCAGAGTACACAGATCACTAGTATAACAGATATATAAGAGTCTCAGAGTACACAGATCACTAGTATAACAGAGATATAAGAGTCTCAGAGTACACAGATCACTAGTATAACAGATATAAGAGTCTCAGAGTACACAGGTCACTACTATAACAGAGATAAGAGTATCAGAGTACACAGATCACTAGTATAACAGATATAAGAGTCTCAGAGTACACAGATCACTAGTATAACAGAGATATAAGAGTCTCAGAGTACACAGATCACTAGTATAACAGATATATAAGAGTCTCAGAGTACACAGATCACTAGTATAACAGAGATATAAGAGTCTCAGAGTACACAGATCACTAGTATAACAGATATAAGAGTATCAGAGTACACAGATCACTAGTATAACAGAGATATAAGAGTCTCAGAGTACACAGATCACTAGTATAACAGATATAAGAGCCTCAGAGTACACAGATCACTAGTATAACAGATATAAGAGTCTCAGAGTACACAGATCACTAGTATAACAGATATAAGAGTCTCAGAGTACACAGATCACTAGTAGAACAGATATAAGAGTCTCAGAGTACACAGATCACTAGTATAACAGATATAAGAGTCTCAGAGTACACAGATCACTAGTATAACAGCGATATACGAGTATCAGAGTACACATATCACTAGTATAACAGATATAAGAGTCTCAGAGTACACAGATCACTAGTATAACAGATATAAGAGTCTCAGAGTACACAGATCACTAGTATAACAGAGATATAAGAGTCTCAGAGTACACAGATCACTAGTATAACAGATATAAGAGTCTCAGAGTACACAGATCACTAATATAACAGATATATATATATAAGAGTCTCAGAGTACACATATCACTAGTATAACAGATATAAGAGTCTCAGAGTACACAGGTCACTACTATAACAGAGATAAGAGTATCAGAGTACACAGATCACTAGTATAACAGATATAAGAGTCTCAGAGTACACAGATCACTAGTATAACAGATATATAAGAGTCTCAGAGTACACAGATCACTAGTATAACAGAGATATAAGAGTCTCAGAGTACACAGATCACTAGTATAACAGATATAAGAGTATCAGAGTACACAGATCACTAGTATAACAGAGATATAAGAGTCTCAGAGTACACAGATCACTAGTATAACAGATATAAGAGCCTCAGAGTACACAGATCACTAGTATAACAGATATAAGAGTCTCAGAGTACACAGATCACTAGTATAACAGATATAAGAGTCTCAGAGTACACAGATCACTAGTAGAACAGATATAAGAGTCTCAGAGTACACAGATCACTAGTATAACAGATATAAGAGTCTCAGAGTACACAGATCACTAGTATAACAGCGATATACGAGTATCAGAGTACACATATCACTAGTATAACAGATATAAGAGTCTCAGAGTACACAGATCACTAGTATAACAGATATAAGAGTCTCAGAGTACACAGATCACTAGTATAACAGAGATATAAGAGTCTCAGAGTACACAGATCACTAGTATAACAGATATAAGAGTCTCAGAGTACACAGATCACTAGTATAACAGTGATATAAGAGTCTCAGAGTACACTGATCACTAGTATAACAGAGATAAGAGTCTCAGAGTACACAGATCACTAATATAACAGATATATATATATAAGAGTCTCAGAGTACACATATCACTAGTATAACAGATATATATAATAGTCTCAGAGTACAAAGATCACTAGTATAACAGATATATATAAGAGTCTCAGAGTACACAGATCACTAGTATAACAGATATAAGAGTCTCAGAGTACACAGATCACTAGTATAACAGAGATATAAGAGTCTCAGAGTACACAGATCACTAGTATAACAGAGATATAAGAGTCTCAGAGTACACAGATCACTAGTATAACAGATATAAGAGTATCAGAGTACACAGATCACTAGTATAACAGATATAAGAGTCTCAGAGTACACAGATCACTAGTATAACAGATATAAGAGTCTCAGAGTACACAGATCACTAGTATAACAGATATAAGAGTATCAGAGTACACAGATCACTAGTATAACAGATATAAGAGTCTCAGAGTACACAGATCACTAGTATAACAGCGATATAAGAGTCTCAGAGTACACAGATCACTAGTATAACAGAGATATAAGAGTCTCAGAGTACACCGATCACTAGTATAACAGAGATAAGAGTCTCAGAGTACACAGATCACTAGTATAACAGAGCTATAAGAGTCTCAGAGTACACAGATCACTAGTATAACAGATATAAGAGTCTCAGAGTACACAGATCACTAGTATAACAGAGATAAGAGTCTCAGAGTACACAGATCACTAGTATAACAGATATAAGAGTCTCAGAGTACACAGATCACTAGTATAACAGAGATAAGAGTCTCAGAGTACACAGATCACTAGTATAACAGATATAAGAGTCTCAGAGTACACAGATCACTAGTATAACAGATATATGAGTCTCAGAGTACACAGATCAGTAGTATAACAGAGATATATACGAGTCTCAGAGTACACAGATCACTAGTATAACATATATAAGAGTCTCAGAGTACACAGATCACTAGTATAACAGATATAAGAGTCTCAGAGTACACAGATCACTAGTATAACAGATATAAGAGTCTCAGAGTACACAGATCACTAGTATAACAGCGATATAAGAGTCTCAGAGTACACAGATCACTAGTATAACAGATATAAGAGTCTCAGAATACACAGATCACTAGTATAACAGATATAAGAGTCTCAGAGTACACAGATCACTAGTATAACAGAGATATAAGAGTCTCAGAGTACAAAGATCACTAGTATAACAGATATAAGAGTCTCAGAGTACACAGATCACTAGTATAACAGATATATATATATAAGAGTCTCAGAGTACACATATCACTAGTATAACAGATATATATAATAGTCTCAGAGTACACAGATCACTAGTATAACAGATATATATATAAGAGTCTCAGAGTACACAGATCACTAGTATAACAGATATAAGAGTCTCAGAGTACACAGATCACTAGTATAACAGAGATATAAGAGTCTCAGAGTACACAGATCACTAGTATAACAGAGATATAAGAGTATCAGAGTACACAGATCACTAGTATAACAGATATAAGAGTATCAGAGTACACAGATCACTAGTATAACAGCGATATAAGAGTCTCAGAGTACACAGATCACTAGTATAACAGATATAAGAGTCTCAGAGTACACAGATCACTAGTATAACAGATATAAGAGTCTCAGAGTACACAGATCACTAGTATAACAGAGATATAAGAGTCTCAGAGTACACAGATCACTAGTATAACAGATATAAGAGTCTCAGAGTACACAGATCACTAGTATAACAGAGATATAAGAGTATCAGAGTACACAGATCACTAGTATAACAGATATAAGAGTCTCAGAGTACACAGATCACTAGTATAACAGATATAAGAGTCTCAGAGTACACAGATCACTAGTATAACATAGATATAAGAGTCTCAGAGTACACCGATCACTAGTATAACAGAGATAAGAGTCTCAGAGTACACAGATCACTAGTATAACAGAGCTATAAGAGTCTCAGAGTACACAGATCACTAGTATAACAGATATAAGAGTCTCAGAGTACACAGATCACTAGTATAACAGAGATATAAGAGTCTCAGAGTACACAGATCACTAGTATAACAGATATAAGAGTCTCAGAGTACACAGATCACTAGTATAACAGTGATATAAGAGTCTCAGAGTACACTGATCACTAGTATAACAGAGATAAGAGTCTCAGAGTACACAGATCACTAATATAACAGATATATATATATAAGAGTCTCAGAGTACACATATCACTAGTATAACAGATATATATAATAGTCTCAGAGTACACAGATCACTAGTATAACAGATATATATAAGAGTCTCAGAGTACACAGATCACTAGTATAACAGATATAAGAGTCTCAGAGTACACAGATCACTAGTATAACAGAGATATAAGAGTCTCAGAGTACACAGATCACTAGTATAACAGAGATATAAGAGTCTCAGAGTACACAGATCACTAGTATAACAGATATAAGAGTATCAGAGTACACAGATCACTAGTATAACAGATATAAGAGTCTCAGAGTACACAGATCACTAGTATAACAGATATAAGAGTCTCAGAGTACACAGATCACTAGTATAACAGATATAAGAGTATCAGAGTACACAGATCACTAGTATAACAGATATAAGAGTCTCAGAGTACACAGATCACTAGTATAACAGCGATATAAGAGTCTCAGAGTACACAGATCACTAGTATAACAGAGATATAAGAGTCTCAGAGTACACCGATCACTAGTATAACAGAGATAAGAGTCTCAGAGTACACAGATCACTAGTATAACAGAGCTATAAGAGTCTCAGAGTACACAGATCACTAGTATAACAGATATAAGAGTCTCAGAGTACACAGATCACTAGTATAACAGAGATAAGAGTCTCAGAGTACACAGATCACTAGTATAACAGATATAAGAGTCTCAGAGTACACAGATCACTAGTATAACAGAGATAAGAGTCTCAGAGTACACAGATCACTAGTATAACAGATATAAGAGTCTCAGAGTACACAGATCACTAGTATAACAGATATATGAGTCTCAGAGTACACAGATCAGTAGTATAACAGAGATATATACGAGTCTCAGAGTACACAGATCACTAGTATAACATATATAAGAGTCTCAGAGTACACAGATCACTAGTATAACAGATATAAGAGTCTCAGAGTACACAGATCACTAGTATAACAGATATAAGAGTCTCAGAGTACACAGATCACTAGTATAACAGCGATATAAGAGTCTCAGAGTACACAGATCACTAGTATAACAGATATAAGAGTCTCAGAATACACAGATCACTAGTATAACAGATATAAGAGTCTCAGAGTACACAGATCACTAGTATAACAGAGATATAAGAGTCTCAGAGTACAAAGATCACTAGTATAACAGATATAAGAGTCTCAGAGTACACAGATCACTAGTATAACAGATATATATATATAAGAGTCTCAGAGTACACATATCACTAGTATAACAGATATATATAATAGTCTCAGAGTACACAGATCACTAGTATAACAGATATATATATAAGAGTCTCAGAGTACACAGATCACTAGTATAACAGATATAAGAGTCTCAGAGTACACAGATCACTAGTATAACAGAGATATAAGAGTCTCAGAGTACACAGATCACTAGTATAACAGAGATATAAGAGTATCAGAGTACACAGATCACTAGTATAACAGATATAAGAGTATCAGAGTACACAGATCACTAGTATAACAGCGATATAAGAGTCTCAGAGTACACAGATCACTAGTATAACAGATATAAGAGTCTCAGAGTACACAGATCACTAGTATAACACATATAAGAGTCTCAGAGTACACAGATCACTAGTATAACAGAGATATAAGAGTCTCAGAGTACACAGATCACTAGTATAACAGATATAAGAGTCTCAGAGTACACAGATCACTAGTATAACAGAGATATAAGAGTATCAGAGTACACAGATCACTAGTATAACAGATATAAGAGTCTCAGAGTACACAGATCACTAGTATAACAGATATAAGAGTCTCAGAGTACACAGATCACTAGTATAACATAGATATAAGAGTCTCAGAGTACACCGATCACTAGTATAACAGAGATAAGAGTCTCAGAGTACACAGATCACTAGTATAACAGAGCTATAAGAGTCTCAGAGTACACAGATCACTAGTATAACAGATATAAGAGTCTCAGAGTACACAGATCACTAGTATAACAGAGATAAGAGTCTCAGAGTACACAGATCACTAGTATAACAGATATAAGAGTCTCAGAGTACACAGATCACTAGTATAATAGAGATAAGAGTCTCAGAGTACACAGATCACTAGTATAACAGATATAAGAGTCTCAGAGTACACAGATCACTAGTATAACAGATATATGAGTCTCAGAGTACACAGATCAGTAGTATAACAGAGATATATACGAGTCTCAGAGTACACAGATCACTAGTATAACAGATATAAGAGTCTCAGAGTACACAGATCACTAGTATAACAGATATAAGAGTCTCAGAGTACACAGATCACTAGTATAACAGATATAAGAGTCTCAGAGTACACAGATCACTAGTATAACAGCGATATAAGAGTCTCAGAGTACACAGATCACTAGTATAACAGATATAAGAGTCTCAGAGTACACAGATCACTAGTATAACAGATATAAGAGTCTCAGAGTACACAGATCACTAGTATAACAGAGATATAAGAGTCTCAGAGTACACAGATCACTAGTATAACAGATATAAGAGTCTCAGAGTACACAGATCACTAGTATAACAGATATATATATAAGAATCTCAGAGTACACATATCACTAGTATAACAGATATATATAATAGTCTCAGAGTACACAGATCACTAGTATAACAGATATATATAAGAGTCTCAGAGTACACAGATCACTAGTATAACAGATATAAGAGTCTCAGAGTACACAGATCACTAGTATAACAGAGATATAAGAGTCTCAGAGTACACAGATCACTAGTATAACAGAGATATAAGAGTCTCAGAGTACACAGATCACTAGTATAACAGATATAAGAGTATCAGAGTACACAGATCACTAGTATAACAGATATAAGAGTCTCAGAGTACACAGATCACTAGTATAACAGATATAAGAGTCTCAGAGTACACAGATCACTAGTATAACAGATATAAGAGTCTCAGAGTACACAGATCACTAGTATAACAGATATAAGAGTCTCAGAGTACACAGATCACTAGTATAACAGCGACATAAGAGTCTCAGAGTACACAGATCACTAGTATAACAGATATAAGAGTCTCAGAATACACAGATCACTAGTATAACAGATATAAGAGTCTCAGAGTACACAGATCACTAGTATAACAGAGATATAAGAGTCTCAGAGTACACAGATCACTAGTATAACAGATATAAGAGTCTCAGAGTACACAGATCACTAGTATAACAGAGATATAAGAGTCTCAGAGTACACCGATCACTAGTATAACAGAGATAAGAGTCTCAGAGTACACAGATCACTAGTATAACAGAGCTATAAGAGTCTCAGAGTACACAGATCACTAGTATAACAGATATAAGAGTCTCAGAGTACACAGATCACTAGTATAACAGAGATAAGAGTCTCAGAGTACACAGATCACTAGTATAACAGATATAAGAGTCTCAGAGTACACAGATCACTAGTATAACAGATATATGAGTCTCAGAGTACACAGATCAGTAGTATAACAGAGATATATACAAGTCTCAGAGTACACAGATCACTAGTATAACAGAGATATAAGAGTCTCAGAGTACACAGATCACTAGTATAACTGAGATATAAGAGTCTCAGAGTACACAGATCACTAGTATAACAGATATAAGAGTATCAGAGTACACAGATCACTAGTATAACAGATATAAGAGTCTCAGAGTACACAGATCACTAGTATAACAGATATAAGAGTATCAGAGTACACAGATCACTATTATAACAGATATAAGAGTATCAGAGTACACAGATCACTAGTATAACAGATATAAGAGTCTCAGAGTACACAGATCACTAGTATAACAGCGATATAAGAGTCTCAGAGTACACATATCACTAGTATAACAGATATAAGAGTCTCAGAGTACACAGATCACTAGTATAACAGATATAAGAGTCTCAGAGTACACAGATCACTAGTATAACAGAGATATAAGAGTCTCAGAGTACACAGATCACTAGTATAACAGATATAAGAGTCTCAGAGTACACAGATCACTAGTATAACAGAGATATAAGAGTATCAGAGTACACAGATCACTAGTATAACAGATATAAGAGTCTCAGAGTACACAGATCACTAGTATAACAGATATAAGAGTCTCAGAGTACACAGATCACTAGTATAACAGAGATATAAGAGTCTCAGAGTACACCGATCACTAGTATAACAGAGATAATAGTCTCAGAGTACACAGATCACTAGTATAACAGAGCTATAAGAGTCTCAGAGTACACAGATCACTAGTATAACAGATATAAGAGTCTCAGAGTACACAGATCACTAGTATAACAGAGATAAGAGTCTCAGAGTACACAGATCACTAGTATAACAGATATAAGAGTCTCAGAGTACACAGATCACTAGTATAACAGAGATATAAGAGTCTCAGAGTACACCGATCACTAGTATAACAGAGATAAGAGTCTCAGAGTACACAGATCACTAGTATAACAGAGCTATAAGAGTCTCAGAGTACACAGATCACTAGTATAACAGATATAAGAGTCTCAGAGTACACAGATCACTAGTATAACAGAGATAAGAGTCTCAGAGTACACAGATCACTAGTATAACAGATATAAGAGTCTCAGAGTACACAGATCACTAGTATAACAGATATATGAGTCTCAGAGTACACAGATCACTAGTATAACAGATATATGAGTCTCAGAGTACACAGATCAGTAGTATAACAGAGATATATACAAGTCTCAGAGTACACAGATCACTAGTATAACAGATATAAGAGTCTCAGAGTACACAGATCACTAGTATAACAGATATAAGAGTCTCAGAGTACACAGATCACTAGTATAACAGATATAAGAGTCTCAGAGTACACAGATCACTAGTATAACAGCGATATAAGAGTCTCAGAGTACACAGATCACTAGTATAACAGATATAAGAGTCTCAGAATACACAGATCACTAGTATAACAGATATAAGAGTCTCAGAGTACACAGATCACTAGTATAACAGAGATATAAGAGTCTCAGAGTACACAGATCACTAGTATAACAGATATAAGAGTCTCAGAGTACACAGATCACTAGTATAACAGATATATATATATAAGAGTCTCAGAGTACACATATCACTAGTATAACAGATATATATAATAGTCTCAGAGTACACAGATCACTAGTATAACAGATATATATAAGAGTCTCAGAGTACACAGATCACTAGTATAACAGATATAAGAGTCTCAGAGTACACAGATCACTAGTATAACAGAGATATAAGAGTCTCAGAGTACACAGATCACTAGTATAACAGAGATATAAGAGTCTCAGAGTACACAGATCACTAGTATAACAGATATAAGAGTATCAGAGTACACAGATCACTAGTATAACAGATATAAGAGTCTCAGAGTACACAGATCACTAGTATAACAGATATAAGAGTCTCAGAGTACACAGATCACTAGTATAACAGATATAAGAGTATCAGAGTACACAGATCACTAGTATAACAGATATAAGAGTCTCAGAGTACACAGATCACTAGTATAACAGCGATATAAGAGTCTCAGAGTACACAGATCACTAGTATAACAGATATAAGAGTCTCAGAGTACACAGATCACTAGTATAACAGATATAAGAGTATCAGAGTACACAGATCACTAGTATAACAGAGATATAAGAGTCTCAGAGTACACAGATCACTAGTATAACAGATATAAGAGTCTCAGAGTACACAGATCACTAGTATAACAGAGATATAAGAGTATCAGAGTACACAGATCACTAGTATAACAGATATAAGAGTCTCAGAGTACACAGATCACTAGTATAACAGATATAAGAGTCTCAGAGTACACAGATCACTAGTATAACAGAGATATAAGAGTCTCAGAGTACACCGATCACTAGTATAACAGAGATAAGAGTCTCAGAGTACACAGATCACTAGTATAACAGAGCTATAAGAGTCTCAGAGTACACAGATCACTAGTATAACAGATATAAGAGTCTCAGAGTACACAGATCACTAGTATAACAGAGATAAGAGTCTCAGAGTACACAGATCACTAGTATAACAGATATAAGAGTCTCAGAGTACACAGATCACTAGTATAACAGAGATAAGAGTCTCAGAGTACACAGATCACTAGTATAACAGATATAAGAGTCTCAGAGTACACAGATCACTAGTATAACAGATATATGAGTCTCAGAGTACACAGATCAGTAGTATAACAGAGATATATACGAGTCTCAGAGTACACAGATCACTAGTATAACAGATATAAGAGTCTCAGAGTACACAGATCACTAGTATAACAGATATAAGAGTCTCAGAGTACACAGATCACTAGTATAACAGATATAAGAGTCTCAGAGTACACAGATCACTAGTATAACAGCGATATAAGAGTCTCAGAGTACACAGATCACTAGTATAACAGATATAAGAGTCTCAGAGTACACAGATCACTAGTATAACAGATATAAGAGTCTCAGAGTACACAGATCACTAGTATAACAGATATATAAAAGTCTCAGAGTACACAGATCACTAGTATAACAGATATAAGAGTCTCAGAGTACACAGATCACTAGTATAACAGATATAAGAGTCTCAGAGTACACAGATCACTAGTATAACAGAGATATAAGAGTCTCAGAGTACACTGATCACTAGTATAACAGAGATAAGAGTCTCAGAGTACACAGATCACTAATATAACAGATATATATATATAAGAGTCTCAGAGTACACATATCACTAGTATAACAGATATATATAATAGTCTCAGAGTACACAGATCACTAGTATAACAGATATATATAAGAGTCTCAGAGTACACAGATCACTAGTATAACAGATATAAGAGTCTCAGAGTACACAGATCACTAGTATAACAGAGATATAAGAGTCTCAGAGTACACAGATCACTAGTATAACAGAGATATAAGAGTCTCAGAGTACACAGATCACTAGTATAACAGATATAAGAGTATCAGAGTACACAGATCACTAGTATAACAGATATAAGAGTATCAGAGTACACAGATCACTAGTATAACAGATATAAGAGTCTCAGAGTACACAGATCACTAGTATAACAGATATAAGAGTATCAGAGTACACAGATCACTAGTATAACAGATATAAGAGTCTCAGAGTACACAGATCACTAGTATAACAGCGATATAAGAGTCTCAGAGTACACAGATCACTAGTATAACAGAGATATAAGAGTCTCAGAGTACACCGATCACTAGTATAACAGAGATAAGAGTCTCAGAGTACACAGATCACTAGTATAACAGAGCTATAAGAGTCTCAGAGTACACAGATCACTAGTATAACAGATATAAGAGTCTCAGAGTACACAGATCACTAGTATAACAGAGATATAAGAGTCTCAGAGTACACCGATCACTAGTATAACAGAGATAAGAGTCTCAGAGTACACAGATCACTAGTATAACAGAGCTATAAGAGTCTCAGAGTACACAGATCACTAGTATAACAGATATAAGAGTCTCAGAGTACACAGATCACTAGTATAACAGAGATAAGAGTCTCAGAGTACACAGATCACTAGTATAACAGAGATAAGAGTCTCAGAGTACACAGATCACTAGTATAACAGATATAAGAGTCTCAGAGTACACAGATCACTAGTATAACACATATATGAGTCTCAGAGTACACAGATCAGTAGTATAACAGAGATATATACGAGTCTCAGAGTACACAGATCACTAGTATAACAGATATAAGAGTCTCAGAGTACACAGATCACTAGTATAACAGATATAAGAGTCTCAGAGTACACAGATCACTAGTATAACAGATATAAGAGTCTCAGAGTACACAGATCACTAGTATAACAGCGATATAAGAGTCTCAGAGTACACAGATCACTAGTATAACAGATATAAGAGTCTCAGAGTACACAGATCACTAGTATAACAGATATAAGAGTCTCAGAGTACACAGATCACTAGTATAACAGAGATATAAAAGTCTCAGAGTACACAGATCACTAGTATAACAGATATAAGAGTCTCAGAGTACACAGATCACTAGTATAACAGATATAAGAGTCTCAGAGTACACAGATCACTAGTATAACAGAGATATAAGAGTCTCAGAGTACACTGATCACTAGTATAACAGAGATAAGAGTCTCAGAGTACACAGATCACTAGTATAACAGATATATATATATAAGAGTCTCAGAGTACACATATCACTAGTATAACAGATATATATAATAGTCTCAGAGTACACAGATCACTAGTATAACAGATATATATAAGAGTCTCAGAGTACACAGATCACTAGTATAACAGATATAAGAGTCTCAGAGTACACAGATCACTAGTATAACAGAGATATAAGAGTCTCAGAGTACACAGATCACTAGTATAACAGAGATATAAGAGTCTCAGAGTACACAGATCACTAGTATAACAGATATAAGAGTATCAGAGTACACAGATCACTAGTATAACAGATATAAGAGTCTCAGAGTACACAGATCACTAGTATAACAGATATAAGAGTATCAGAGTACACAGATCACTAGTATAACAGATATAAGAGTCTCAGAGTACACAGATCACTAGTATAACAGCGATATAAGAGTCTCAGAGTACACAGATCACTAGTATAACAGATATAAGAGTCTCAGAGTACACAGATCACTAGTATAACAGATATAAGAGTCTCAGAGTACACAGATCACTAGTATAACAGAGATATAAGAGTCTCAGAGTACACAGATCACTAGTATAACAGATATAAGAGTCTCAGAGTACACAGATCACTAGTATAACAAAGATATAAGAGTATCAGAGTACACAGATCACTAGTATAACAAAGATATAAGAGTATCAGAGTACACAGATCACTAGTATAACAGATATAAGAGTCTCAGAGTACACAGATCACTAGTATAACAGATATAAGAGTCTCAGAGTACACAGATCACTAGTATAACAGAGATATAAGAGTCTCAGAGTACACCGATCACTAGTATAACAGAGATAAGAGTCTCAGAGTACACAGATCACTAGTATAACAGAGCTATAAGAGTCTCAGAGTACACAGATCACTAGTATAACAGATATAAGAGTCTCAGAGTACACAGATCACTAGTATAACAGAGATAAGAGTCTCAGAGTACACAGATCACTAGTATAACAGATATAAGAGTCTCAGAGTACACAGATCACTAGTATAACAGAGATAAGAGTCTCAGAGTACACAGATCACTAGTATAACAGATATAAGAGTCTCAGAGTACACAGATCACTAGTATAACAGATATATGAGTCTCAGAGTACACAGATCAGTAGTATAACAGAGATATATACGAGTCTCAGAGTACACAGATCACTAGTATAACAGATATAAGAGTCTCAGAGTACACAGATCACTAGTATAACAGATATAAGAGTCTCAGAGTACACAGATCACTAGTATAACAGATATAAGAGTCTCAGAGTACACAGATCACTAGTATAACAGCGATATAAGAGTCTCAGAGTACACAGATCACTAGTATAACAGAGATATAAGAGTCTCAGAGTACACTGATCACTAGTATAACAGAGATAAGAGTCTCAGAGTACACAGATCACTAGTATAACAGAGCTATAAGAGTCTCAGAGTACACAGATCACTAGTATAACAGATATAAGAGTCTCAGAGTACACAGATCACTAGTATAACAGAGATAAGAGTCTCAGAGTACACAGATCACTAGTATAACAGATATAAGAGTCTCAGAGTACACAGATCACTAGTATAACAGAGATAAGAGTCTCAGAGTACACAGATCACTAGTATAACAGATATAAGAGTCTCAGAGTACACAGATCACTAGTATAACAGAGATATAAAAGTCTCAGAGTACACAGATCACTAGTATAACAGATATAAGAGTCTCAGAGTACACAGATCACTAGTATAACAGATATAAGAGTCTCAGAGTACACAGATCACTAGTATAACAGATATAAGAGTCTCAGAGTACACAGATCACTAGTATAACAGATATAAGAGTCTCAGAGTACACAGATCACTAGTATAACAGAGATAAGAGTCTCAGAGTACACAGACCACTAGTATAACAGAGATATAAGAGTCTCAGAGTACACAGATCACTAGTATAACACATATAAGAGTCTCAGAGTACACAGATCACTAGTATAACAGAGATATAAGAGTCTCAGAGTACACAGATCACTAGTATAACAGCGATATAAGAGTCTCAGAGTACACAGATCACTAGTATAACAGATATAAGAGTCTCAGAGTACACAGATCACTAGTATAACAGATATAAGAGTCTCAGAGTACACAGATCACTAGTATAACAGATATAAGAGTCTCAGAGTACACAGATCACTAGTATAACAGATATAAGAGTCTCAGAGTACACAGATCACTAGTATAACAGATATAAGAGTCTCAGAGTACACAGATCACTAGTATAACAGAGATATAAGAGTCTCAGAGTACACCGATCACTAGTATAACAGAGATAAAAGTCTCAGAGTACACAGATCACTAGTATAACAGAGATATAAGAGTATCAGAGTACACCGATCACTAGTATAACAGAGATAAGAGTCTCAGAGTACACAGATCACTAGTATAACAGAGCTATAAGAGTCTCAGAGTACACAGATCACTAGTATAACAGATATAAGAGTCTCAGAGTACACAGATCACTAGTATAACAGAGATAAGAGTCTCAGAGTACACAGATCACTAGTATAACAGATATAAGAGTCTCAGAGTACACAGATCACTAGTATAACAGAGATAAGAGTCTCAGAGTACACAGATCACTAGTATAACAGATATAAGAGTCTCAGAGTACACAGATCACTAGTATAACAGATATATATATGAGTCTCAGAGTACACAGATCACTAGTATAACAGATATATAAGAGTCTCAGAGTACACAGATCACTAGTATAACAGAGATATAAGAGTCTCAGAGTACACAGATCACTAGTATAACAGATATAAGAGTCTCAGAGTACACAGGTCACTACTATAACAGAGATAAGAGTATCAGAGTACACAGATCACTAGTATAACAGATATAAGAGTCTCAGAGTACACAGATCACTAGTATAACAGAGATATAAGAGTCTCAGAGTACACAGATCACTAGTATAACAGATATATAAGAGTCTCAGAGTACACAGATCACTAGTATAACAGAGATATAAGAGTCTCAGAGTACACAGATCACTAGTATAACAGATATAAGAGTATCAGAGTACACAGATCACTAGTATAACAGAGATATAAGAGTCTCAGAGTACACAGATCACTAGTATAACAGATATAAGAGTCTCAGAGTACACAGATCACTAGTATAACAGATATAAGAGTCTCAGAGTACACAGATCACTAGTATAACAGATATAAGAGTCTCAGAGTACACAGATCACTAGTATAACAGATATAAGAGTCTCAGAGTACACAGATCACTAGTATAACAGCGATATACGAGTATCAGAGTACACATATCACTAGTATAACAGATATAAGAGTCTCAGAGTACACAGATCACTAGTATAACAGATATAAGAGTCTCAGAGTACACAGATCACTAGTATAACAGAGATATAAGAGTCTCAGAGTACACAGATCACTAGTATAACAGATATAAGAGTCTCAGAGTACACAGATCACTAGTATAACAGATATAAGAGTCTCAGAGTACACAGATCACTAGTATAACAGAGATATAAGAGTCTCAGAGTACACTGATCACTAGTATAACAGAGATAAGAGTCTCAGAGTACACAGATCACTAATATAACAGATATATATATATAAGAGTCTCAGAGTACACATATCACTAGTATAACAGATATATATAATAGTCTCAGAGTACACAGATCACTAGTATAACAGATATATATAAGAGTCTCAGAGTACACAGATCACTAGTATAACAGATATAAGAGTCTCAGAGTACACAGATCACTAGTATAACAGAGATATAAGAGTCTCAGAGTACACAGATCACTAGTATAACAGAGATATAAGAGTCTCAGAGTACACAGATCACTAGTATAACAGATATAAGAGTATCAGAGTACACAGATCACTAGTATAACAGATATAAGAGTCTCAGAGTACACAGATCACTAGTATAACAGATATAAGAGTCTCAGAGTACACAGATCACTAGTATAACAGATATAAGAGTATCAGAGTACACAGATCACTAGTATAACAGATATAAGAGTCTCAGAGTACACAGATCACTAGTATAACAGCGATATAAGAGTCTCAGAGTACACAGATCACTAGTATAACAGAGATATAAGAGTCTCAGAGTACACCGATCACTAGTATAACAGAGATAAGAGTCTCAGAGTACACAGATCACTAGTATAACAGAGCTATAAGAGTCTCAGAGTACACAGATCACTAGTATAACAGATATAAGAGTCTCAGAGTACACAGATCACTAGTATAACAGAGATAAGAGTCTCAGAGTACACAGATCACTAGTATAACAGATATAAGAGTCTCAGAGTACACAGATCACTAGTATAACAGAGATAAGAGTCTCAGAGTACACAGATCACTAGTATAACAGATATAAGAGTCTCAGAGTACACAGATCACTAGTATAACAGATATATGAGTCTCAGAGTACACAGATCAGTAGTATAACAGAGATATATACGAGTCTCAGAGTACACAGATCACTAGTATAACAGATATAAGAGTCTCAGAGTACACAGATCACTAGTATAACAGATATAAGAGTCTCAGAGTACACAGATCACTAGTATAACAGATATAAGAGTCTCAGAGTACACAGATCACTAGTATAACAGCGATATAAGAGTCTCAGAGTACACAGATCACTAGTATAACAGATATAAGAGTCTCAGAATACACAGATCACTAGTATAACAGATATAAGAGTCTCAGAGTACACAGATCACTAGTATAACAGAGATATAAGAGTCTCAGAGTACACAGATCACTAGTATAACAGATATAAGAGTCTCAGAGTACACAGATCACTAGTATAACAGATATATATATATAAGAGTCTCAGAGTACACATATCACTAGTATAACAGATATATATAATAGTCTCAGAGTACACAGATCACTAGTATAACAGATATATATATAAGAGTCTCAGAGTACACAGATCACTAGTATAACAGATATAAGAGTCTCAGAGTACACAGATCACTAGTATAACAGAGATATAAGAGTCTCAGAGTACACAGATCACTAGTATAACAGAGATATAAGAGTATCAGAGTACACAGATCACTAGTATAACAGATATAAGAGTATCAGAGTACACAGATCACTAGTATAACAGCGATATAAGAGTCTCAGAGTACACAGATCACTAGTATAACAGATATAAGAGTCTCAGAGTACACAGATCACTAGTATAACAGATATAAGAGTCTCAGAGTACACAGATCACTAGTATAACAGAGATATAAGAGTCTCAGAGTACACAGATCACTAGTATAACAGATATAAGAGTCTCAGAGTACACAGATCACTAGTATAACAGAGATATAAGAGTATCAGAGTACACAGATCACTAGTATAACAGATATAAGAGTCTCAGAGTACACAGATCACTAGTATAACAGATATAAGAGTCTCAGAGTACACAGATCACTAGTATAACATAGATATAAGAGTCTCAGAGTACACCGATCACTAGTATAACAGAGATAAGAGTCTCAGAGTACACAGATCACTAGTATAACAGAGCTATAAGAGTCTCAGAGTACACAGATCACTAGTATAACAGATATAAGAGTCTCAGAGTACACAGATCACTAGTATAACAGAGATAAGAGTCTCAGAGTACACAGATCACTAGTATAACAGATATAAGAGTCTCAGAGTACACAGATCACTAGTATAACAGAGATACGAGTCTCAGAGTACACAGATCACTAGTATAACAGATATAAGAGTCTCAGAGTACACAGATCACTAGTATAACAGATATATGAGTCTCAGAGTACACAGATCAGTAGTATAACAGAGATATATACGAGTCTCAGAGTACACAGATCACTAGTATAACAGATATAAGAGTCTCAGAGTACACAGATCACTAGTATAACAGATATAAGAGTCTCAGAGTACACAGATCACTAGTATAACAGATATAAGAGTCTCAGAGTACACAGATCACTAGTATAACAGCGATATAAGAGTCTCAGAGTACACAGATCACTAGTATAACAGATATAAGAGTCTCAGAGTACACAGATCACTAGTATAACAGAGATAAGAGTCTCAGAGTACACAGATCACTAGTATAACAGATATAAGAGTCTCAGAGTACACAGATCACTAGTATAACAGATATAAGAGTCTCAGAGTACACAGATCACTAGTATAACAGAGATATAAGAGTCTCAGAGTACACTGATCACTAGTATAACAGAGATAAGAGTCTCAGAGTACACAGATCACTAATATAACAGATATATATATATAAGAGTCTCAGAGTACACATATCACTAGTATAACAGATATATATAATAGTCTCAGAGTACACAGATCACTAGTATAACAGATATATATAAGAGTCTCAGAGTACACAGATCACTAGTATAACAGATATAAGAGTCTCAGAGTACACAGATCACTAGTATAACAGAGATATAAGAGTCTCAGAGTACACAGATCACTAGTATAACAGAGATATAAGAGTCTCAGAGTACACAGATCACTAGTATAACAGATATAAGAGTATCAGAGTACACAGATCACTAGTATAACAGATATAAGAGTCTCAGAGTACACAGATCACTAGTATAACAGATATAAGAGTCTCAGAGTACACAGATCACTAGTATAACAGATATAAGAGTATCAGAGTACACAGATCACTAGTATAACAGATATAAGAGTCTCAGAGTACACAGATCACTAGTATAACAGCGATATAAGAGTCTCAGAGTACACAGATCACTAGTATAACAGAGATATAAGAGTCTCAGAGTACACCGATCACTAGTATAACAGAGATAAGAGTCTCAGAGTACACAGATCACTAGTATAACAGAGCTATAAGAGTCTCAGAGTACACAGATCACTAGTATAACAGATATAAGAGTCTCAGAGTACACAGATCACTAGTATAACAGAGATAAGAGTCTCAGAGTACACAGATCACTAGTATAACAGATATAAGAGTCTCAGAGTACACAGATCACTAGTATAACAGAGATAAGAGTCTCAGAGTACACAGATCACTAGTATAACAGATATAAGAGTCTCAGAGTACACAGATCACTAGTATAACAGATATATGAGTCTCAGAGTACACAGATCAGTAGTATAACAGAGATATATACGAGTCTCAGAGTACACAGATCACTAGTATAACAGATATAAGAGTCTCAGAGTACACAGATCACTAGTATAACAGATATAAGAGTCTCAGAGTACACAGATCACTAGTATAACAGATATAAGAGTCTCAGAGTACACAGATCACTAGTATAACAGCAATATAAGAGTCTCAGAGTACACAGATCACTAGTATAACAGATATAAGAGTCTCAGAATACACAGATCACTAGTATAACAGATATAAGAGTCTCAGAGTACACAGATCACTAGTATAACAGAGATATAAGAGTCTCAGAGTACACAGATCACTAGTATAACAGATATAAGAGTCTCAGAGTACACAGATCACTAGTATAACAGATATATATATATAAGAGTCTCAGAGTACACATATCACTAGTATAACAGATATATATAATAGTCTCAGAGTACACAGATCACTAGTATAACAGATATATATATAAGAGTCTCAGAGTACACAGATCACTAGTATAACAGATATAAGAGTCTCAGAGTACACAGATCACTAGTATAACAGAGATATAAGAGTCTCAGAGTACACAGATCACTAGTATAACAGAGATATAAGAGTATCAGAGTACACAGATCACTAGTATAACAGATATAAGAGTATCAGAGTACACAGATCACTAGTATAACAGCGATATAAGAGTCTCAGAGTACACAGATCACTAGTATAACAGATATAAGAGTCTCAGAGTACACAGATCACTAGTATAACAGATATAAGAGTCTCAGAGTACACAGATCACTAGTATAACAGAGATATAAGAGTCTCAGAGTACACAGATCACTAGTATAACAGATATAAGAGTCTCAGAGTACACAGATCACTAGTATAACAGAGATATAAGAGTATCAGAGTACACAGATCACTAGTATAACAGATATAAGAGTCTCAGAGTACACAGATCACTAGTATAACAGATATAAGAGTCTCAGAGTACACAGATCACTAGTATAACATAGATATAAGAGTCTTAGAGTACACCGATCACTAGTATAACAGAGATAAGAGTCTCAGAGTACACAGATCACTAGTATAACAGAGCTATAAGAGTCTCAGAGTACACAGATCACTAGTATAACAGATATAAGAGTCTCAGAGTACACAGATCACTAGTATAACAGAGATAAGAGTCTCAGAGTACACAGATCACTAGTATAACAGATATAAGAGTCTCAGAGTACACAGATCACTAGTATAACAGAGATACGAGTCTCAGAGTACACAGATCACTAGTATAACAGATATAAGAGTCTCAGAGTACACAGATCACTAGTATAACAGATATATGAGTCTCAGAGTACACAGATCAGTAGTATAACAGAGATATATACGAGTCTCAGAGTACACAGATCACTAGTATAACAGATATAAGAGTCTCAGAGTACACAGATCACTAGTATAACAGATATAAGAGTCTCAGAGTACACAGATCACTAGTATAACAGATATAAGAGTCTCAGAGTACACAGATCACTAGTATAACAGCGATATAAGAGTCTCAGAGTACACAGATCACTAGTATAACAGATATAAGAGTCTCAGAGTACACAGATCACTAGTATAACAGATATATATATATAAGAATCTCAGAGTACACATATCACTAGTATAACAGATATATATAATAGTCTCAGAGTACACAGATCACTAGTATAACAGATATATATAAGAGTCTCAGAGTACACAGATCACTAGTATAACAGATATAAGAGTCTCAGAGTACACAGATCACTAGTATAACAGAGATATAAGAGTCTCAGAGTACACAGATCACTAGTATAACAGAGATATAAGAGTCTCAGAGTACACAGATCACTAGTATAACAGATATAAGAGTATCAGAGTACACAGATCACTAGTATAACAGAGATATAAGAGTCTCAGAGTACACAGATCACTAGTATAACAGATATAAGAGTCTCAGAGTACACAGGTCACTACTATAACAGAGATAAGAGTATCAGAGTACACAGATCACTAGTATAACAGATATAAGAGTCTCAGAGTACACAGATCACTAGTATAACAGAGATATAAGAGTCTCAGAGTACACAGATCACTAGTATAACAGATATATAAGAGTCTCAGAGTACACAGATCACTAGTATAACAGAGATATAAGAGTCTCAGAGTACACAGATCACTAGTATAACAGATATAAGAGTATCAGAGTACACAGATCACTAGTATAACAGAGATATAAGAGTCTCAGAGTACACAGATCACTAGTATAACAGATATAAGAGCCTCAGAGTACACAGATCACTAGTATAACAGATATAAGAGTCTCAGAGTACACAGATCACTAGTATAACAGATATAAGAGTCTCAGAGTACACAGATCACTAGTATAACAGATATAAGAGTCTCAGAGTACACAGATCACTAGTATAACAGATATAAGAGTCTCAGAGTACACAGATCACTAGTATAACAGCGATATACGAGTATCAGAGTACACATATCACTAGTATAACAGATATAAGAGTCTCAGAGTACACAGATCACTAGTATAACAGATATAAGAGTCTCAGAGTACACAGATCACTAGTATAACAGAGATATAAGAGTCTCAGAGTACACAGATCACTAGTATAACAGATATAAGAGTCTCAGAGTACACAGATCACTAGTATAACAGATATAAGAGTCTCAGAGTACACAGATCACTAGTATAACAGAGATATAAGAGTCTCAGAGTACACTGATCACTAGTATAACAGAGATAAGAGTCTCAGAGTACACAGATCACTAATATAACAGATATATATATAAGAGTCTCAGAGTACACATATCACTAGTATAACAGATATATATAATAGTCTCAGAGTACACAGATCACTAGTATAACAGATATAAGAGTCTCAGAGTACACAGATCACTAGTATAACAGCGATATACGAGTATCAGAGTACACATATCACTAGTATAACAGATATAAGAGTCTCAGAGTACACAGATCACTAGTATAACAGATATAAGAGTCTCAGAGTACACAGATCACTAGTATAACAGAGATATAAGAGTCTCAGAGTACACAGATCACTAGTATAACAGATATAAGAGTCTCAGAGTACACAGATCACTAGTATAACAGATATAAGAGTCTCAGAGTACACAGATCACTAGTATAACAGAGATATAAGAGTCTCAGAGTACACTGATCACTAGTATAACAGAGATAAGAGTCTCAGAGTACACAGATCACTAATATAACAGATATATATATAAGAGTCTCAGAGTACACATATCACTAGTATAACAGATATATATAATAGTCTCAGAGTACACAGATCACTAGTATAACAGATATATATAAGAGTCTCAGAGTACACAGATCACTAGTATAACAGATATATATATATAAGAATCTCAGAGTACACATATCACTAGTATAACAGATATATATAATAGTCTCAGAGTACACAGATCACTAGTATAACAGATATATATAAGAGTCTCAGAGTACACAGATCACTAGTATAACAGATATAAGAGTCTCAGAGTACACAGATCACTAGTATAACAGAGATATAAGAGTCTCAGAGTACACAGATCACTAGTATAACAGAGATATAAGAGTCTCAGAGTACACAGATCACTAGTATAACAGATATAAGAGTATCAGAGTACACAGATCACTAGTATAACAGAGATATAAGAGTCTCAGAGTACACAGATCACTAGTATAACAGATATAAGAGTCTCAGAGTACACAGGTCACTACTATAACAGAGATAAGAGTATCAGAGTACACAGATCACTAGTATAACAGATATAAGAGTCTCAGAGTACACAGATCACTAGTATAACAGAGATATAAGAGTCTCAGAGTACACAGATCACTAGTATAACAGATATATAAGAGTCTCAGAGTACACAGATCACTAGTATAACAGAGATATAAGAGTCTCAGAGTACACAGATCACTAGTATAACAGATATAAGAGTATCAGAGTACACAGATCACTAGTATAACAGAGATATAAGAGTCTCAGAGTACACAGATCACTAGTATAACAGATATAAGAGCCTCAGAGTACACAGATCACTAGTATAACAGATATAAGAGTCTCAGAGTACACAGATCACTAGTATAACAGATATAAGAGTCTCAGAGTACACAGATCACTAGTATAACAGATATAAGAGTCTCAGAGTACACAGATCACTAGTATAACAGATATAAGAGTCTCAGAGTACACAGATCACTAGTATAACAGCGATATACGAGTATCAGAGTACACATATCACTAGTATAACAGATATAAGAGTCTCAGAGTACACAGATCACTAGTATAACAGATATAAGAGTCTCAGAGTACACAGATCACTAGTATAACAGAGATATAAGAGTCTCAGAGTACACAGATCACTAGTATAACAGATATAAGAGTCTCAGAGTACACAGATCACTAGTATAACAGATATAAGAGTCTCAGAGTACACAGATCACTAGTATAACAGAGATATAAGAGTCTCAGAGTACACTGATCACTAGTATAACAGAGATAAGAGTCTCAGAGTACACAGATCACTAATATAACAGATATATATATAAGAGTCTCAGAGTACACATATCACTAGTATAACAGATATATATAATAGTCTCAGAGTACACAGATCACTAGTATAACAGATATATATAAGAGTCTCAGAGTACACAGATCACTAGTATAACAGATATAAGAGTCTCAGAGTACACAGATCACTAGTATAACAGAGATATAAGAGTCTCAGAGTACACAGATCACTAGTATAACAGAGATATAAGAGTCTCAGAGTACACAGATCACTAGTATAACAGATATAAGAGTATCAGAGTACACAGATCACTAGTATAACAGATATAAGAGTCTCAGAGTACACAGATCACTAGTATAACAGATATAAGAGTCTCAGAGTACACAGATCACTAGTATAACAGATATAAGAGTATCAGAGTACACAGATCACTAGTATAACAGATATAAGAGTCTCAGAGTACACAGATCACTAGTATAACAGCGATATAAGAGTCTCAGAGTACACAGATCACTAGTATAACAGAGATATAAGAGTCTCAGAGTACACCGATCACTAGTATAACAGAGATAAGAGTCTCAGAGTACACAGATCACTAGTATAACAGAGCTATAAGAGTCTCAGAGTACACAGATCACTAGTATAACAGATATAAGAGTCTCAGAGTACACAGATCACTAGTATAACAGAGATAAGAGTCTCAGAGTACACAGATCACTAGTATAACAGATATAAGAGTCTCAGAGTACACAGATCACTAGTATAACAGATATAAGAGTCTCAGAGTACACAGATCACTAGTATAACAGCGATATAAGAGTCTCAGAGTACACAGATCACTAGTATAACAGATATAAGAGTCTCAGAATACACAGATCACTAGTATAACAGATATAAGAGTCTCAGAGTACACAGATCACTAGTATAACAGAGATATAAGAGTCTCAGAGTACACAGATCACTAGTATAACAGATATAAGAGTCTCAGAGTACACAGATCACTAGTATAACAGATATATATATAAGAGTCTCAGAGTACACATATCACTAGTATAACAGATATATATAATAGTCTCAGAGTACACAGATCACTAGTATAACAGATATATATATAAGAGTCTCAGAGTACACAGATCACTAGTATAACAGATATAAGAGTCTCAGAGTACACAGATCACTAGTATAACAGAGATATAAGAGTCTCAGAGTACACAGATCACTAGTATAACAGAGATATAAGAGTATCAGAGTACACAGATCACTAGTATAACAGATATAAGAGTATCAGAGTACACAGATCACTAGTATAACAGCGATATAAGAGTCTCAGAGTACACAGATCACTAGTATAACAGATATAAGAGTCTCAGAGTACACAGATCACTAGTATAACAGATATAAGAGTCTCAGAGTACACAGATCACTAGTATAACAGAGATATAAGAGTCTCAGAGTACACAGATCACTAGTATAACAGATATAAGAGTCTCAGAGTACACAGATCACTAGTATAACAGAGATATAAGAGTATCAGAGTACACAGATCACGAGTATAACAGATATAAGAGTCTCAGAGTACACAGATCACTAGTATAACAGCGATATAAGAGTCTCAGAGTACACAGATCACTAGTATAACAGAGATATAAGAGTCTCAGAGTACACCGATCACTAGTATAACAGAGATAAGAGTCTCAGAGTACACAGATCACTAGTATAACAGAGCTATAAGAGTCTCAGAGTACACAGATCACTAGTATAACAGATATAAGAGTCTCAGAGTACACAGATCACTAGTATAACAGAGATAAGAGTCTCAGAGTACACAGATCACTAGTATAACAGATATAAGAGTCTCAGAGTACACAGATCACTAGTATAACAGATATAAGAGTCTCAGAGTACACAGATCACTAGTATAACAGCGATATAAGAGTCTCAGAGTACACAGATCACTAGTATAACAGATATAAGAGTCTCAGAATACACAGATCACTAGTATAACAGATATAAGAGTCTCAGAGTACACAGATCACTAGTATAACAGAGATATAAGAGTCTCAGAGTACACAGATCACTAGTATAACAGATATAAGAGTCTCAGAGTACACAGATCACTAGTATAACAGATATATATATAAGAGTCTCAGAGTACACATATCACTAGTATAACAGATATATATAATAGTCTCAGAGTACACAGATCACTAGTATAACAGATATATATATAAGAGTCTCAGAGTACACAGATCACTAGTATAACAGATATAAGAGTCTCAGAGTACACAGATCACTAGTATAACAGAGATATAAGAGTCTCAGAGTACACAGATCACTAGTATAACAGAGATATAAGAGTATCAGAGTACACAGATCACTAGTATAACAGATATAAGAGTATCAGAGTACACAGATCACTAGTATAACAGCGATATAAGAGTCTCAGAGTACACAGATCACTAGTATAACAGATATAAGAGTCTCAGAGTACACAGATCACTAGTATAACAGATATAAGAGTCTCAGAGTACACAGATCACTAGTATAACAGAGATATAAGAGTCTCAGAGTACACAGATCACTAGTATAACAGATATAAGAGTCTCAGAGTACACAGATCACTAGTATAACAGAGATATAAGAGTATCAGAGTACACAGATCACTAGTATAACAGATATAAGAGTCTCAGAGTACACAGATCACTAGTATAACAGATATAAGAGTCTCAGAGTACACAGATCACTAGTATAACATAGATATAAGAGTCTCAGAGTACACCGATCACTAGTATAACAGAGATAAGAGTCTCAGAGTACACAGATCACTAGTATAACAGAGCTATAAGAGTCTCAGAGTACACCGATCACTAGTATAACAGATATAAGAGTCTCAGAGTACACAGATCACTAGTATAACAGCGATATAAGAGTCTCAGAGTACACAGATCACTAGTATAACAGATATAAGAGTCTCAGAATACACAGATCACTAGTATAACAGATATAAGAGTCTCAGAGTACACAGATCACTAGTATAACAGAGCTATAAGAGTCTCAGAGTACACAGATCACTAGTATAACAGATATAAGAGTCTCAGAGTACACAGATCACTAGTATAACAGAGATAAGAGTCTCAGAGTACACAGATCACTAGTATAACAGATATAAGAGTCTCAGAGTACACAGATCACTAGTATAACAGATATAAGAGTCTCAGAGTACACAGATCACTAGTATAACAGCGATATAAGAGTCTCAGAGTACACAGATCACTAGTATAACAGATATAAGAGTCTCAGAATACACAGATCACTAGTATAACAGATATAAGAGTCTCAGAGTACACAGATCACTAGTATAACAGAGATATAAGAGTCTCAGAGTACACAGATCACTAGTATAACAGATATAAGAGTCTCAGAGTACACAGATCACTAGTATAACAGATATATATATAAGAGTCTCAGAGTACACATATCACTAGTATAACAGATATATATAATAGTCTCAGAGTACACAGATCACTAGTATAACAGATATATATATAAGAGTCTCAGAGTACACAGATCACTAGTATAACAGATATAAGAGTCTCAGAGTACACAGATCACTAGTATAACAGAGATATAAGAGTCTCAGAGTACACAGATCACTAGTATAACAGAGATATAAGAGTATCAGAGTACACAGATCACTAGTATAACAGATATAAGAGTATCAGAGTACACAGATCACTAGTATAACAGCGATATAAGAGTCTCAGAGTACACAGATCACTAGTATAACAGATATAAGAGTCTCAGAGTACACAGATCACTAGTATAACAGATATAAGAGTCTCAGAGTACACAGATCACTAGTATAACAGAGATATAAGAGTCTCAGAGTACACAGATCACTAGTATAACAGATATAAGAGTCTCAGAGTACACAGATCACTAGTATAACAGAGATATAAGAGTATCAGAGTACACAGATCACTAGTATAACAGATATAAGAGTCTCAGAGTACACAGATCACTAGTATAACAGATATAAGAGTCTCAGAGTACACAGATCACTAGTATAACATAGATATAAGAGTCTCAGAGTACACCGATCACTAGTATAACAGAGATAAGAGTCTCAGAGTACACAGATCACTAGTATAACAGAGCTATAAGAGTCTCAGAGTACACCGATCACTAGTATAACAGATATAAGAGTCTCAGAGTACACAGATCACTAGTATAACAGCGATATAAGAGTCTCAGAGTACACAGATCACTAGTATAACAGATATAAGAGTCTCAGAATACACAGATCACTAGTATAACAGATATAAGAGTCTCAGAGTACACAGATCACTAGTATAACAGAGATATAAGAGTCTCAGAGTACACAGATCACTAGTATAACAGATATAAGAGTCTCAGAGTACACATATCACTAGTATAACAGATATATATATATAAGAGTCTCAGAGTACACATATCACTAGTATAACAGATATATATATAATAGTCTCAGAGTACACAGATCACTAGTATAACAGATATATATATAAGAGTCTCAGAGTACACAGATCACTAGTATAACAGATATAAGAGTCTCAGAGTACACAGATCACTAGTATAACAGATATATAAGAGTCTCAGAGTACACAGATCACTAGTATAACAGAGATATAAGAGTATCAGAGTACACAGATCACTAGTATAACAGATATAAGAGTATCAGAGTACACAGATCACTAGTATAACAGCGATATAAGAGTCTCAGAGTACACAGATCACTAGTATAACAGATATAAGAGTCTCAGAGTACACAGATCACTAGTATAACAGATATAAGAGTCTCAGAGTACACAGATCACTAGTATAACAGAGATATAAGAGTCTCAGAGTACACAGATCACTAGTATAACAGATATAAGAGTCTCAGAGTACACAGATCACTAGTATAACAGAGATATAAGAGTATCAGAGTACACAGATCACTAGTATAACAGATATAAGAGTCTCAGAGTACACAGATCACTAGTATAACAGATATAAGAGTCTCAGAGTACACAGATCACTAGTATAACATAGATATAAGAGTCTCAGAGTACACCGATCACTAGTATAACAGAGATAAGAGTCTCAGAGTACACAGATCACTAGTATAACAGAGCTATAAGAGTCTCAGAGTACACAGATCACTAGTATAACAGATATAAGAGTCTCAGAGTACACAGATCACTAGTATAACAGAGATAAGAGTCTCAGAGTACACAGATCACTAGTATAACAGATATAAGAGTCTCAGAGTACACAGATCACTAGTATAACAGAGATAAGAGTCTCAGAGTACACAGATCACTAGTATAACAGATATAAGAGTCTCAGAGTACACAGATCACTAGTATAACAGATATATGAGTCTCAGAGTACACAGATCAGTAGTATAACAGAGATATATACGAGTCTCAGAGTACACAGATCACTAGTATAACAGATATAAGAGTCTCAGAGTACACAGATCACTAGTATAACAGATATAAGAGTCTCAGAGTACACAGATCACTAGTATAACAGATATAAGAGTCTCAGAGTACACAGATCACTAGTATAACAGCGATATAAGAGTCTCAGAGTACACAGATCACTAGTATAACAGATATAAGAGTCTCAGAGTACACAGATCACTAGTATAACAGATATAAGAGTCTCAGAGTACACAGATCACTAGTATAACAGAGATATAAGAGTCTCAGAGTACACAGATCACTAGTATAACAGATATAAGAGTCTCAGAGTACACAGATCACTAGTATAACAGATATATATATAAGAATCTCAGAGTACACATATCACTAGTATAACAGATATATATAATAGTCTCAGAGTACACAGATCACTAGTATAACAGATATATATAAGAGTCTCAGAGTACACAGATCACTAGTATAACAGATATAAGAGTCTCAGAGTACACAGATCACTAGTATAACAGAGATATAAGAGTCTCAGAGTACACAGATCACTAGTATAACAGAGATATAAGAGTCTCAAAGTACACAGATCACTAGTATAACAGATATAAGAGTATCAGAGTACACAGATCACTAGTATAACAGATATAAGAGTCTCAGAGTACACAGATCACTAGTATAACAGATATAAGAGTCTCAGAGTACACAGATCACTAGTATAACAGATATAAGAGTCTCAGAGTACACAGATCACTAGTATAACAGATATAAGAGTCTCAGAGTACACAGATCACTAGTATAACAGCGACATAAGAGTCTCAGAGTACACAGATCACTAGTATAACAGATATAAGAGTCTCAGAATACACAGATCACTAGTATAACAGATATAAGAGTCTCAGAGTACACAGATCACTAGTATAACAGATATAAGAGTCTCAGAGTACACAGATCACTAGTATAACAGATATAAGAGTCTCAGAGTACACAGATCACTAGTATAACAGATATAAGAGTCTCAGAGTACACAGATCACTAGTATAACAGATATAAGAGTCTCAGAGTACACAGATCACTAGTATAACAGAGATAAGAGTCTCAGAGTACACAGACCACTAGTATAACAGAGATATAAGAGTCTCAGAGTACACAGATCACTAGTATAACACATATAAGAGTCTCAGAGTACACAGATCACTAGTATAACAGAGATATAAGAGTCTCAGAGTACACAGATCACTAGTATAACAGCGATATAAGAGTCTCAGAGTACACAGATCACTAGTATAACAGATATAAGAGTCTCAGAGTACACAGATCACTAGTATAACAGATATAAGAGTCTCAGAGTACACAGATCACTAGTATAACAGATATAAGAGTCTCAGAGTACACAGATCACTAGTATAACAGATATAAGAGTCTCAGAGTACACAGATCACTAGTATAACAGATATAAGAGTCTCAGAGTACACAGATCACTAGTATAACAGAGATATAAGAGTCTCAGAGTACACCGATCACTAGTATAACAGAGATAAAAGTCTCAGAGTACACAGATCACTAGTATAACAGAGATATAAGAGTATCAGAGTACACCGATCACTAGTATAACAGAGATAAGAGTCTCAGAGTACACAGATCACTAGTATAACAGAGCTATAAGAGTCTCAGAGTACACAGATCACTAGTATAACAGATATAAGAGTCTCAGAGTACACAGATCACTAGTATAACAGAGATAAGAGTCTCAGAGTACACAGATCACTAGTATAACAGATATAAGAGTCTCAGAGTACACAGATCACTAGTATAACAGAGATAAGAGTCTCAGAGTACACAGATCACTAGTATAACAGATATAAGAGTCTCAGAGTACACAGATCACTAGTATAACAGATATATATATGAGTCTCAGAGTACACAGATCACTAGTATAACAGATATATAAGAGTCTCAGAGTACACAGATCACTAGTATAACAGAGATATAAGAGTCTCAGAGTACACAGATCACTAGTATAACAGATATAAGAGTCTCAGAGTACACAGGTCACTACTATAACAGAGATAAGAGTATCAGAGTACACAGATCACTAGTATAACAGATATAAGAGTCTCAGAGTACACAGATCACTAGTATAACAGAGATATAAGAGTCTCAGAGTACACAGATCACTAGTATAACAGATATATAAGAGTCTCAGAGTACACAGATCACTAGTATAACAGAGATATAAGAGTCTCAGAGTACACAGATCACTAGTATAACAGATATAAGAGTATCAGAGTACACAGATCACTAGTATAACAGAGATATAAGAGTCTCAGAGTACACAGATCACTAGTATAACAGATATAAGAGTCTCAGAGTACACAGATCACTAGTATAACAGATATAAGAGTCTCAGAGTACACAGATCACTAGTATAACAGATATAAGAGTCTCAGAGTACACAGATCACTAGTATAACAGATATAAGAGTCTCAGAGTACACAGATCACTAGTATAACAGCGATATACGAGTATCAGAGTACACATATCACTAGTATAACAGATATAAGAGTCTCAGAGTACACAGATCACTAGTATAACAGATATAAGAGTCTCAGAGTACACAGATCACTAGTATAACAGAGATATAAGAGTCTCAGAGTACACAGATCACTAGTATAACAGATATAAGAGTCTCAGAGTACACAGATCACTAGTATAACAGATATAAGAGTCTCAGAGTACACAGATCACTAGTATAACAGAGATATAAGAGTCTCAGAGTACACTGATCACTAGTATAACAGAGATAAGAGTCTCAGAGTACACAGATCACTAATATAACAGATATATATATATAAGAGTCTCAGAGTACACATATCACTAGTATAACAGATATATATAATAGTCTCAGAGTACACAGATCACTAGTATAACAGATATAAGAGTCTCAGAGTACACAGATCACTAGTATAACAGCGATATAAGAGTCTCAGAGTACACAGATCACTAGTATAACAGATATAAGAGTCTCAGAATACACAGATCACTAGTATAACAGATATAAGAGTCTCAGAGTACACAGATCACTAGTATAACAGAGATATAAGAGTCTCAGAGTACACAGATCACTAGTATAACAGATATAAGAGTCTCAGAGTACACAGATCACTAGTATAACAGATATATATATAAGAGTCTCAGAGTACACATATCACTAGTATAACAGATATATATAATAGTCTCAGAGTACACAGATCACTAGTATAACAGATATATATATAAGAGTCTCAGAGTACACAGATCACTAGTATAACAGATATAAGAGTCTCAGAGTACACAGATCACTAGTATAACAGAGATATAAGAGTCTCAGAGTACACAGATCACTAGTATAACAGAGATATAAGAGTATCAGAGTACACAGATCACTAGTATAACAGATATAAGAGTATCAGAGTACACAGATCACTAGTATAACAGCGATATAAGAGTCTCAGAGTACACAGATCACTAGTATAACAGATATAAGAGTCTCAGAGTACACAGATCACTAGTATAACAGATATAAGAGTCTCAGAGTACACAGATCACTAGTATAACAGAGATATAAGAGTCTCAGAGTACACAGATCACTAGTATAACAGATATAAGAGTCTCAGAGTACACAGATCACTAGTATAACAGAGATATAAGAGTATCAGAGTACACAGATCACTAGTATAACAGATATAAGAGTCTCAGAGTACACAGATCACTAGTATAACAGATATAAGAGTCTCAGAGTACACAGATCACTAGTATAACATAGATATAAGAGTCTCAGAGTACACCGATCACTAGTATAACAGAGATAAGAGTCTCAGAGTACACAGATCACTAGTATAACAGAGCTATAAGAGTCTCAGAGTACACCGATCACTAGTATAACAGATATAAGAGTCTCAGAGTACACAGATCACTAGTATAACAGCGATATAAGAGTCTCAGAGTACACAGATCACTAGTATAACAGATATAAGAGTCTCAGAATACACAGATCACTAGTATAACAGATATAAGAGTCTCAGAGTACACAGATCACTAGTATAACAGAGATATAAGAGTCTCAGAGTACACAGATCACTAGTATAACAGATATAAGAGTCTCAGAGTACACATATCACTAGTATAACAGATATATATATATAAGAGTCTCAGAGTACACATATCACTAGTATAACAGATATATATATAATAGTCTCAGAGTACACAGATCACTAGTATAACAGATATATATATAAGAGTCTCAGAGTACACAGATCACTAGTATAACAGATATAAGAGTCTCAGAGTACACAGATCACTAGTATAACAGATATATAAGAGTCTCAGAGTACACAGATCACTAGTATAACAGAGATATAAGAGTATCAGAGTACACAGATCACTAGTATAACAGATATAAGAGTATCAGAGTACACAGATCACTAGTATAACAGCGATATAAGAGTCTCAGAGTACACAGATCACTAGTATAACAGATATAAGAGTCTCAGAGTACACAGATCACTAGTATAACAGATATAAGAGTCTCAGAGTACACAGATCACTAGTATAACAGAGATATAAGAGTCTCAGAGTACACAGATCACTAGTATAACAGATATAAGAGTCTCAGAGTACACAGATCACTAGTATAACAGAGATATAAGAGTATCAGAGTACACAGATCACTAGTATAACAGATATAAGAGTCTCAGAGTACACAGATCACTAGTATAACAGATATAAGAGTCTCAGAGTACACAGATCACTAGTATAACATAGATATAAGAGTCTCAGAGTACACCGATCACTAGTATAACAGAGATAAGAGTCTCAGAGTACACAGATCACTAGTATAACAGAGCTATAAGAGTCTCAGAGTACACAGATCACTAGTATAACAGATATAAGAGTCTCAGAGTACACAGATCACTAGTATAACAGAGATAAGAGTCTCAGAGTACACAGATCACTAGTATAACAGATATAAGAGTCTCAGAGTACACAGATCACTAGTATAACAGAGATAAGAGTCTCAGAGTACACAGATCACTAGTATAACAGATATAAGAGTCTCAGAGTACACAGATCACTAGTATAACAGATATATGAGTCTCAGAGTACACAGATCAGTAGTATAACAGAGATATATACGAGTCTCAGAGTACACAGATCACTAGTATAACAGATATAAGAGTCTCAGAGTACACAGATCACTAGTATAACAGATATAAGAGTCTCAGAGTACACAGATCACTAGTATAACAGATATAAGAGTCTCAGAGTACACAGATCACTAGTATAACAGCGATATAAGAGTCTCAGAGTACACAGATCACTAGTATAACAGATATAAGAGTCTCAGAGTACACAGATCACTAGTATAACAGATATAAGAGTCTCAGAGTACACAGATCACTAGTATAACAGAGATATAAGAGTCTCAGAGTACACAGATCACTAGTATAACAGATATAAGAGTCTCAGAGTACACAGATCACTAGTATAACAGATATATATATAAGAATCTCAGAGTACACATATCACTAGTATAACAGATATATATAATAGTCTCAGAGTACACAGATCACTAGTATAACAGATATATATAAGAGTCTCAGAGTACACAGATCACTAGTATAACAGATATAAGAGTCTCAGAGTACACAGATCACTAGTATAACAGAGATATAAGAGTCTCAGAGTACACAGATCACTAGTATAACAGAGATATAAGAGTCTCAAAGTACACAGATCACTAGTATAACAGATATAAGAGTATCAGAGTACACAGATCACTAGTATAACAGATATAAGAGTCTCAGAGTACACAGATCACTAGTATAACAGATATAAGAGTCTCAGAGTACACAGATCACTAGTATAACAGATATAAGAGTCTCAGAGTACACAGATCACTAGTATAACAGATATAAGAGTCTCAGAGTACACAGATCACTAGTATAACAGCGACATAAGAGTCTCAGAGTACACAGATCACTAGTATAACAGATATAAGAGTCTCAGAATACACAGATCACTAGTATAACAGATATAAGAGTCTCAGAGTACACAGATCACTAGTATAACAGATATAAGAGTCTCAGAGTACACAGATCACTAGTATAACAGATATAAGAGTCTCAGAGTACACAGATCACTAGTATAACAGATATAAGAGTCTCAGAGTACACAGATCACTAGTATAACAGATATAAGAGTCTCAGAGTACACAGATCACTAGTATAACAGAGATAAGAGTCTCAGAGTACACAGACCACTAGTATAACAGAGATATAAGAGTCTCAGAGTACACAGATCACTAGTATAACACATATAAGAGTCTCAGAGTACACAGATCACTAGTATAACAGAGATATAAGAGTCTCAGAGTACACAGATCACTAGTATAACAGCGATATAAGAGTCTCAGAGTACACAGATCACTAGTATAACAGATATAAGAGTCTCAGAGTACACAGATCACTAGTATAACAGATATAAGAGTCTCAGAGTACACAGATCACTAGTATAACAGATATAAGAGTCTCAGAGTACACAGATCACTAGTATAACAGATATAAGAGTCTCAGAGTACACAGATCACTAGTATAACAGATATAAGAGTCTCAGAGTACACAGATCACTAGTATAACAGAGATATAAGAGTCTCAGAGTACACCGATCACTAGTATAACAGAGATAAAAGTCTCAGAGTACACAGATCACTAGTATAACAGAGATATAAGAGTATCAGAGTACACCGATCACTAGTATAACAGAGATAAGAGTCTCAGAGTACACAGATCACTAGTATAACAGAGCTATAAGAGTCTCAGAGTACACAGATCACTAGTATAACAGATATAAGAGTCTCAGAGTACACAGATCACTAGTATAACAGAGATAAGAGTCTCAGAGTACACAGATCACTAGTATAACAGATATAAGAGTCTCAGAGTACACAGATCACTAGTATAACAGAGATAAGAGTCTCAGAGTACACAGATCACTAGTATAACAGATATAAGAGTCTCAGAGTACACAGATCACTAGTATAACAGATATATATATGAGTCTCAGAGTACACAGATCACTAGTATAACAGATATATAAGAGTCTCAGAGTACACAGATCACTAGTATAACAGAGATATAAGAGTCTCAGAGTACACAGATCACTAGTATAACAGATATAAGAGTCTCAGAGTACACAGGTCACTACTATAACAGAGATAAGAGTATCAGAGTACACAGATCACTAGTATAACAGATATAAGAGTCTCAGAGTACACAGATCACTAGTATAACAGAGATATAAGAGTCTCAGAGTACACAGATCACTAGTATAACAGATATATAAGAGTCTCAGAGTACACAGATCACTAGTATAACAGAGATATAAGAGTCTCAGAGTACACAGATCACTAGTATAACAGATATAAGAGTATCAGAGTACACAGATCACTAGTATAACAGAGATATAAGAGTCTCAGAGTACACAGATCACTAGTATAACAGATATAAGAGTCTCAGAGTACACAGATCACTAGTATAACAGATATAAGAGTCTCAGAGTACACAGATCACTAGTATAACAGATATAAGAGTCTCAGAGTACACAGATCACTAGTATAACAGATATAAGAGTCTCAGAGTACACAGATCACTAGTATAACAGCGATATACGAGTATCAGAGTACACATATCACTAGTATAACAGATATAAGAGTCTCAGAGTACACAGATCACTAGTATAACAGATATAAGAGTCTCAGAGTACACAGATCACTAGTATAACAGAGATATAAGAGTCTCAGAGTACACAGATCACTAGTATAACAGATATAAGAGTCTCAGAGTACACAGATCACTAGTATAACAGATATAAGAGTCTCAGAGTACACAGATCACTAGTATAACAGAGATATAAGAGTCTCAGAGTACACTGATCACTAGTATAACAGAGATAAGAGTCTCAGAGTACACAGATCACTAATATAACAGATATATATATATAAGAGTCTCAGAGTACACATATCACTAGTATAACAGATATATATAATAGTCTCAGAGTACACAGATCACTAGTATAACAGATATATATAAGAGTCTCAGAGTACACAGATCACTAGTATAACAGATATAAGAGTCTCAGAGTACACAGATCACTAGTATAACAGAGATATAAGAGTCTCAGAGTACACAGATCACTAGTATAACAGAGATATAAGAGTCTCAGAGTACACAGATCACTAGTATAACAGATATAAGAGTATCAGAGTACACAGATCACTAGTATAACAGATATAAGAGTCTCAGAGTACACAGATCACTAGTATAACAGATATAAGAGTCTCAGAGTACACAGATCACTAGTATAACAGATATAAGAGTATCAGAGTACACAGATCACTAGTATAACAGATATAAGAGTCTCAGAGTACACAGATCACTAGTATAACAGCGATATAAGAGTCTCAGAGTACACAGATCACTAGTATAACAGAGATATAAGAGTCTCAGAGTACACCGATCACTAGTATAACAGAGATAAGAGTCTCAGAGTACACAGATCACTAGTATAACAGAGCTATAAGAGTCTCAGAGTACACAGATCACTAGTATAACAGATATAAGAGTCTCAGAGTACACAGATCACTAGTATAACAGAGATAAGAGTCTCAGAGTACACAGATCACTAGTATAACAGATATAAGAGTCTCAGAGTACACAGATCACTAGTATAACAGAGATAAGAGTCTCAGAGTACACAGATCACTAGTATAACAGATATAAGAGTCTCAGAGTACACAGATCACTAGTATAACAGATATATGAGTCTCAGAGTACACAGATCAGTAGTATAACAGAGATATATACGAGTCTCAGAGTACACAGATCACTAGTATAACAGATATAAGAGTCTCAGAGTACACAGATCACTAGTATAACAGATATAAGAGTCTCAGAGTACACAGATCACTAGTATAACAGATATAAGAGTCTCAGAGTACACAGATCACTAGTATAACAGCGATATAAGAGTCTCAGAGTACACAGATCACTAGTATAACAGATATAAGAGTCTCAGAATACACAGATCACTAGTATAACAGATATAAGAGTCTCAGAGTACACAGATCACTAGTATAACAGAGATATAAGAGTCTCAGAGTACACAGATCACTAGTATAACAGATATAAGAGTCTCAGAGTACACAGATCACTAGTATAACAGATATATATATATAAGAGTCTCAGAGTACACATATCACTAGTATAACAGATATATATAATAGTCTCAGAGTACACAGATCACTAGTATAACAGATATATATATAAGAGTCTCAGAGTACACAGATCACTAGTATAACAGATATAAGAGTCTCAGAGTACACAGATCACTAGTATAACAGAGATATAAGAGTCTCAGAGTACACAGATCACTAGTATAACAGAGATATAAGAGTATCAGAGTACACAGATCACTAGTATAACAGATATAAGAGTATCAGAGTACACAGATCACTAGTATAACAGCGATATAAGAGTCTCAGAGTACACAGATCACTAGTATAACAGATATAAGAGTCTCAGAGTACACAGATCACTAGTATAACAGATATAAGAGTCTCAGAGTACACAGATCACTAGTATAACAGAGATATAAGAGTCTCAGAGTACACAGATCACTAGTATAACAGATATAAGAGTCTCAGAGTACACAGATCACTAGTATAACAGAGATATAAGAGTATCAGAGTACACAGATCACTAGTATAACAGATATAAGAGTCTCAGAGTACACAGATCACTAGTATAACAGATATAAGAGTCTCAGAGTACACAGATCACTAGTATAACATAGATATAAGAGTCTCAGAGTACACCGATCACTAGTATAACAGAGATAAGAGTCTCAGAGTACACAGATCACTAGTATAACAGAGCTATAAGAGTCTCAGAGTACACAGATCACTAGTATAACAGATATAAGAGTCTCAGAGTACACAGATCACTAGTATAACAGAGATAAGAGTCTCAGAGTACACAGATCACTAGTATAACAGATATAAGAGTCTCAGAGTACACAGATCACTAGTATAACAGAGATACGAGTCTCAGAGTACACAGATCACTAGTATAACAGATATAAGAGTCTCAGAGTACACAGATCACTAGTATAACAGATATATGAGTCTCAGAGTACACAGATCAGTAGTATAACAGAGATATATACGAGTCTCAGAGTACACAGATCACTAGTATAACAGATATAAGAGTCTCAGAGTACACAGATCACTAGTATAACAGATATAAGAGTCTCAGAGTACACAGATCACTAGTATAACAGATATAAGAGTCTCAGAGTACACAGATCACTAGTATAACAGCGATATAAGAGTCTCAGAGTACACAGATCACTAGTATAACAGATATAAGAGTCTCAGAGTACACAGATCACTAGTATAACAGAGATAAGAGTCTCAGAGTACACAGATCACTAGTATAACAGATATAAGAGTCTCAGAGTACACAGATCACTAGTATAACAGATATAAGAGTCTCAGAGTACACAGATCACTAGTATAACAGAGATATAAGAGTCTCAGAGTACACTGATCACTAGTATAACAGAGATAAGAGTCTCAGAGTACACAGATCACTAATATAACAGATATATATATATAAGAGTCTCAGAGTACACATATCACTAGTATAACAGATATATATAATAGTCTCAGAGTACACAGATCACTAGTATAACAGATATATATAAGAGTCTCAGAGTACACAGATCACTAGTATAACAGATATAAGAGTCTCAGAGTACACAGATCACTAGTATAACAGAGATATAAGAGTCTCAGAGTACACAGATCACTAGTATAACAGAGATATAAGAGTCTCAGAGTACACAGATCACTAGTATAACAGATATAAGAGTATCAGAGTACACAGATCACTAGTATAACAGATATAAGAGTCTCAGAGTACACAGATCACTAGTATAACAGATATAAGAGTCTCAGAGTACACAGATCACTAGTATAACAGATATAAGAGTATCAGAGTACACAGATCACTAGTATAACAGATATAAGAGTCTCAGAGTACACAGATCACTAGTATAACAGCGATATAAGAGTCTCAGAGTACACAGATCACTAGTATAACAGAGATATAAGAGTCTCAGAGTACACCGATCACTAGTATAACAGAGATAAGAGTCTCAGAGTACACAGATCACTAGTATAACAGAGCTATAAGAGTCTCAGAGTACACAGATCACTAGTATAACAGATATAAGAGTCTCAGAGTACACAGATCACTAGTATAACAGAGATAAGAGTCTCAGAGTACACAGATCACTAGTATAACAGATATAAGAGTCTCAGAGTACACAGATCACTAGTATAACAGAGATAAGAGTCTCAGAGTACACAGATCACTAGTATAACAGATATAAGAGTCTCAGAGTACACAGATCACTAGTATAACAGATATATGAGTCTCAGAGTACACAGATCAGTAGTATAACAGAGATATATACGAGTCTCAGAGTACACAGATCACTAGTATAACAGATATAAGAGTCTCAGAGTACACAGATCACTAGTATAACAGATATAAGAGTCTCAGAGTACACAGATCACTAGTATAACAGATATAAGAGTCTCAGAGTACACAGATCACTAGTATAACAGCAATATAAGAGTCTCAGAGTACACAGATCACTAGTATAACAGATATAAGAGTCTCAGAATACACAGATCACTAGTATAACAGATATAAGAGTCTCAGAGTACACAGATCACTAGTATAACAGAGATATAAGAGTCTCAGAGTACACAGATCACTAGTATAACAGATATAAGAGTCTCAGAGTACACAGATCACTAGTATAACAGATATATATATATAAGAGTCTCAGAGTACACATATCACTAGTATAACAGATATATATAATAGTCTCAGAGTACACAGATCACTAGTATAACAGATATATATATAAGAGTCTCAGAGTACACAGATCACTAGTATAACAGATATAAGAGTCTCAGAGTACACAGATCACTAGTATAACAGAGATATAAGAGTCTCAGAGTACACAGATCACTAGTATAACAGAGATATAAGAGTATCAGAGTACACAGATCACTAGTATAACAGATATAAGAGTATCAGAGTACACAGATCACTAGTATAACAGCGATATAAGAGTCTCAGAGTACACAGATCACTAGTATAACAGATATAAGAGTCTCAGAGTACACAGATCACTAGTATAACAGATATAAGAGTCTCAGAGTACACAGATCACTAGTATAACAGAGATATAAGAGTCTCAGAGTACACAGATCACTAGTATAACAGATATAAGAGTCTCAGAGTACACAGATCACTAGTATAACAGAGATATAAGAGTATCAGAGTACACAGATCACTAGTATAACAGATATAAGAGTCTCAGAGTACACAGATCACTAGTATAACAGATATAAGAGTCTCAGAGTACACAGATCACTAGTATAACATAGATATAAGAGTCTTAGAGTACACCGATCACTAGTATAACAGAGATAAGAGTCTCAGAGTACACAGATCACTAGTATAACAGAGCTATAAGAGTCTCAGAGTACACAGATCACTAGTATAACAGATATAAGAGTCTCAGAGTACACAGATCACTAGTATAACAGAGATAAGAGTCTCAGAGTACACAGATCACTAGTATAACAGATATAAGAGTCTCAGAGTACACAGATCACTAGTATAACAGAGATACGAGTCTCAGAGTACACAGATCACTAGTATAACAGATATAAGAGTCTCAGAGTACACAGATCACTAGTATAACAGATATATGAGTCTCAGAGTACACAGATCAGTAGTATAACAGAGATATATACGAGTCTCAGAGTACACAGATCACTAGTATAACAGATATAAGAGTCTCAGAGTACACAGATCACTAGTATAACAGATATAAGAGTCTCAGAGTACACAGATCACTAGTATAACAGATATAAGAGTCTCAGAGTACACAGATCACTAGTATAACAGCGATATAAGAGTCTCAGAGTACACAGATCACTAGTATAACAGATATAAGAGTCTCAGAGTACACAGATCACTAGTATAACAGATATATATATATAAGAATCTCAGAGTACACATATCACTAGTATAACAGATATATATAATAGTCTCAGAGTACACAGATCACTAGTATAACAGATATATATAAGAGTCTCAGAGTACACAGATCACTAGTATAACAGATATAAGAGTCTCAGAGTACACAGATCACTAGTATAACAGAGATATAAGAGTCTCAGAGTACACAGATCACTAGTATAACAGAGATATAAGAGTCTCAGAGTACACAGATCACTAGTATAACAGATATAAGAGTATCAGAGTACACAGATCACTAGTATAACAGAGATATAAGAGTCTCAGAGTACACAGATCACTAGTATAACAGATATAAGAGTCTCAGAGTACACAGGTCACTACTATAACAGAGATAAGAGTATCAGAGTACACAGATCACTAGTATAACAGATATAAGAGTCTCAGAGTACACAGATCACTAGTATAACAGAGATATAAGAGTCTCAGAGTACACAGATCACTAGTATAACAGATATATAAGAGTCTCAGAGTACACAGATCACTAGTATAACAGAGATATAAGAGTCTCAGAGTACACAGATCACTAGTATAACAGATATAAGAGTATCAGAGTACACAGATCACTAGTATAACAGAGATATAAGAGTCTCAGAGTACACAGATCACTAGTATAACAGATATAAGAGCCTCAGAGTACACAGATCACTAGTATAACAGATATAAGAGTCTCAGAGTACACAGATCACTAGTATAACAGATATAAGAGTCTCAGAGTACACAGATCACTAGTATAACAGATATAAGAGTCTCAGAGTACACAGATCACTAGTATAACAGCGATATACGAGTATCAGAGTACACATATCACTAGTATAACAGATATAAGAGTCTCAGAGTACACAGATCACTAGTATAACAGATATAAGAGTCTCAGAGTACACAGATCACTAGTATAACAGAGATATAAGAGTCTCAGAGTACACAGATCACTAGTATAACAGATATAAGAGTCTCAGAGTACACAGATCACTAGTATAACAGATATAAGAGTCTCAGAGTACACAGATCACTAGTATAACAGAGATATAAGAGTCTCAGAGTACACTGATCACTAGTATAACAGAGATAAGAGTCTCAGAGTACACAGATCACTAATATAACAGATATATATATATAAGAGTCTCAGAGTACACATATCACTAGTATAACAGATATATATAATAGTCTCAGAGTACACAGATCACTAGTATAACAGATATATATATAAGAGTCTCAGAGTACACAGATCACTAGTATAACAGATATAAGAGTCTCAGAGTACACAGATCACTAGTATAACAGAGATATAAGAGTCTCAGAGTACACAGATCACTAGTATAACAGAGATATAAGAGTCTCAGAGTACACAGATCACTAGTATAACAGATATAAGAGTATCAGAGTACACAGATCACTAGTATAACAGATATAAGAGTCTCAGAGTACACAGATCACTAGTATAACAGATATAAGAGTCTCAGAGTACACAGATCACTAGTATAACAGATATAAGAGTATCAGAGTACACAGATCACTAGTATAACAGATATAAGAGTCTCAGAGTACACAGATCACTAGTATAACAGCGATATAAGAGTCTCAGAGTACACAGATCACTAGTATAACAGAGATATAAGAGTCTCAGAGTACACCGATCACTAGTATAACAGAGATAAGAGTCTCAGAGTACACAGATCACTAGTATAACAGAGCTATAAGAGTCTCAGAGTACACAGATCACTAGTATAACAGATATAAGAGTCTCAGAGTACACAGATCACTAGTATAACAGAGATAAGAGTCTCAGAGTACACAGATCACTAGTATAACAGATATAAGAGTCTCAGAGTACACAGATCACTAGTATAACAGATATAAGAGTCTCAGAGTACACAGATCACTAGTATAACAGCGATATAAGAGTCTCAGAGTACACAGATCACTAGTATAACAGATATAAGAGTCTCAGAATACACAGATCACTAGTATAACAGATATAAGAGTCTCAGAGTACACAGATCACTAGTATAACAGAGATATAAGAGTCTCAGAGTACACAGATCACTAGTATAACAGATATAAGAGTCTCAGAGTACACAGATCACTAGTATAACAGATATATATATATAAGAGTCTCAGAGTACACATATCACTAGTATAACAGATATATATAATAGTCTCAGAGTACACAGATCACTAGTATAACAGATATATATATAAGAGTCTCAGAGTACACAGATCACTAGTATAACAGATATAAGAGTCTCAGAGTACACAGATCACTAGTATAACAGAGATATAAGAGTCTCAGAGTACACAGATCACTAGTATAACAGAGATATAAGAGTATCAGAGTACACAGATCACTAGTATAACAGATATAAGAGTATCAGAGTACACAGATCACTAGTATAACAGCGATATAAGAGTCTCAGAGTACACAGATCACTAGTATAACAGATATAAGAGTCTCAGAGTACACAGATCACTAGTATAACAGATATAAGAGTCTCAGAGTACACAGATCACTAGTATAACAGAGATATAAGAGTCTCAGAGTACACAGATCACTAGTATAACAGATATAAGAGTCTCAGAGTACACAGATCACTAGTATAACAGAGATATAAGAGTATCAGAGTACACAGATCACTAGTATAACAGATATAAGAGTCTCAGAGTACACAGATCACTAGTATAACAGCGATATAAGAGTCTCAGAGTACACAGATCACTAGTATAACAGAGATATAAGAGTCTCAGAGTACACCGATCACTAGTATAACAGAGATAAGAGTCTCAGAGTACACAGATCACTAGTATAACAGAGCTATAAGAGTCTCAGAGTACACAGATCACTAGTATAACAGATATAAGAGTCTCAGAGTACACAGATCACTAGTATAACAGAGATAAGAGTCTCAGAGTACACAGATCACTAGTATAACAGATATAAGAGTCTCAGAGTACACAGATCACTAGTATAACAGATATAAGAGTCTCAGAGTACACAGATCACTAGTATAACAGCGATATAAGAGTCTCAGAGTACACAGATCACTAGTATAACAGATATAAGAGTCTCAGAATACACAGATCACTAGTATAACAGATATAAGAGTCTCAGAGTACACAGATCACTAGTATAACAGAGATATAAGAGTCTCAGAGTACACAGATCACTAGTATAACAGATATAAGAGTCTCAGAGTACACAGATCACTAGTATAACAGATATATATATATAAGAGTCTCAGAGTACACATATCACTAGTATAACAGATATATATAATAGTCTCAGAGTACACAGATCACTAGTATAACAGATATATATATAAGAGTCTCAGAGTACACAGATCACTAGTATAACAGATATAAGAGTCTCAGAGTACACAGATCACTAGTATAACAGAGATATAAGAGTCTCAGAGTACACAGATCACTAGTATAACAGAGATATAAGAGTATCAGAGTACACAGATCACTAGTATAACAGATATAAGAGTATCAGAGTACACAGATCACTAGTATAACAGCGATATAAGAGTCTCAGAGTACACAGATCACTAGTATAACAGATATAAGAGTCTCAGAGTACACAGATCACTAGTATAACAGATATAAGAGTCTCAGAGTACACAGATCACTAGTATAACAGAGATATAAGAGTCTCAGAGTACACAGATCACTAGTATAACAGATATAAGAGTCTCAGAGTACACAGATCACTAGTATAACAGAGATATAAGAGTATCAGAGTACACAGATCACTAGTATAACAGATATAAGAGTCTCAGAGTACACAGATCACTAGTATAACAGATATAAGAGTCTCAGAGTACACAGATCACTAGTATAACATAGATATAAGAGTCTCAGAGTACACCGATCACTAGTATAACAGAGATAAGAGTCTCAGAGTACACAGATCACTAGTATAACAGAGCTATAAGAGTCTCAGAGTACACCGATCACTAGTATAACAGATATAAGAGTCTCAGAGTACACAGATCACTAGTATAACAGCGATATAAGAGTCTCAGAGTACACAGATCACTAGTATAACAGAGATATAAGAGTCTCAGAGTACACAGATCACTAGTATAACAGATATAAGAGTATCAGAGTACACAGATCACTAGTATAACAGATATAAGAGTCTCAGAGTACACAGATCACTAGTATAACAGATATAAGAGTCTCAGAGTACACAGATCACTAGTATAACAGATATAAGAGTATCAGAGTACACAGATCACTAGTATAACAGATATAAGAGTCTCAGAGTACACAGATCACTAGTATAACAGCGATATAAGAGTCTCAGAGTACACAGATCACTAGTATAACAGAGATATAAGAGTCTCAGAGTACACCGATCACTAGTATAACAGAGATAAGAGTCTCAGAGTACACAGATCACTAGTATAACAGAGCTATAAGAGTCTCAGAGTACACAGATCACTAGTATAACAGATATAAGAGTCTCAGAGTACACAGATCACTAGTATAACAGAGATAAGAGTCTCAGAGTACACAGATCACTAGTATAACAGATATAAGAGTCTCAGAGTACACAGATCACTAGTATAACAGATATAAGAGTCTCAGAGTACACAGATCACTAGTATAACAGCGATATAAGAGTCTCAGAGTACACAGATCACTAGTATAACAGATATAAGAGTCTCAGAATACACAGATCACTAGTATAACAGATATAAGAGTCTCAGAGTACACAGATCACTAGTATAACAGAGATATAAGAGTCTCAGAGTACACAGATCACTAGTATAACAGATATAAGAGTCTCAGAGTACACAGATCACTAGTATAACAGATATATATATATAAGAGTCTCAGAGTACACATATCACTAGTATAACAGATATATATAATAGTCTCAGAGTACACAGATCACTAGTATAACAGATATATATATAAGAGTCTCAGAGTACACAGATCACTAGTATAACAGATATAAGAGTCTCAGAGTACACAGATCACTAGTATAACAGAGATATAAGAGTCTCAGAGTACACAGATCACTAGTATAACAGAGATATAAGAGTATCAGAGTACACAGATCACTAGTATAACAGATATAAGAGTATCAGAGTACACAGATCACTAGTATAACAGCGATATAAGAGTCTCAGAGTACACAGATCACTAGTATAACAGATATAAGAGTCTCAGAGTACACAGATCACTAGTATAACAGATATAAGAGTCTCAGAGTACACAGATCACTAGTATAACAGAGATATAAGAGTCTCAGAGTACACAGATCACTAGTATAACAGATATAAGAGTCTCAGAGTACACAGATCACTAGTATAACAGAGATATAAGAGTATCAGAGTACACAGATCACTAGTATAACAGATATAAGAGTCTCAGAGTACACAGATCACTAGTATAACAGCGATATAAGAGTCTCAGAGTACACAGATCACTAGTATAACAGAGATATAAGAGTCTCAGAGTACACCGATCACTAGTATAACAGAGATAAGAGTCTCAGAGTACACAGATCACTAGTATAACAGAGCTATAAGAGTCTCAGAGTACACAGATCACTAGTATAACAGATATAAGAGTCTCAGAGTACACAGATCACTAGTATAACAGAGATAAGAGTCTCAGAGTACACAGATCACTAGTATAACAGATATAAGAGTCTCAGAGTACACAGATCACTAGTATAACAGATATAAGAGTCTCAGAGTACACAGATCACTAGTATAACAGCGATATAAGAGTCTCAGAGTACACAGATCACTAGTATAACAGATATAAGAGTCTCAGAATACACAGATCACTAGTATAACAGATATAAGAGTCTCAGAGTACACAGATCACTAGTATAACAGAGATATAAGAGTCTCAGAGTACACAGATCACTAGTATAACAGATATAAGAGTCTCAGAGTACACAGATCACTAGTATAACAGATATATATATATAAGAGTCTCAGAGTACACATATCACTAGTATAACAGATATATATAATAGTCTCAGAGTACACAGATCACTAGTATAACAGATATATATATAAGAGTCTCAGAGTACACAGATCACTAGTATAACAGATATAAGAGTCTCAGAGTACACAGATCACTAGTATAACAGAGATATAAGAGTCTCAGAGTACACAGATCACTAGTATAACAGAGATATAAGAGTATCAGAGTACACAGATCACTAGTATAACAGATATAAGAGTATCAGAGTACACAGATCACTAGTATAACAGCGATATAAGAGTCTCAGAGTACACAGATCACTAGTATAACAGATATAAGAGTCTCAGAGTACACAGATCACTAGTATAACAGATATAAGAGTCTCAGAGTACACAGATCACTAGTATAACAGAGATATAAGAGTCTCAGAGTACACAGATCACTAGTATAACAGATATAAGAGTCTCAGAGTACACAGATCACTAGTATAACAGAGATATAAGAGTATCAGAGTACACAGATCACTAGTATAACAGATATAAGAGTCTCAGAGTACACAGATCACTAGTATAACAGATATAAGAGTCTCAGAGTACACAGATCACTAGTATAACATAGATATAAGAGTCTCAGAGTACACCGATCACTAGTATAACAGAGATAAGAGTCTCAGAGTACACAGATCACTAGTATAACAGAGCTATAAGAGTCTCAGAGTACACCGATCACTAGTATAACAGATATAAGAGTCTCAGAGTACACAGATCACTAGTATAACAGCGATATAAGAGTCTCAGAGTACACAGATCACTAGTATAACAGATATAAGAGTCTCAGAATACACAGATCACTAGTATAACAGATATAAGAGTCTCAGAGTACACAGATCACTAGTATAACAGAGATATAAGAGTCTCAGAGTACACAGATCACTAGTATAACAGATATAAGAGTCTCAGAGTACACATATCACTAGTATAACAGATATATATATATAAGAGTCTCAGAGTACACATATCACTAGTATAACAGATATATATAATAGTCTCAGAGTACACAGATCACTAGTATAACAGATATATATATAAGAGTCTCAGAGTACACAGATCACTAGTATAACAGATATAAGAGTCTCAGAGTACACAGATCACTAGTATAACAGATATATAAGAGTCTCAGAGTACACAGATCACTAGTATAACAGAGATATAAGAGTATCAGAGTACACAGATCACTAGTATAACAGATATAAGAGTATCAGAGTACACAGATCACTAGTATAACAGCGATATAAGAGTCTCAGAGTACACAGATCACTAGTATAACAGATATAAGAGTCTCAGAGTACACAGATCACTAGTATAACAGATATAAGAGTCTCAGAGTACACAGATCACTAGTATAACAGAGATATAAGAGTCTCAGAGTACACAGATCACTAGTATAACAGATATAAGAGTCTCAGAGTACACAGATCACTAGTATAACAGAGATATAAGAGTATCAGAGTACACAGATCACTAGTATAACAGATATAAGAGTCTCAGAGTACACAGATCACTAGTATAACAGATATAAGAGTCTCAGAGTACACCGATCACTAGTATAACAGAGATAAGAGTCTCAGAGTACACAGATCACTAGTATAACAGAGCTATAAGAGTCTCAGAGTACACAGATCACTAGTATAACAGATATAAGAGTCTCAGAGTACACAGATCACTAGTATAACAGAGATAAGAGTCTCAGAGTACACAGATCACTAGTATAACAGATATAAGAGTCTCAGAGTACACAGATCACTAGTATAACAGAGATAAGAGTCTCAGAGTACACAGATCACTAGTATAACAGATATAAGAGTCTCAGAGTACACAGATCACTAGTATAACAGATATATGAGTCTCAGAGTACACAGATCAGTAGTATAACAGAGATATATACGAGTCTCAGAGTACACAGATCACTAGTATAACAGATATAAGAGTCTCAGAGTACACAGATCACTAGTATAACAGATATAAGAGTCTCAGAGTACACAGATCACTAGTATAACAGATATAAGAGTCTCAGAGTACACAGATCACTAGTATAACAGCGATATAAGAGTCTCAGAGTACACAGATCACTAGTATAACAGATATAAGAGTCTCAGAGTACACAGATCACTAGTATAACAGATATAAGAGTCTCAGAGTACACAGATCACTAGTATAACAGAGATATAAGAGTCTCAGAGTACACAGATCACTAGTATAACAGATATAAGAGTCTCAGAGTACACAGATCACTAGTATAACAGATATATATATAAGAATCTCAGAGTACACATATCACTAGTATAACAGATATATATAATAGTCTCAGAGTACACAGATCACTAGTATAACAGATATATATAAGAGTCTCAGAGTACACAGATCACTAGTATAACAGATATAAGAGTCTCAGAGTACACAGATCACTAGTATAACAGAGATATAAGAGTCTCAGAGTACACAGATCACTAGTATAACAGAGATATAAGAGTCTCAAAGTACACAGATCACTAGTATAACAGATATAAGAGTATCAGAGTACACAGATCACTAGTATAACAGATATAAGAGTCTCAGAGTACACAGATCACTAGTATAACAGATATAAGAGTCTCAGAGTACACAGATCACTAGTATAACAGATATAAGAGTCTCAGAGTACACAGATCACTAGTATAACAGATATAAGAGTCTCAGAGTACACAGATCACTAGTATAACAGCGACATAAGAGTCTCAGAGTACACAGATCACTAGTATAACAGATATAAGAGTCTCAGAATACACAGATCACTAGTATAACAGATATAAGAGTCTCAGAGTACACAGATCACTAGTATAACAGAGATATAAGAGTCTCAGAGTACACAGATCACTAGTATAACAGATATAAGAGTCTCAGAGTACACAGATCACTAGTATAACAGAGATATAAGAGTCTCAGAGTACACCGATCACTAGTATAACAGAGATAAGAGTCTCAGAGTACACAGATCACTAGTATAACAGAGCTATAAGAGTCTCAGAGTACACAGATCACTAGTATAACAGATATAAGAGTCTCAGAGTACACAGATCACTAGTATAACAGAGATAAGAGTCTCAGAGTACACAGATCACTAGTATAACAGATATAAGAGTCTCAGAGTACACAGATCACTAGTATAACAGATATATGAGTCTCAGAGTACACAGATCAGTAGTATAACAGAGATATATACAAGTCTCAGAGTACACAGATCACTAGTATAACAGATATAAGAGTCTCAGAGTACACAGATCACTAGTATAACAGATATAAGAGTCTCAGAGTACACAGATCACTAGTATAACAGATATAAGAGTCTCAGAGTACACATATCACTAGTATAACAGCGATATAAGAGTCTCAGAGTACACAGATCACTAGTATAACAGATATAAGAGTCTCAGAATACACAGATCACTAGTATAACAGATATAAGAGTCTCAGAGTACACAGATCACTAGTATAACAGAGATATAAGAGTCTCAGAGTACACAGATCACTAGTATAACAGATATAAGAGTCTCAGAGTACACAGATCACTAGTATAACAGATATATATATATAAGAGTCTCAGAGTACACATATCACTAGTATAACAGATATATATAATAGTCTCAGAGTACACAGATCACTAGTATAACAGATATATATAAGAGTCTCAGAGTACACAGATCACTAGTATAACAGATATAAGAGTCTCAGAGTACACAGATCACTAGTATAACAGAGATATAAGAGTCTCAGAGTACACAGATCACTAGTATAACAGAGATATAAGAGTCTCAGAGTACACAGATCACTAGTATAACAGATATAAGAGTATCAGAGTACACAGATCACTAGTATAACAGATATAAGAGTCTCAGAGTACACAGATCACTAGTATACAGATATAAGAGTCTCAGAGTACACAGATCACTAGTATAACAGATATAAGAGTATCAGAGTACACAGATCACTAGTATAACAGATATAAGAGTCTCAGAGTACACAGATCACTAGTATAACAGCGATATAAGAGTCTCAGAGTACACAGATCACTAGTATAACAGATATAAGAGTCTCAGAGTACACAGATCACTAGTATAACAGATATAAGAGTCTCAGAGTACACAGATCACTAGTATAACAGAGATATAAGAGTCTCAGAGTACACAGATCACTAGTATAACAGATATAAGAGTCTCAGAGTACACAGATCACTAGTATAACAGAGATATAAGAGTATCAGAGTACACAGATCACTAGTATAACAGATATAAGAGTCTCAGAGTACACAGATCACTAGTATAACAGATATAAGAGTCTCAGAGTACACAGATCACTAGTATAACAGAGATATAAGAGTCTCAGAGTACACCGATCACTAGTATAACAGAGATAAGAGTCTCAGAGTACACAGATCACTAGTATAACAGAGCTATAAGAGTCTCAGAGTACACAGATCACTAGTATAACAGATATAAGAGTCTCAGAGTACACAGATCACTAGTATAACAGAGATAAGAGTCTCAGAGTACACAGATCACTAGTATAACAGATATAAGAGTCTCAGAGTACACAGATCACTAGTATAACAGAGATAAGAGTCTCAGAGTACACAGATCACTAGTATAACAGATATAAGAGTCTCAGAGTACACAGATCACTAGTATAACAGATATATGAGTCTCAGAGTACACAGATCAGTAGTATAACAGAGATATATACGAGTCTCAGAGTACACAGATCACTAGTATAACAGATATAAGAGTCTCAGAGTACACAGATCACTAGTATAACAGATATAAGAGTCTCAGAGTACACAGATCACTAGTATAACAGATATAAGAGTCTCAGAGTACACAGATCACTAGTATAACAGCGATATAAGAGTCTCAGAGTACACAGATCACTAGTATAACAGATATAAGAGTCTCAGAGTACACAGATCACTAGTATAACATATATAAGAGTCTCAGAGTACACAGATCACTAGTATAACAGCTATATAAAAGTCTCAGAGTACACAGATCACTAGTATAACAGATATAAGAGTCTCAGAGTACACAGATCACTAGTATAACAGAGATATAAGAGTCTCAGAGTACACTGATCACTAGTATAACAGAGATAAGAGTCTCAGAGTACACAGATCACTAATATAACAGATATATATATATAAGAGTCTCAGAGTACACATATCACTAGTATAACAGATATATATAATAGTCTCAGAGTACACAGATCACTAGTATAACAGATATATATAAGAGTCTCAGAGTACACAGATCACTAGTATAACAGATATAAGAGTCTCAGAGTACACAGATCACTAGTATAACAGAGATATAAGAGTCTCAGAGTACACAGATCACTAGTATAACAGAGATATAAGAGTCTCAGAGTACACAGATCACTAGTATAACAGATATAAGAGTATCAGAGTACACAGATCACTAGTATAACAGATATAAGAGTCTCAGAGTACACAGATCACTAGTATAACAGATATAAGAGTCTCAGAGTACACAGATCACTAGTATAACAGATATAAGAGTATCAGAGTACACAGATCACTAGTATAACAGATATAAGAGTCTCAGAGTACACAGATCACTAGTATAACAGCGATATAAGAGTCTCAGAGTACACAGATCACTAGTATAACAGAGATATAAGAGTCTCAGAGTACACCGATCACTAGTATAACAGAGATAAGAGTCTCAGAGTACACAGATCACTAGTATAACAGAGCTATAAGAGTCTCAGAGTACACAGATCACTAGTATAACAGATATAAGAGTCTCAGAGTACACAGATCACTAGTATAACAGAGATAAGAGTCTCAGAGTACACAGATCACTAGTATAACAGATATAAGAGTCTCAGAGTACACAGATCACTAGTATAACAGAGATAAGAGTCTCAGAGTACACAGATCACTAGTATAACAGATATAAGAGTCTCAGAGTACACAGATCACTAGTATAACAGATATATGAGTCTCAGAGTACACAGATCAGTAGTATAACAGAGATATATACGAGTCTCAGAGTACACAGATCACTAGTATAACAGATATAAGAGTCTCAGAGTACACAGATCACTAGTATAACAGATATAAGAGTCTCAGAGTACACAGATCACTAGTATAACAGATATAAGAGTCTCAGAGTACACAGATCACTAGTATAACAGCGATATAAGAGTCTCAGAGTACACAGATCACTAGTATAACAGATATAAGAGTCTCAGAATACACAGATCACTAGTATAACAGATATAAGAGTCTCAGAGTACACAGATCACTAGTATAACAGAGATATAAGAGTCTCAGAGTACACAGATCACTAGTATAACAGATATAAGAGTCTCAGAGTACACAGATCACTAGTATAACAGATATATATATATAAGAGTCTCAGAGTACACATATCACTAGTATAACAGATATATATAATAGTCTCAGAGTACACAGATCACTAGTATAACAGATATATATATATAAGAGTCTCAGAGTACACAGATCACTAGTATAACAGATATAAGAGTCTCAGAGTACACAGATCACTAGTATAACAGAGATATAAGAGTCTCAGAGTACACAGATCACTAGTATAACAGAGATATAAGAGTATCAGAGTACACAGATCACTAGTATAACAGATATAAGAGTATCAGAGTACACAGATCACTAGTATAACAGCGATATAAGAGTCTCAGAGTACACAGATCACTAGTATAACAGATATAAGAGTCTCAGAGTACACAGATCACTAGTATAACAGATATAAGAGTCTCAGAGTACACAGATCACTAGTATAACAGAGATATAAGAGTCTCAGAGTACACAGATCACTAGTATAACAGATATAAGAGTCTCAGAGTACACAGATCACTAGTATAACAGAGATATAAGAGTATCAGAGTACACAGATCACTAGTATAACAGATATAAGAGTCTCAGAGTACACAGATCACTAGTATAACAGATATAAGAGTCTCAGAGTACACAGATCACTAGTATAACAGATATAAGAGTCTCAGAGTACACAGATCACTAGTATAACAGAGATATAAGAGTCTCAGAGTACACCGATCACTAGTATAACAGAGATAAGAGTCTCAGAGTACACAGATCACTAGTATAACAGAGCTATAAGAGTCTCAGAGTACACAGATCACTAGTATAACAGATATAAGAGTCTCAGAGTACACAGATCACTAGTATAACAGAGATAAGAGTCTCAGAGTACACAGATCACTAGTATAACAGATATAAGAGTCTCAGAGTACACAGATCACTAGTATAACAGAGATAAGAGTCTCAGAGTACACAGATCACTAATATAACAGATATATATATATAAGAGTCTCAGAGTACACATATCACTAGTATAACAGATATATATAATAGTCTCAGAGTACACAGATCACTAGTATAACAGATATATATAAGAGTCTCAGAGTACACAGATCACTAGTATAACAGATATAAGAGTCTCAGAGTACACAGATCACTAGTATAACAGAGATATAAGAGTCTCAGAGTACACAGATCACTAGTATAACAGAGATATAAGAGTCTCAGAGTACACAGATCACTAGTATAACAGATATAAGAGTATCAGAGTACACAGATCACTAGTATAACAGATATAAGAGTCTCAGAGTACACAGATCACTAGTATAACAGATATAAGAGTCTCAGAGTACACAGATCACTAGTATAACAGATATAAGAGTATCAGAGTACACAGATCACTAGTATAACAGATATAAGAGTCTCAGAGTACACAGATCACTAGTATAACAGCGATATAAGAGTCTCAGAGTACACAGATCACTAGTATAACAGAGATATAAGAGTCTCAGAGTACACCGATCACTAGTATAACAGAGATAAGAGTCTCAGAGTACACAGATCACTAGTATAACAGAGCTATAAGAGTCTCAGAGTACACAGATCACTAGTATAACAGATATAAGAGTCTCAGAGTACACAGATCACTAGTATAACAGAGATAAGAGTCTCAGAGTACACAGATCACTAGTATAACAGATATAAGAGTCTCAGAGTACACAGATCACTAGTATAACAGAGATAAGAGTCTCAGAGTACACAGATCACTAGTATAACAGATATAAGAGTCTCAGAGTACACAGATCACTAGTATAACAGATATATGAGTCTCAGAGTACACAGATCAGTAGTATAACAGAGATATATACGAGTCTCAGAGTACACAGATCACTAGTATAACAGATATAAGAGTCTCAGAGTACACAGATCACTAGTATAACAGATATAAGAGTCTCAGAGTACACAGATCACTAGTATAACAGATATAAGAGTCTCAGAGTACACAGATCACTAGTATAACAGCGATATAAGAGTCTCAGAGTACACAGATCACTAGTATAACAGATATAAGAGTCTCAGAATACACAGATCACTAGTATAACAGATATAAGAGTCTCAGAGTACACAGATCACTAGTATAACAGAGATATAAGAGTCTCAGAGTACACAGATCACTAGTATAACAGATATAAGAGTCTCAGAGTACACAGATCACTAGTATAACAGATATATATATATAAGAGTCTCAGAGTACACATATCACTAGTATAACAGATATATATAATAGTCTCAGAGTACACAGATCACTAGTATAACAGATATATATATAAGAGTCTCAGAGTACACAGATCACTAGTATAACAGATATAAGAGTCTCAGAGTACACAGATCACTAGTATAACAGAGATATAAGAGTCTCAGAGTACACAGATCACTAGTATAACAGAGATATAAGAGTATCAGAGTACACAGATCACTAGTATAACAGATATAAGAGTATCAGAGTACACAGATCACTAGTATAACAGCGATATAAGAGTCTCAGAGTACACAGATCACTAGTATAACAGATATAAGAGTCTCAGAGTACACAGATCACTAGTATAACAGATATAAGAGTCTCAGAGTACACAGATCACTAGTATAACAGAGATATAAGAGTCTCAGAGTACACAGATCACTAGTATAACAGATATAAGAGTCTCAGAGTACACAGATCACTAGTATAACAGATATATATAAGAGTCTCAGAGTACACAGATCACTAGTATAACAGATATAAGAGTCTCAGAGTACACAGATCACTAGTATAACAGAGATATAAGAGTCTCAGAGTACACAGATCACTAGTATAACAGAGATATAAGAGTCTCAGAGTACACAGATCACTAGTATAACAGATATAAGAGTATCAGAGTACACAGATCACTAGTATAACAGATATAAGAGTCTCAGAGTACACAGATCACTAGTATAACAGATATAAGAGTCTCAGAGTACACAGATCACTAGTATAACAGATATAAGAGTATCAGAGTACACAGATCACTAGTATAACAGATATAAGAGTCTCAGAGTACACAGATCACTAGTATAACAGCGATATAAGAGTCTCAGAGTACACAGATCACTAGTATAACAGAGATATAAGAGTCTCAGAGTACACCGATCACTAGTATAACAGAGATAAGAGTCTCAGAGTACACAGATCACTAGTATAACAGAGCTATAAGAGTCTCAGAGTACACAGATCACTAGTATAACAGATATAAGAGTCTCAGAGTACACAGATCACTAGTATAACAGAGATAAGAGTCTCAGAGTACACAGATCACTAGTATAACAGATATAAGAGTCTCAGAGTACACAGATCACTAGTATAACAGAGATAAGAGTCTCAGAGTACACAGATCACTAGTATAACAGATATAAGAGTCTCAGAGTACACAGATCACTAGTATAACAGATATATGAGTCTCAGAGTACACAGATCAGTAGTATAACAGAGATATATACGAGTCTCAGAGTACACAGATCACTAGTATAACAGATATAAGAGTCTCAGAGTACACAGATCACTAGTATAACAGATATAAGAGTCTCAGAGTACACAGATCACTAGTATAACAGATATAAGAGTCTCAGAGTACACAGATCACTAGTATAACAGCGATATAAGAGTCTCAGAGTACACAGATCACTAGTATAACAGATATAAGAGTCTCAGAATACACAGATCACTAGTATAACAGATATAAGAGTCTCAGAGTACACAGATCACTAGTATAACAGAGATATAAGAGTCTCAGAGTACACAGATCACTAGTATAACAGATATAAGAGTCTCAGAGTACACAGATCACTAGTATAACAGATATATATATATAAGAGTCTCAGAGTACACATATCACTAGTATAACAGATATATATAATAGTCTCAGAGTACACAGATCACTAGTATAACAGATATATATATAAGAGTCTCAGAGTACACAGATCACTAGTATAACAGATATAAGAGTCTCAGAGTACACAGATCACTAGTATAACAGAGATATAAGAGTCTCAGAGTACACAGATCACTAGTATAACAGAGATATAAGAGTATCAGAGTACACAGATCACTAGTATAACAGATATAAGAGTATCAGAGTACACAGATCACTAGTATAACAGCGATATAAGAGTCTCAGAGTACACAGATCACTAGTATAACAGATATAAGAGTCTCAGAGTACACAGATCACTAGTATAACAGATATAAGAGTCTCAGAGTACACAGATCACTAGTATAACAGAGATATAAGAGTCTCAGAGTACACAGATCACTAGTATAACAGATATAAGAGTCTCAGAGTACACAGATCACTAGTATAACAGAGATATAAGAGTATCAGAGTACACAGATCACTAGTATAACAGATATAAGAGTCTCAGAGTACACAGATCACTAGTATAACAGATATAAGAGTCTCAGAGTACACAGATCACTAGTATAACAGATATAAGAGTCTCAGAGTACACAGATCACTAGTATAACAGAGATATAAGAGTCTCAGAGTACACCGATCACTAGTATAACAGAGATAAGAGTCTCAGAGTACACAGATCACTAGTATAACAGAGCTATAAGAGTCTCAGAGTACACAGATCACTAGTATAACAGATATAAGAGTCTCAGAGTACACAGATCACTAGTATAACAGAGATAAGAGTCTCAGAGTACACAGATCACTAGTATAACAGATATAAGAGTCTCAGAGTACACAGATCACTAGTATAACAGAGATAAGAGTCTCAGAGTACACAGATCACTAGTATAACAGATATAAGAGTCTCAGAGTACACAGATCACTAGTATAACAGAGATATAAGAGTCTCAGAGTACACCGATCACTAGTATAACAGAGATAAGAGTCTCAGAGTACACAGATCACTAGTATAACAGAGCTATAAGAGTCTCAGAGTACACAGATCACTAGTATAACAGATATAAGAGTCTCAGAGTACACAGATCACTAGTATAACAGAGATAAGAGTCTCAGAGTACACAGATCACTAGTATAACAGATATAAGAGTCTCAGAGTACACAGATCACTAGTATAACAGAGATAAGAGTCTCAGAGTACACAGATCACTAGTATAACAGATATAAGAGTCTCAGAGTACACAGATCACTAGTATAACAGATATATGAGTCTCAGAGTACACAGATCAGTAGTATAACAGAGATATATACGAGTCTCAGAGTACACAGATCACTAGTATAACAGATATAAGAGTCTCAGAGTACACAGATCACTAGTATAACAGATATAAGAGTCTCAGAGTACACAGATCACTAGTATAACAGATATAAGAGTCTCAGAGTACACAGATCACTAGTATAACAGCGATATAAGAGTCTCAGAGTACACAGATCACTAGTATAACAGAGATATAAGAGTCTCAGAGTACACAGATCACTAGTATAACAGATATAAGAGTCTCAGAGTACACAGATCACTAGTATAACAGAGATATAAGAGTATCAGAGTACACAGATCACTAGTATAACAGATATAAGAGTCTCAGAGTACACAGATCACTAGTATAACAGATATAAGAGTCTCAGAGTACACAGATCACTAGTATAACAGATATAAGAGTCTCAGAGTACACAGATCACTAGTATAACAGAGATATAAGAGTCTCAGAGTACACCGATCACTAGTATAACAGAGATAAGAGTCTCAGAGTACACAGATCACTAGTATAACAGAGCTATAAGAGTCTCAGAGTACACAGATCACTAGTATAACAGATATAAGAGTCTCAGAGTACACAGATCACTAGTATAACAGAGATAAGAGTCTCAGAGTACACAGATCACTAGTATAACAGATATAAGAGTCTCAGAGTACACAGATCACTAGTATAACAGAGATAAGAGTCTCAGAGTACACAGATCACTAGTATAACAGATATAAGAGTCTCAGAGTACACAGATCACTAGTATAACAGATATATGAGTCTCAGAGTACACAGATCAGTAGTATAACAGAGATATATACGAGTCTCAGAGTACACAGATCACTAGTATAACAGATATAAGAGTCTCAGAGTACACAGATCACTAGTATAACAGATATAAGAGTCTCAGAGTACACAGATCACTAGTATAACAGATATAAGAGTCTCAGAGTACACAGATCACTAGTATAACAGCGATATAAGAGTCTCAGAGTACACAGATCACTAGTATAACAGATATAAGAGTCTCAGAGTACACAGATCACTAGTATAACAGATATAAGAGTCTCAGAGTACACAGATCACTAGTATAACAGAGATATAAAAGTCTCAGAGTACACAGATCACTAGTATAACAGATATAAGAGTCTCAGAGTACACAGATCACTAGTATAACAGATATAAGAGTCTCAGAGTACACAGATCACTAGTATAACAGAGATATAAGAGTCTCAGAGTACACTGATCACTAGTATAACAGAGATAAGAGTCTCAGAGTACACAGATCACTAGTATAACAGATATATATATATAAGAGTCTCAGAGTACACATATCACTAGTATAACAGATATATATAATAGTCTCAGAGTACACAGATCACTAGTATAACAGATATATATAAGAGTCTCAGAGTACACAGATCACTAGTATAACAGATATAAGAGTCTCAGAGTACACAGATCACTAGTATAACAAAGATATAAGAGTATCAGAGTACACAGATCACTAGTATAACAGATATAAGAGTCTCAGAGTACACAGATCACTAGTATAACAGATATAAGAGTCTCAGAGTACACAGATCACTAGTATAACAGAGATATAAGAGTCTCACAGTACACCGATCACTAGTATAACAGAGATAAGAGTCTCAGAGTACACAGATCACTAGTATAACAGAGCTATAAGAGTCTCAGAGTACACAGATCACTAGTATAACAGATATAAGAGTCTCAGAGTACACAGATCACTAGTATAACAGAGATAAGAGTCTCAGAGTACACAGATCACTAGTATAACAGATATAAGAGTCTCAGAGTACACAGATCACTAGTATAACAGAGATAAGAGTCTCAGAGTACACAGATCACTAGTATAACAGATATAAGAGTCTCAGAGTACACAGATCACTAGTATAACAGAGATAAGAGTCTCAGAGTACACAGATCACTAGTATAACAGATATAAGAGTCTCAGAGTACACAGATCACTAGTATAACAGATATATGAGTATCAGAGTACACAGATCACTAGTATAACAGATATAAGAGTCTCAGAGTACACAGATCACTAGTATAACAGCGATATAAGAGTCTCAGAGTACACAGATCACTAGTATAACAGAGATATAAGAGTCTCAGAGTACACCGATCACTAGTATAACAGAGATAAGAGTCTCAGAGTACACAGATCACTAGTATAACAGAGCTATAAGAGTCTCAGAGTACACAGATCACTAGTATAACAGATATAAGAGTCTCAGAGTACACAGATCACTAGTATAACAGAGATAAGAGTCTCAGAGTACACAGATCACTAGTATAACAGATATAAGAGTCTCAGAGTACACAGATCACTAGTATAACAGAGATAAGAGTCTCAGAGTACACAGATCACTAGTATAACAGATATAAGAGTCTCAGAGTACACAGATCACTAGTATAACAGATATATGAGTCTCAGAGTACACAGATCAGTAGTATAACAGAGATATATACGAGTCTCAGAGTACACAGATCACTAGTATAACAGATATAAGAGTCTCAGAGTACACAGATCACTAGTATAACAGATATAAGAGTCTCAGAGTACACAGATCACTAGTATAACAGATATAAGAGTCTCAGAGTACACAGATCACTAGTATAACAGCGATATAAGAGTCTCAGAGTACACAGATCACTAGTATAACAGATATAAGAGTCTCAGAATACACAGATCACTAGTATAACAGATATAAGAGTCTCAGAGTACACAGATCACTAGTATAACAGAGATATAAGAGTCTCAGAGTACACAGATCACTAGTATAACAGATATAAGAGTCTCAGAGTACACAGATCACTAGTATAACAGATATATATATATAAGAGTCTCAGAGTACACATATCACTAGTATAACAGATATATATAATAGTCTCAGAGTACACAGATCACTAGTATAACAGATATATATATAAGAGTCTCAGAGTACACAGATCACTAGTATAACAGATATAAGAGTCTCAGAGTACACAGATCACTAGTATAACAGAGATATAAGAGTCTCAGAGTACACAGATCACTAGTATAACAGAGATATAAGAGTATCAGAGTACACAGATCACTAGTATAACAGATATAAGAGTATCAGAGTACACAGATCACTAGTATAACAGCGATATAAGAGTATCAGAGTACACAGATCACTAGTATAACAGATATAAGAGTCTCAGAGTACACAGATCACTAGTATAACAGATATAAGAGTCTCAGAGTACACAGATCACTAGTATAACAGAGATATAAGAGTCTCAGAGTACACAGATCACTAGTATAACAGATATAAGAGTCTCAGAGTACACAGATCACTAGTATAACAGAGATATAAGAGTATCAGAGTACACAGATCACTAGTATAACAGATATAAGAGTCTCAGAGTACACAGATCACTAGTATAACAGATATAAGAGTCTCAGATTACACAGATCACTAGTATAACAGAGATATAAGAGTCTCAGAGTACACCGATCACTAGTATAACAGAGATAAGAGTCTCAGAGTACACAGATCACTAGTATAACAGAGCTATAAGAGTCTCAGAGTACACAGATCACTAGTATAACAGATATAAGAGTCTCAGAGTACACAGATCACTAGTATAACAGAGATAAGAGTCTCAGAGTACACAGATCACTAGTATAACAGAGATAAGAGTCTCAGAGTACACAGATCACTAGTATAACAGATATAAGAGTCTCAGAGTACACAGATCACTAGTATAACAGATATATGAGTCTCAGAGTACACAGATCAGTAGTATAACAGAGATATATACGAGTCTCAGAGTACACAGATCACTAGTATAACAGATATAAGAGTCTCAGAGTACACAGATCACTAGTATAACAGATATAAGAGTCTCAGAGTACACAGATCACTAGTATAACAGATATAAGAGTCTCAGAGTACACAGATCACTAGTATAACAGCGATATAAGAGTCTCAGAGTACACAGATCACTAGTATAACAGATATAAGAGTCTCAGAGTACACAGATCACTAGTATAACAGATATAAGAGTCTCAGAGTACACAGATCACTAGTATAACAGAGATATAAAAGTCTCAGAGTACACAGATCACTAGTATAACAGATATAAGAGTCTCAGAGTACACAGATCACTAGTATAACAGATATAAGAGTCTCAGAGTACACAGATCACTAGTATAACAGAGATATAAGAGTCTCAGAGTACACTGATCACTAGTATAACAGAGATAAGAGTCTCAGAGTACACAGATCACTAGTATAACAGATATATATATATATATATAAGAGTCTCAGAGTACACATATCACTAGTATAACAGATATATATATAATAGTCTCAGAGTACACAGATCACTAGTATAACAGATATATATAAGAGTCTCAGAGTACACAGATCACTAGTATAACAGATATAAGAGTCTCAGAGTACACAGATCACTAGTATAACAGAGATATAAGAGTCTCAGAGTACACAGATCACTAGTATAACAGAGATATAAGAGTCTCAGAGTACACAGATCACTAGTATAACAGATATAAGAGTATCAGAGTACACAGATCACTAGTATAACAGATATAAGAGTCTCAGAGTACACAGATCACTAGTATAACAGATATAAGAGTCTCAGAGTACACAGATCACTAGTATAACAGATATAAGAGTATCAGAGTACACAGATCACTAGTATAACAGATATAAGAGTCTCAGAGTACACAGATCACTAGTATAACAGCGATATAAGAGTCTCAGAGTACACAGATCACTAGTATAACAGATATAAGAGTCTCAGAGTACACAGATCACTAGTATAACAGATATAAGAGTCTCAGAGTACACAGATCACTAGTATAACAGAGATATAAGAGTCTCAGAGTACACAGATCACTAGTATAACAGATATAAGAGTCTCAGAGTACACAGATCACTAGTATAACAAAGATATAAGAGTATCAGAGTACACAGATCACTAGTATAACAGATATAAGAGTCTCAGAGTACACCGATCACTAGTATAACAGAGATAAGAGTCTCAGAGTACACAGATCACTAGTATAACAGAGCTATAAGAGTCTCAGAGTACACAGATCACTAGTATAACAGATATAAGAGTCTCAGAGTACACAGATCACTAGTATAACAGAGATAAGAGTCTCAGAGTACACAGATCACTAGTATAACAGAGATAAGAGTCTCAGAGTACACAGATCACTAGTATAACAGATATAAGAGTCTCAGAGTACACAGATCACTAGTATAACAGATATATGAGTCTCAGAGTACACAGATCAGTAGTATAACAGAGATATATACGAGTCTCAGAGTACACAGATCACTAGTATAACAGATATAAGAGTCTCAGAGTACACAGATCACTAGTATAACAGATATAAGAGTCTCAGAGTACACAGATCACTAGTATAACAGATATAAGAGTCTCAGAGTACACAGATCACTAGTATAACAGCGATATAAGAGTCTCAGAGTACACAGATCACTAGTATAACAGATATAAGAGTCTCAGAGTACACAGATCACTAGTATAACAGATATAAGAGTCTCAGAGTACACAGATCACTAGTATAACAGAGATATAAAAGTCTCAGAGTACACAGATCACTAGTATAACAGATATAAGAGTCTCAGAGTACACAGATCACTAGTATAACAGATATAAGAGTCTCAGAGTACACAGATCACTAGTATAACAGAGATATAAGAGTCTCAGAGTACACTGATCACTAGTATAACAGAGATAAGAGTCTCAGAGTACACAGATCACTAGTATAACAGATATATATATATATATATATATAAGAGTCTCAGAGTACACATATCACTAGTATAACAGATATATATAATAGTCTCAGAGTACACAGATCACTAGTATAACAGATATATATAAGAGTCTCAGAGTACACAGATCACTAGTATAACAGATATAAGAGTCTCAGAGTACACAGATCACTAGTATAACAGAGATATAAGAGTCTCAGAGTACACAGATCACTAGTATAACAGAGATATAAGAGTCTCAGAGTACACAGATCACTAGTATAACAGATATAAGAGTATCAGAGTACACCGATCACTAGTATAACAGATATAAGAGTCTCAGAGTACACAGATCACTAGTATAACAGATATAAGAGTCTCAGAGTACACAGAGCACTAGTATAACAGATATAAGAGTATCAGAGTACACAGATCACTAGTATAACAGATATAAGAGTCTCAGAGTACACAGATCACTAGTATAACAGCGATATAAGAGTCTCAGAGTACACAGATCACTAGTATAACAGATATAAGAGTCTCAGAGTACACAGATCACTAGTATAACAGATATAAGAGTCTCAGAGTACACAGATCACTAGTATAACAGAGATATAAGAGTCTCAGAGTACACAGATCACTAGTATAACAGATATAAGAGTCTCAGAGTACACAGATCACTAGTATAACAAAGATATAAGAGTATCAGAGTACACAGATCACTAGTATAACAGATATAAGAGTCTCAGAGTACACAGATCACTAGTATAACAGATATAAGAGTCTCAGAGTACACAGATCACTAGTATAACAGAGATATAAGAGTCTCAGAGTACACCGATCACTAGTATAACAGAGATAAGAGTCTCAGAGTACACAGATCACTAGTATAACAGAGCTATAAGAGTCTCAGAGTACACAGATCACTAGTATAACAGATATAAGAGTCTCAGAGTACACAGATCACTAGTATAACAGAGATAAGAGTCTCAGAGTACACAGATCACTAGTATAACAGATATAAGAGTCTCAGAGTACACAGATCACTAGTATAACAGAGATAAGAGTCTCAGAGTACACAGATCACTAGTATAACAGATATAAGAGTCTCAGAGTACACAGATCACTAGTATAACAGATATATGAGTCTCAGAGTACACAGATCAGTAGTATAACAGAGATATATACGAGTCTCAGAGTACACAGATCACTAGTATAACAGATATAAGAGTCTCAGAGTACACAGATCACTAGTATAACAGATATAATAGTCTCAGAGTACACAGATCACTAGTATAACAGATATAAGAGTCTCAGAGTACACAGATCACTAGTATAACAGCGATATAAGAGTCTCAGAGTACACAGATCACTAGTATAACAGAGATATAAGAGTCTCAGAGTACACTGATCACTAGTATAACAGAGATAAGAGTCTCAGAGTACACAGATCACTAGTATAACAGAGCTATAAGAGTCTCAGAGTACACAGATCACTAGTATAACAGATATAAGAGTCTCAGAGTACACAGATCACTAGTATAACAGAGATAAGAGTCTCAGAGTACACAGATCACTAGTATAACAGATATAAGAGTCTCAGAGTACACAGATCACTAGTATAACAGAGATAAGAGTCTCAGAGTACACAGATCACTAGTATAACAGAGATATAAGAGTCTCAGAGTACACAGATCACTAGTATAACAGATATAAGAGTCTCAGAGTACACAGATCACTAGTATAACAAAGATATAAGAGTATCAGAGTACACAGATCACTAGTATAACAGATATAAGAGTCTCAGAGTACACAGATCACTAGTATAACAGATATAAGAGTCTCAGAGTACACAGATCACTAGTATAACAGAGATATAAGAGTCTCAGAGTACACCGATCACTAGTATAACAGAGATAAGAGTCTCAGAGTACACAGATCACTAGTATAACAGAGCTATAAGAGTCTCAGAGTACACAGATCACTAGTATAACAGATATAAGAGTCTCAGAGTACACAGATCACTAGTATAACAGAGATAAGAGTCTCAGAGTACACAGATCACTAGTATAACAGATATAAGAGTCTCAGAGTACACAGATCACTAGTATAACAGAGATAAGAGTCTCAGAGTACACAGATCACTAGTATAACAGATATAAGAGTCTCAGAGTACACAGATCACTAGTATAACAGATATATGAGTCTCAGAGTACACAGATCAGTAGTATAACAGAGATATATACGAGTCTCAGAGTACACAGATCACTAGTATAACAGATATAAGAGTCTCAGAGTACACAGATCACTAGTATAACAGATATAAGAGTCTCAGAGTACACAGATCACTAGTATAACAGATATAAGAGTCTCAGAGTACACAGATCACTAGTATAACAGCGATATAAGAGTCTCAGAGTACACAGATCACTAGTATAACAGAGATATAAGAGTCTCAGAGTACACTGATCACTAGTATAACAGAGATAAGAGTCTCAGAGTACACAGATCACTAGTATAACAGAGCTATAAGAGTCTCAGAGTACACAGATCACTAGTATAACAGATATAAGAGTCTCAGAGTACACAGATCACTAGTATAACAGAGATAAGAGTCTCAGAGTACACAGATCACTAGTATAACAGATATAAGAGTCTCAGAGTACACAGATCACTAGTATAACAGAGATAAGAGTCTCAGAGTACACAGATCACTAGTATAACAGATATAAGAGTCTCAGAGTACACAGATCACTAGTATAACAGAGATATAAAAGTCTCAGAGTACACAGATCACTAGTATAACAGATATAAGAGTCTCAGAGTACACAGATCACTAGTATAACAGATATAAGAGTCTCAGAGTACACAGATCACTAGTATAACAGATATAAGAGTCTCAGAGTACACAGATCACTAGTATAACAGAGATATAAGAGTCTCAGAGTACACCGATCACTAGTATAACAGAGATAAGAGTCTCAGAGTACACAGATCACTAGTATAACAGAGCTATAAGAGTCTCAGAGTACACAGATCACTAGTATAACAGATATAAGAGTCTCAGAGTACACAGATCACTAGTATAACAGAGATAAGAGTCTCAGAGTACACAGATCACTAGTATAACAGAGATATAAGAGTCTCAGAGTACACAGATCACTAGTATAACACATATAAGAGTCTCAGAGTACACAGATCACTAGTATAACAGAGATATAAGAGTCTCAGAGTACACAGATCACTAGTATAACAGCGATATAACAGTCTCAGAGTACACAGATCACTAGTATAACAGATATAAGAGTCTCAGAGTACACAGATCACTAGTATAACAGATATAAGAGTCTCAGAGTACACAGATCACTAGTATAACAGAGATATAAGAGTCTCAGAGTACACAGATCACTAGTATAACAGATATAAGAGTCTCAGAGTACACAGATCACTAGTATAACAGATATAAGAGTCTCAGAGTACACAGATCACTAGTATAACAGAGATATAAGAGTCTCAGAGTACACCGATCACTAGTATAACAGAGATAAGAGTCTCAGAGTACAGGGCGGCTAGGTGGTGTAGTGGTCTAAGGCACTCGCCACCAGTGTGGAGACGCTAGGATTCGCGTGTTCGAATCCAGCTCTCCACATTGTTTTTCAGTTTGGCTGGTCGTCCGCAGTAATACACATTGGCCGTATTACGGGGAGGGAAAAACTGAAGGGTGGGGATCGAACGTTGTGAACAAGCGACTCCTACAAGTCGGTTGGTGCGCCTGCGCAGTAGAATCAGGAAGTGTCGGGGGCAGCGTGAGCCTCCCACGCGTTACTCCTCGACACTGAGAGGTCGAGCTGCGCAGGTGAAAAGATGCGACTGCTGTTACCTCAAGTACCGGAGGGGACTTGTGCTATGTATGACTTAGTCCTCACTGCAGCCGGCTTGTGGGAGGCAAGAAACAGCGTTCGTGACAGGGGAGGGTTGAATTGGATGATACGAAATTGGGATGGGAGAAAATATAGAAAAATGGGAGAAAAAGTGGATCAAAAAAAAAAAAGAGTCTCAGAGTACACAGATCACTAGTATAACAGAGATATAAGAGTCTCAGAGTACACCGATCACTAGTATAACAGAGATAAGAGTCTCAGAGTACACAGATCACTAGTATAACAGAGCTATAAGAGTCTCAGAGTACACAGATCACTAGTATAACAGATATAAGAGTCTCAGAGTACACAGATCACTAGTATAACAGAGATAAGAGTCTCAGAGTACACAGATCACTAGTATAACAGATATAAGAGTCTCAGAGTACACAGATCACTAGTATAACAGAGATAAGAGTCTCAGAGTACACAGATCACTAGTATAACAGATATAAGAGTCTCAGAGTACACAGATCACTAGTATAACAGATATATGAGTCTCAGAGTACACAGATCACTAGTATAACAGAGATATATATGAGTCTCAGAGTACACAGATCACTAGTATAACAGATATATAAGAGTCTCAGAGTACACAGATCACTAGTATAACAGAGATATAAGAGTCTCAGAGTACACAGATCACTAGTATAACAGATATAAGAGTCTCAGAGTACACAGGTCACTACTATAACAGAGATAAGAGTATCAGAGTACACAGATCACTAGTATAACAGATATAAGAGTCTCAGAGTACACAGATCACTAGTATAACAGAGATATACGAGTCTCAGAGTACACAGATCACTAGTATAACAGATATATAAGAGTCTCAGAGTACACAGATCACTAGTATAACAGAGATATAAGAGTCTCAGAGTACACAGATCACTAGTATAACAGATATAAGAGTATCAGAGTACACAGATCACTAGTATAACAGAGATATAAGAGTCTCAGAGTACACAGATCACTAGTATAACAGATATAAGAGCCTCAGAGTACACAGATCACTAGTATAACAGATATAAGAGTCTCAGAGTACACAGATCACTAGTATAACAGATATAAGAGTCTCAGAGTACACAGATCACTAGTATAACAGATATAAGAGTCTCAGAGTACACAGATCACTAGTATAACAGCGATATACGAGTATCAGAGTACACATATCACTAGTATAACAGATATAAGAGTCTCAGAGTACACAGATCACTAGTATAACAGATATAAGAGTCTCAGAGTACACAGATCACTAGTATAACAGAGATATAAGAGTCTCAGAGTACACAGATCACTAGTATAACAGATATAAGAGTCTCAGAGTACACAGATCACTAGTATAACAGATATAAGAGTCTCAGAGTACACAGATCACTAGTATAACAGAGATATAAGAGTCTCAGAGTACACCGATCACTAGTATAACAGAGCTATAAGAGTCTCAGAGTACACAGATCACTAGTATAACAGATATAAGAGTCTCAGAGTACACAGATCACTAGTATAACATAGATAAGAGTCTCAGAGTACACAGATCACTAGTATAACAGATATAAGAGTCTCAGAGTACACAGATCACTAGTATAACAGAGATAAGAGTCTCAGAGTACACAGATCACTAGTATAACAGATATAAGAGTCTCAGAGTACACAGATCACTAGTATAACAGATATAAGAGTCTCAGAGTACACAGATCACTAGTATAACAGATATAAGAGTCTCAGAGTACACAGATCACTAGTATAACAGATATAAGAGTCTCAGAGTACACAGATCACTAGTATAACAGCGATATACGAGTATCAGAGTACACATATCACTAGTATAACAGATATAAGAGTCTCAGAGTACACAGATCACTAGTATAACAGATATAAGAGTCTCAGAGTACACAGATCACTAGTATAACAGAGATATAAGAGTCTCAGAGTACACAGATCACTAGTATAACAGATATAAGAGTCTCAGAGTACACAGATCACTAGTATAACAGATATAAGAGTCTCAGAGTACACAGATCACTAGTATAACAGAGATATAAGAGTCTCAGAGTACACCGATCACTAGTATAACAGAGCTATAAGAGTCTCAGAGTACACAGATCACTAGTATAACAGATATAAGAGTCTCAGAGTACACAGATCACTAGTATAACATAGATAAGAGTCTCAGAGTACACAGATCACTAGTATAACAGATATAAGAGTCTCAGAGTACACAGATCACTAGTATAACAGAGATAAGAGTCTCAGAGTACACAGATCACTAGTATAACAGATATAAGAGTCTCAGAGTACACAGATCACTAGTATAACAGATATATGAGTCTCAGAGTACACAGATCACTAGTATAACAGAGATATATACGAGTCTCAGAGTACACAGATCACTAGTATAACAGATATATAAGAGTCTCAGAGTACACAGATCATTTACATTTACATTTAGTCATTTAGCTGACGCTTTTATCCAAAGCGACTTACATGTTCTGTACGACAAGCCATCAGGAAGGGCACAAATCAGATGAGCAACAATGTTCATCAAAGTGTTGAGTGCTACAGTGTAGGTTAGTTTATTAGGACAAGTGCATGATCACTAGTATAACAGAGATATAAGAGTCTCAGCGTACACAGGTCACTAGTATAACATATATAAGAGTCTCAGAGTACACAGGTCACTAGTATAACAGATATAAGAGTCTCAGAGTACACAGATCACTATATAACAGATATATAAGAGTCTCAGAGTACACAGATCACTAGTATAACAGAGATATAAGAGTATCAGAGTACACAGATCACTAGTATAACAGAGATATAAGAGTCTCAGAGTACACAGATCACTAGTGTTACGAAGGATCAGATTAAACCGAATATATATATTTATTAATTGATATATATTGCATAATATTTGTATATCGTTTGATATCCCTTGTGTATTCCTTGTACATATACACGGAATATCCCTTTAACCTAGTACAGACCATAATATTTCGTTCTCCTATTGGACAGCGGTCCCTTAGGCGCCATTGCCATACCCCCAGGGTCTAGTTCAAAGTCACCGTCAAAGACATGCCTGGGCATGAACGGCTCTGTGCAAGGATACGAGACAGGAATAGGGCTGGTACTAGTTTGTTCACCTAACGTATAAATACGGCGCAGGTGAATACAGAAGTTAAGTTACCCAATAAGTTGAAGCCTCACCCACGATACAACGTGCGGTGAAGTATGGCCTGTTTGGCCCCAAATAGAGCATTGAGACCGCGTGCGAATTAATAACTGATGTATCAGAGTTTAACGCTGTACCGTCGAGTTCGACCTATTCTATTAATTCAGTAATAGTCTATTTATGTATAGTGTATCGTGCGGCTACCGTTCTACAGTGACCAGCATCACCAACGTTTCCTCGTACCAGCTGGTGTGCTTATCCAGGCTGGGCAGCTTACCCTGGCGCCTTCACCCGAGGAGCCCTAGACGAGGACCGTGTGGACATGTACACTGGATAACCTACCCGACGACTACATAGCCCTTTTCGGCTGGATTATATTTGCTTTGGTCCTGTAATTGATGGAGCGGAGAATCGTCTACACCCACAATTGTGTGGGATTTACCCTGTGAGGAGCAACGTCGAGCCCGCCTCTCAGAAGCCTGAGGCTGGCTAGCTTTCTTCCATGCGGAGCTGCATGCCACGGAGAACAGCTGTTATTCGTCTGCGGATCAAGAGATTATTGCACCGTCTCCTGTACTTGGAGTCTCTCTATTCATCGTTGACCCAGACTCTACTACCGACAAATCCTCTCCCCTTGCTGGCTTACAACCGGAGGGACCCTACCAGTATCTCCCGCTGCCTTACTAGTGTACCATATATATAATTCCTAAGATTCAGGTTGTATTCATTATCTCCTGCGTAATATGAGAATGGACATACGTTATTGATTTGCTTACGCACATTCTTTGCCTTATAAGCGCACCCTACGTAAAGTAAAGTATTGTTATATACTATCATTGCTGCTAATAAATATTCTTAAACCCAGTTTTGTGTGGAACCGTGTCATTGTGGGAAGTGTTCATCTAAGATACCTGTGTACTGTATGGCCAGTAGTAATGTACATAAGACAGTAGTGGTTTAATGATACCATACTTATATAATACAGTCAGGGAATTGTACCCCTCAGTTACAATAGACCTTTCCCCGCTGTCAATCACACAGAGAATAATAACCAATAAGATTGCCCGATTTCTTAAGGCCGCGCCCCTTGAAATAGAGCCGCCATGATGTCTCACAGATAGCCAGCCTGTCCTGCATTGTTGTTGTCGAGAAAATGGTTCTTAGATGTGCTTGGGGAACGTGCAATAATGACCAGAGATATCCAGAAAGACTAAAGGGAGCGCGTTTTATAAACTTTCCAAAGCCTAAAACACAGTTGGAAAAATGTTTAAAGTGGATTAAGGCTTGTGGACGGCCCCATACACAGCTGAATGTGGACAAGATCAACAAGAACAAGGCTGTATGCTCAACGGTAAGCCCGAAAAATATGCTTCAGTAATATATGCTTCAACATTTGAGTTAAACAGAAGTCATCACTTGTTATCTTATATATACTGTATATAGATAGATAGATAGATAGATAGATAGATAGATAGATAGATAGATAGATAGATAGATAGATAGATAGATAGATAGATAGATAGATAGATAGATAGATAGATAGATAGATAGATAGATAGATAGATAGATAGATAGATAGATAGATAGATAGATAGATAGATAGATAGATAGATAGATAGATAGATAGATAGATAGATAGATAGATAGATAGATAGATAGATAGATAGATAGATAGATAGATAGATAGATAGATAGATAGATAGATAGATAGATGGCTAGCCGATCGTTAGGTAGCCAGCTATTCATAGCTAATGCTAACGCATGGTTAACCTAACGTTAACCTAACGTCGCCAAAAAGAGTCTCCGAAAACATTCCGATCAGTTCATGAGCTGAAGGAAAACTACATATAGCTACAGCTACTTAGTCAACACCCTTGAAAATTATGAATTGGAAGTTGTCCAGTTGATTCTAACAACCGAACTAACGTTAGCTAAATGTTAGTGTACTGTAAATGTCCAAACCCCCCCTCCTAATGTACAGTTTCCTCCCCCTCGTATGTATATATTTCCTGTTAGGATATCTTTTTAACAGTACTGTATATTTGCATATCTTGGATGTCACAAATGTAACAGTACTGTATCTGTATGTCATAAATGTCATGCTATATATCTGTTGTGTATGTCATAACACATAAATGTCATTATGAATTGAAAATGGGGGACCCTGATGTAAACAAGACTAAAGTCTTTCTCTGGTCTGCATCCCCTTAACTATTGTGTGTATTGAGCTGTACTGTATTGTACCCATTCTGCAATCTGTTAATACAGTTTTCAATCAGCTAGCATGAGTAACCTGAATGCCTTACAATATCTGTGATCCACTTTCTCTTCTCTGTCATGCCTATCTCACCTTATAGCATTTTGTTGGCGGGGATGGACCTACTGTGCAATATCCAGACCCTATAAAAGCTGATGGGACCACATGTAAGTCGGTGCGTCCGTTGCCAAAGAAAAGACGCCTGCTTGATCCTGACAACCCCCCATCTAAAAAAGAACTACTGCAGGAAAATACTAACTTGTAAGTCCTGAAGACTGGGTATTGTCAAAGTCCTTATAGGCGGTATTGTCTGAATATTGTGATGTGTTAGTGAAGATGTGAATCACTAACTAAAAACACCATTTGCATGTGTGAATCAGATGTCATTTAATAATTTGTTATAAATGCTCATATCTAGTATTAATTTGTGAACCAAAGATACTGCAAGTTCTTGTTACAATCAAACAATACATAAATAATACTGAGACCAAATGTTATGATTAATGAACAACATGGATTTATTAATTAAAGTGCATTTATTTGATTATGATTTTGATACTTCACAGGAACATCAATCCCTCTCTGGATGTCATCAACCACCAATCGGAGCTCAGTTATACAGCTACACAGACGTGCACAGCTACTCAGACTGAAGGAGAATGTAAGGGTCTACCTTTCTTTTAGGAACTGAGAAGCATGATCTTTAAAAAATGCAGCAAGTCTGTGCAGTAATCTTTCCATAAATGGTATGTCTGGGAATATTCTTTCCACAAAGATATCTTTCTGCGTAAAAACTATGAATTCACAGAATTGGCAGCCTGTCACCATAAGTTGTCCTTGTATTTGCACATAATAGTCGTGCGTCTTCTTCAATGAAATACTGCCCCCCTCATCTTTGTGTAAACAGAAATCTGGGAAGTTGTCGCAAGCCTCCAATATCAAACAGTTTCTTGCCTTATAAGGACATTTCACTTCGACTATCCCACTCTCGCCATTGTCGCACAACTTCCCGTCAGGTGTGGCTCCTAAAAAATCGAACTCTGAATTGACAACAAGACCACACTCGTGAAAATGTCTGGCGGGATAAACCTCCAGATATTTGGCCTTCGCCTTTGCCTCATTCCTTTTCCCATACTCCAAAGCCGGGGCACAAATGGATGTCAACCGGAAAACACTCTCCAGAAATTTTGTTGTTGGGGCAGATTTTCTGTTTACCGCTTTCGCAAAGTTTGAAGCAGTCAGTCGTGACCTCCTCTCTTCAAACCAGTAATTTGAGAGAGCCTGGGCCCGAGTGCGTTCTTCCAGTGCTACCAGGTTTGTGTCTGCAGTATTCAGATCTTTGTAGATCGCTGGAAGCTTCACTGGAGATGGCTGGTGCACAGATACATTTCCACACCTCTGGTGTGGAACTGGGTCTGTTTTCTTCTTGAGATTTCTTGTCTGTAGAATAAAAGCAAAATGTTATTATTGTGATGTATATGTATATGTGGAAACTCCCTAACAATAATTGTAATATTTCTGTTTCCAGGGGTTTGCCCTTTAGAAGTATTGGGCACTGCTGTGGAAGGTGCAAGATTGAAGTCAGAGCTGGAGAAGAAGGAGAGGACGATAACCTGGTTGAGAGGGCAGCTTCTTGAAAAGGAACAGATAATACAGTCTCTCGAACAGGATGCTCAGAAAAAGACATTCTGTACTGTACAAAGTGTTGTCCAAAAAGAAACAAAGATCAAAGGGCTTTTTAAGTACTACACTGGGATCACATATGTTAGATTCATGTTATTGTTAGATGTTCTTGTGCCTGCTGGCTGTGATGCACCTTATGCAAAGGGCCGTAAAGACATGAGGTCACTAGGAAAATCCAATGGCCTATTCTTGACATTGTGTAGGTTAAGACACAACTTTGGACTTCAAGATTTGTCTCAAAGATTTGGAGTATCCATGCAGTCTGCAGGACTTGTTTTTAATACATGCATAGAACTTATGTATTTTAAATTTGGACAAATTAGCATATGGCCTCATAGAGACATTATTATTGAAAACATGCCTGAAAACTTTAGAAAGGAATTTCCTTCTACTTTAGTCATTATTGATGGTACTGAATTTAAGACCCAGGTGCCATCTGCACTGGCTTTACAAAGTCAGCTTTATAGTGACTATAAGTCAAGCACAACCCTCAAAGCATTGATTGGATGTGATCCAAGTGGGTCTGTCATTTTTGTGTCGGAGTTATTTACAGGTGCTGTATCCGATAAGGCGATTACTGAAAGCAGTGGTTTTTATGATTTACTTAAAACACTGAAAGTTCATGGTTACATCAAGGATGGTGATGTTGTTATGGCTGACAAGGGTTTTACAATACACGACGAGTTGAAAGAGCTTGGATTACGTTTGAATATCCCTCCTTTTGCTGCTGGTCATTCTCAGATGTCTCAGTCAAATGTGGCGTTGACTAACAAAATTGCTCGTCACAGGGTTCATATTGAGCGTCTTATATGTAAAGTTAAGACGTACAAAATCCTTTCAGATCGCATACCAACAACCCTTTTCAAAACAATAAACCAGATATGGTCAGTTTGTTGTTTTATGACCCTACAACAGGATGTGTTTGTAACTGATAAATGAAATTGTAGACCTGCATTACCTGATAAGAAAGTACAGAACCAATCTGGACTTCTCCAAAAGGGGTTGTGATCTTTGGCACACTGGTAGACAGGATAGTTGCCAAAGGTGTTCCAGTCATCCGTTGTAGATGGGCAATATCTTCCTCTGTTACAGCTGGAAGTCTGTAAATATTTAAAATATTGTATTAAATGTATTGCATATATTAATAATAACTTGGTCATACTTTTGCTATATTTCTGAGATGGAAGAACGATGTTTTGGTCACTTTGTTAATATGAAAATTGATGTTCAGTTCTGAATCTATGATAACCCAGAGACTTGTGACCTCAGATTTGATCCAAGGGGTTAGTCCTCCCAGGTTCTTTATTAACGTTTATTTTTTTGTTTTGGGGCCGATAATTAGAATTATAGATAGAAAACCTACATTATGTCCTCTGATGATATCAACCAGCAGTAACATGTAAAGGACCTAAGCAACTCCCTTGTGCAACTCTGTTACGGACTCTGTCCTTATTTCATTCCTTATTTCATTATGTATGCATGTAATATTATATTGTATGGGTTATTATGTATATATATAATATGTGTTATGTATGTAGGCAGGTTGTAGTGTTTTCTTGTCTCCCCCCCTATATAATCTATCTACCTCTCAGGGTCAATCACCATTCCACTCCCACTCCAACCAACAGAAGAAGCAGCAGCAACCACAGCTGAGGCTCATCAGCCTAATTGGCCTCCACATCCCTTCATATAATCCCTGTGTATGCATTGTTAGCTAGAGCTCTGTCGGTGTATGTGGGTAATTATATCTGGTGGTGTTGTGGTAGAGCTCTCATTGTTTTTTTGTGTATGAGCTAGTTAAAGCTCTGTTGAGCCCATGTTTAGTGCATGAGCTAGTTAAAGCTCTGTTGAACTCATGATTGGTGCATGAGCTAGTTAAAGCTCTGTTGAGCTCATGTTTTGGTGCATGAGCTAGTAGAAAGCTCTGTGAGAGCTGGTCAAGGCTCTGGTTTTCTAGCAATTCCCTATAGTATTGTACCGTTTTGTGATCCTGCCTGTTGTACATTTCTGTTTTACCCATAACCTGTTTCTGTATTTATGTATTCCTCGTCACCCAGCTTATGGTGATTGTTTTTCTTATATATTAACCTTTTGTTTCGCACACAGGGACATTGAGGGCAGTGAAGATACCCTGGGGTCTACATCTGCATCACGTAGGAGAACCACTGTTAAAGACACCAGCTTAGAGTGAGCACCACCTCCTGTACTTTGGGGCGTCCGCGCCTGTAAAGGGGGGGGGGGCTTTGTTTTATTTTGATATTATTTGGTGCTCACTGGTAGGTCCTCTTTGCTCTCTGTGTTGCTGATCTCACTTTTGTGTAAAATAAATATTGTTATTTTACAACCCGTCTATGGTGTTTTGTGTCACTGCATCCTCACATATCCTGTCTGTGGCCTAGTGTTGCGTCTCCCCACGGGGGCACGTAACATAAATGGGGGCTCGGTAGTTGGGCGACAGACATTTGGTGTTGGTGTGCGGTGGGCACGTTGCTTGGTTTTGGTTTTGGGTGGTTGGGGTGGGGGTAGGCTCCCCGGAACCTTGGCCACCAACAGGCGGCGGTGGGGCTGCGAGGTCCCGAGGGCACGTTAAAAATTAAAACTATAGTGCTGGGGAGGGACTGAAGGGCCCCCGTGTCTGATGAGGTATGAATCAACATACCACCGTGGTACCGTCTAGTCGGCGTGTGTGTCGCACACGCAAGTGTGGGGGCAGCACGTGGTACGTGGACGACAGTCCACACCTAGCAGAGGGTGTTCTCTCTGTGAACAGGCAAGGCGGGTGAAAACGGTCAAAATTTCCATGCCCATAGCAAAGTGGGGTGGGGATCAGACCGTCGGTTCCTACCTGGGTGGCCGATTACCACTACAGGGTCTGGGGTCGCTATCGACTGGGTCACCTGCCGGTCGGATCGCATATGGCAGTAAGACCACGGTGAGGGCCGCCGCGTTCGGCTCAATGTACAGTCAGGCCACTATAAGCTGAAACCGAATGAGTTAGTAAGCGAGTAGTGTTTCTGTGATCGGTGTTTTTGAAAAGAAAATGCCGGGAAGCAGAAAGCTAAGGCTTGTCGGTCCAGAGGAGTCTGGATGGTAAAGCCTAGGGGTGGGAAGAGACCTAGCCTAGGAACTGCGCCCTGGTATGGGAGGTTCAAAGGGTCAAAGCGAGTTTATTAGGTGTGTTTTTGGTGTTTGTGTGCACTGGTCTGGGTAGGGATGTCGTCTTTTGGGGTGGAGGTGTTCCTGGGTGATCCCTCGGTTGATCGTTTGGATCAGTGTAGGAGGGAAGACTTGTTTGCCATCGCCTCGCATTTTCAGGTCGCCCTTTCTAAAAGTTTGGCAAAGGCTGACCTGAGAGAAGAGGTGGTGCGCATATTGGTGTGGAACAAGGTGCTCGGTGTCGGTGAGGGAGCGTCTTTTGTTTCTTCCCCTATAGTCACAGACGAGGAGGGCGAGGATCCTCCGGTGGTGGACCCGGTTAAAGACGGGGTAGAGGATAAGCCTCCCCTTTCGGGTGTCACGTCTCCAGTGCACGGGCGTGCAGCATCTGTCCCTAGTGGGAGTGCTGAGGAGGACAATCTTAAATTGAGTTTAGCACGGTTGCAATTTGAGGAGAGGAAGGAGGAGAGGGAGAGTGAATATAGTCATCGGTTAGCTATTAGAAAAATGGAGCTGGAGGCTGAGGTCTCAACCCACCAGCTGGACGCTGACAACCGCCGGGTGGATGCTGAGAAGGAGGTTAAGTTGAAGCAACTGGAGCTCGACGCTGCTAAGGCTGGGAGTCCTGCTCAACCCTCTTCCACGGCTGTGGGGGCTTATGATGTAAGTAGGCTTATTTCTTTAGTACCTCAATTTCGTGAGGCGGAGGTAGACTCCTATTTTAATGCGTTTGAGCGGGTGGCTACGTCTTTAAAGTGGCCTAAAGAGGTCTGGGCTCTCTTACTGCAATGTAAGCTAACGGGAAAAGCCCAGGAAATTCTGTCTGCCCTCCCTCTGACTGATAGTTTGTCGTATGACTTGATCAAGACGGCGGTGCTTAGAGCCTATGAGTTAGTGCCAGAGGCGTACAGGCAAAAGTTTAGAACTCACAGAAAGTTACCTGGCCGGACTTTTGTGGAGTTTGCTCGGGAGAAAGAATCCCTATTTCATCGGTGGTGCAGGGCTTGTGATGTAGCTGATTTTGATTCTCTGTCTGAATTAATGTTACTGGAGGAGTTTAAAAATAGCCTAAATGACCGTTTAGTGACTTATCTCAATGAGCATAAAGTTGAGTCGTTGGCACAGGCGGCGGTGCTCGCTGATGAGTTTGTGCTTACTCATAAACAGTCATTTGGTACACTAAGACAGGAGGATAGAGGTTTTTATCCCTCTGCTCGGGCTCCAGCTAAAGTGCACACTAGCCCACCACGTTTGTTATCTCCCCGCTACAGGGAGGAGCGGGAATGCTATCATTGTCACCGGGTGGGTCATATTAGAGAGAACTGTCAAGCGTATAAACGCACACAGTCTACGCCAAGTGGTCGGCCAAAGGAGGTTGGTTTGGTGCAGACGGTGATAGTTCCACGGTCAGTAGTCCCCACAAAGATGTGTGGTGACCTGGAGCCCAGTTACGAACCGTTTATGTTGGACGGCATGGTTTCTCTCAGTGGTAGTGAGTTGGACCAGCGTCCGGTGCGCATACTGAGAGATACTGGGGCAGCGCAGTCTTTTATCTTGTCAGACGTGCTACAATTTACTCATGAGTCATCAAATGGCTCAAGTGTGTTGGTGCAGGGGATCGAGATGGGTTTTGTGTCGGTGCCCCTCCATCTGATACACTTAAACTGTGGTTTAGCTCAGGGGGTGTTCAAAGTGGGCGTTCGCCCGTCGTTACCGGTACGGGGTGTCACTTTCCTGTTGGGTAACGACATCGCGGGTGGCCGAGTTATGCCCGTTTTGGAGGTTTTAGAGCGCCCTGAGGTTTTGCGTCCAGATGTGTTGGCGCAACAGTTCCCCCAGGTGTTTACAGTTTGTGCAGTCACCCGTGCTCAAGCACGTAAGTTGGGTGAGGTAGTTGATCTGTCGGAGTCTGTGCTAGCTACACAGTTGTCTGGCACGCCTATTTCCCCACTTATGTTTGTTCCACCTGCTATAGAGACGAGTGACAGTAATGCGCTTCAGCAGGATACGCTCACCTCTGAGACAACGCATTTACCCATGACTAGAGGTAATCTGATCGTTGCTCAGAAGGAGGATGCTAGTTTAGCTAAATGTTTTGCTGCTGCTCTTGCCCCAGAGACAGCTAAGAACAAGGAGGTGGCCTATTTTGTTGAGAATGATGTGCTAATGCGGAGGTGGAGATCACGGATGGATTTTGGTAATGAGTGGAGTTATGTTACCCAGATTGTTGTGCCAACACCGTATCGACAGTCTGTTTTGTCTTTAGCTCACGATCATCCTTGGTCGGGACATCTAGGCATCACCAAGTCCAATGACAGGGTTTTGAAGCACTTTTTTTGGCCCGGGTTAAAGGGGGATGTGACCAGATTCTGTAATACTTGTCATGTGTGTCAAGTTACAGGGAAGCCTAATCAGGTTATTAAACCTGCCCCGCTTCACCCAATCCCAGCGATGGGGGAGCCGTTTGAGCATGTGATAGTGGATTGTGTTGGTCCCCTGCCGAGAACGAAGTCTGGTAACGAGTTCCTTTTAACAATTATGTGTGTAGCGACTCGGTACCCTGAGGCTATTCCTCTTAGAAAGATAACATCTCAGTCTGTAGTGAAAGCTCTGATCAAGTTTTTTTCTACGTTCGGGCTGCCAAAAGTCTTGCAAACGGACCAAGGTACTAACTTCCTTTCAGGAATATTTGAGCAGGTGTTATCATCATTGTCTATTTCTCACAGGATCTCAAGTGCGTATCACCCTGAGTCGCAAGGTGCCCTGGAGAGGTGGCATCAGACCTTCAAGTCGGTGTTGCGCAAGTATTGTATGGAGAGCGGCAGAGACTGGGATGAAGGTGTTCCCCTAGCTCTGTTTGCTGTGCGAGAAACAGTTCAGGAGTCACTGGGTTTTAGCCCAGCAGAGCTGGTGTTTGGGCATTCAGTGAGGGGTCCTTTGAGAGTATTAAAGGATCAGTTAATGGGGGAGGCTCTGCACACCGTACCTCCAAAGAGAGGGGTTTTGAACTATGTGTGTAGATTTAAAGAGCGGCTGCGTGAGGCGTGTAGTATCGCTAAGGAGAGTCTCTCTGCTGCTCAGGGCTCAATGAAACGGCAGTTTGACAAAAAAGCGGTTCCACGTTCTTTCCAGTCTGAGGACTTGGTTTTAGTTCTGTTCCCCATCCCTGGCTCTTCTTTGAGTGCTCGTTTTTTTGGCCCTTATGCTATCGAGCAGAAATTGAGCAATACTGACTATGTAGTCAGGACGCCTGACAGGCGAAAGAAAACCCGTGTTTGTCACATTAATATGTTGAAGCGTTATCTTCCCAGGGACAACCTGCAGCTGGAGAAACAAAGTACGCCCCCAGGGGCCGCTGTGGGAGCTGCAGTAGCAGGGGTGAGAGGAGTACCAGTGACTGTGGTTGCTGTTCCTTCTACTCTGCCAATAAGTGATGAGGATGGTTTGAATGGTTGTGAGGTCCAGCAGCAGACTCCTCGTTTATGCAACTCAGAGATGTTGTTGATCCTTCCCTCCCTGATGCCACACTTGGGTAAGGAGCAGGAAGCTGACATGGTGGCACTCATTAACAGTTATCCCATTTTGTTTGGGGATGTCCCAACCCGCACTACCGTTCTGGAACACGACATTGATGTCGGTAATGCAAGGCCAGTCAAACAGCATCCTTATAGGGTAAATGCGGTAAAAAGGGAAATAATGAAACAGGAGGTGGCATATTTACTGGAGCATGATTTGGCTCATCACAGTTTGAGCCCATGGAGCTCACCATGCCTGCTGGTTCCGAAACCAGACACCACTCATCGGTTTTGCACTGATTATCGAAAGGTAAATGCAGTAACCATTCCTGATTCTTTTCCTATGCCGCGCATCGACGATTGTGTAGATACCATTGGAGCAGCCCGGTATGTGACGAAATTGGATCTTTTAAAAGGGTACTGGCAGGTGCCACTCTCGCCAAGGGCCTCTGAAATATCTGCATTTGCTACGCCCGATGCTTTCCTGCAGTATTCTGTGATGGCGTTCGAGATGCGTAACGCACCGGCTACGTTTCAGAGGCTGGTCAACATAGTGTTGGGGTATGTGCCCAACTGCACAGCATATCTGGACGATGTGGTAGTGCATTCAGTGAGTTGGTCTGCTCATGTGAGCTCATTGAGAACCGTATTCCAGCGGTTGGCAGACGCTTCTCTGACACTGAACTTGGCAAAATGCGAATTCGGTAAAGCGACAGTGACCTACCTGGGGAAACAGGTGGGCGGTGGTAAGGTGCGTCCTCTAGGAGCCAAAATAGAGGCCATAACCATGTTCCCAGTACCGACCACACGACGAGAGCTACGTCGTTTTCTTGGGATGACAGGTTACTACAGGGGGTTCTGTAAGAATTTTTCCTTGGTTGCAGCCCCTCTGACTGACCTAATCAGTCCCTTGGTACCATACCAGTGGACGGCCAGGTGTCAAGCGGCTTTTGAGAGCTGTAAGGCCCTTTTATGTAGTGCTCCGGTTCTAAATGCTCCTGATTTCAGTAAGCCTTTTTCTATTGAGGTTGATGCGAGTTGTGTGGGTGCTGGTGCGGTTCTGACGCAGGTGGATTCCGAGGGTTTGGTCCATCCTGTGGGCTACTTCTCAAAGAAGTTTAGTGGCAGCCAGACACGCTACTCAACAATAGAGCAGGAGACGTTGGCATTGCTGCTGGCGCTCCAATTTTTTGAGGTCTATGTGGGATCAAGTGTGGAGCCTGTGGTGGTCCACACGGACCACAACCCACTTGTTTTTTTGCACTGCATGTATAACCACAACCAGCGGTTGATGCGGTGGTCTCTGCTTATGCAGGGGTATAACGTGGTGGTCCGGCACAAGAAGGGCACAGAGAATGTGTTTGCAGATGCCCTTTCTCGGGGGTAGCCTGTTGAAACAGGTGTTTTGCTATTCGGGATGGTTGGGTGTTTGTTTTATTTGTTCTATGGTGACTGATGGTGTGTGTTTTCGTCGGCCATGGGCTGACTCCTTGGGGGGGGAAGTGTTACGGACTCTGTCCTTATTTCATTCCTTATTTCATTATGTATGCATGTAATATTATATTGTATGGGTTATTATGTATATATATAATATGTGTTATGTATGTAGGCAGGTTGTAGTGTTTTCTTGTCTCCCCCCCTATATAATCTATCTACCTCTCAGGGTCAATCACCATTCCACTCCCACTCCAACCAACAGAAGAAGCAGCAGCAACCACAGCTGAGGCTCATCAGCCTAATTGGCCTCCACATCCCTTCATATAATCCCTGTGTATGCATTGTTAGCTAGAGCTCTGTCGGTGTATGTGGGTAATTATATCTGGTGGTGTTGTGGTAGAGCTCTCATTGTTTTTTTGTGTATGAGCTAGTTAAAGCTCTGTTGAGCCCATGTTTAGTGCATGAGCTAGTTAAAGCTCTGTTGAACTCATGATTGGTGCATGAGCTAGTTAAAGCTCTGTTGAGCTCATGTTTTGGTGCATGAGCTAGTAGAAAGCTCTGTGGAGCTGTTGTTTGTGTGAGAGCTGGTCAAGGCTCTGGTTTTCTAGCAATTCTCTATAGTATTGTACCGTTTTGTGATCCTGCCTGTTGTACATTTCTGTTTTACCCATAACCTGTTTCTGTATTTATGTATTCCTCGTCACCCAGCTTATGGTGATTGTTTTTCTTATATATTAACCTTTTGTTTCGCACACAGGGACATTGAGGGCAGTGAAGATACCCTGGGGTCTACATCTGCATCACGTAGGAGAACCACTGTTAAAGACACCAGCTTAGAGTGAGCACCACCTCCTGTACTTTGGGGCGTCCGCGCCTGTAAAGGGGGGGGGGGCTTTGTTTTATTTTGATATTATTTGGTGCTCACTGGTAGGTCCTCTTTGCTCTCTGTGTTGCTGATCTCACTTTTGTGTAAAATAAATATTGTTATTTTACAACCCGTCTATGGTGTTTTGTGTCACTGCATCCTCACCTATCCTGTCTGTGGCCTAGTGTTGCGTCTCCCCACGGGGGCACGTAACAAACTCCATAGTTGTTGTCATATATCTCAGACATGTGGCCTCCTAGTTTAACATAGAATTTCCTCCCTCTGATATATGTTTTAACCCTTCTGCCTTATTAGGTAACTGACAGAGTTGGCACATCAGTGCATGAAAGGATTGCATCACGTTCAAGGTCATAAAAAACTTAATTTGTAATATTTCGTTCCAATTCTTTTTTTTATGAATACCACTATAAGGATGGAGACCTTATTCTCATCAGAGTTTAGTCTGAGGTCACTGATTATTTTGGTGAGGGCAGTTTCAGTGCTATGCTATTTTCTGAATCCTGAATTCTTCTAAGATTGTGTTCTCTTCATTGACATTGATGTCTCATGAGCTAATTTTATATGTACATCAACTTATAAAGAGTATTACTAATAAAATAAATTTTTGATATTGTAACTCATGGACTTTGTTCACTTTATTATATCTGTTGGGTGTATTACTACCACTTTACCTGTAAGAAGTGTCAACATGGCACACCACTGGCCGTCTCTTTCTCTTCTCAGAGGGTTTTGCAACCACGACATGGTTAATAGGTACTGGCTGTATTTTATCACCTCTGGGGACATGCCATTGCTGTGGTATGCTGGTGCAACTTTGTTGTTCTGGTATGTGGGTAAAGTTGTGCCATTTGAATCCTTGAAGAGACTTGACAATGCCAACGACATGGGAACAGTGTCCATTTATCCTGAAAATACACATGCAACAATCAAATGGTTGATAGCTACTCCACACATCAATATACAGCTGCGCCAACACTAAAGGTAAGCTAGCTAATTACAGTAGTTCAAATTCAAAGGTTTATTTGTCACCTACATACCGCGACATTTGTGTGATTAGCATAACGTTAGATGATTAGCCCATTGTAGCTAGCAGTTAGCAGATACTAGGCTTAAATCTTCATTCACTCTAACAATTTTATAATAAGGGACCACTAACATACTCACCCTGCTTTACATGTGCAGTAGGACTCCACAATTGTATCCTGACGAATTACAATGTGGAGTTTGTGAGGCGTTTGTGTCTTCCGCATAGACCGCCAACACTTGGCATCAACTTTGACATTGTCATCTCCTTCTCCGTCCGAAATCCTAATTTCATGGATATATCCTTGAGTAAAATAATTCAGGCCTTTCTGGAAAACTCTCTTCGATAGAGTAGCGGCATTGGGAAAATAACTGATGGCAATAGTTTCAGGAATCTTTAAGAGAGAATCCATGTTGTTCGATTGACATGTGGTTGTTTCAGTGTGCCTGTGAGAACATTTGGGAGAGCTTGGGAGACCATAGCAACAGTAACACGGGGGGGCGGGACTTCCCGTCACCGCGGAAAGGTGTATTGGTCCTTCGAGCCGGAGGGTAACTAGCGTAATATTAATATAGTAGTATTAATATTGACATGGCCAATGATGAACACTCCACAAACGGTTCTCCTAAAATAGATCGCCCGCAGCGTAGACGGCAGACACCTCAGTACTTAGAGGATTACGTTGCCAGTATACTACCTAGCTTTCTACAGACGTTAAACACGGAAAAAGTAGATAGTAAAATTATGTCCAACCCTACCGACCAGGCTACCCCGCCAGTAGAGACCCTAGTGGGTTCTAACGTAACTGACCAAGCTCACGGTGGGGACCAGGAGGGACCTGACATGACTTTACCCCCCGCCAAGACCGAAGAAGTAGTCCCCGGAGAGCTCCAGGATAAAGAAAGCCCTCCAGGGATGGAACCCGACCCACCACAAGAAGAGACGCGCACCCCGGAGATGGATCTCCTCGGTACGCGACAGGAGAACGGATCTCCAACGAGTACTACCAGGAGCCGATCACCTCAACCAGCGTCTTCCCCCAGCGAGGCGGACAAGATGCTGGCGCAGGCCTTTGTCGCCAGCCTGGCAGCCTCAACCGAGCGCGATCGACTCCAAGCACAGACGCTTAGAGAGCGCGAACATTCTTCCATGGAACAAGAACGCTTCCACGCGAAACTCCAAGCGCAAGCCCTTAGTGAACGCGAACATTCCGCGACCGAACGAGAGCGCTTTCAGGCGCAGCAACGGAGGGACGAAGACCGCATACGCCTAGAGACTAGACGCCTCCAGACGGAAGAGAATATGGAAAGAGACCGCGCCGAAGCCCAGCGCGCCGCCGCCGGTGCCCAACGCGAAGCAGAGCGCAACCTCGCTCTCACCAAGCGCGAAGCCGAGCGCGACCGATTACAGGCGCGGATGATGGAGCAGCTGATTGCCAGGGTAACCCCCCCTCCCTCCGCACGGGGCTCCAGGGCCTCGTCAAGACAAGGGTCAAGGGCACCCTCCCCTACCCGATCAAGCGACCCTGAGCCTGGCGACCAGAGAGAGCCTATACCCCTCTCCGAACCCCTTCCCCGACCGGTCCAAGCGAGACCCAGCAACAGGGAAGAACCGGCCTATACCGCGGAGAGGCTAAATAGACGATTACAGGATCTAGATGACCTGCCAGAGGAAGAAGAAGAGGGAGAGGAGGAGAGTCAAGCCCAACAGCATCACCGTACTCCACAGGACCAGGAGGTCCAGTACAGCCCAGACTTTACCCCCGCGGCTCTGCGCTACAGACCCCCGACTCAATTCACGGGTGAGCTTGACGCACGACCAGCCCCGAGGAACAGCACCTGGGTACCCAGCAGGTACCAGCCCACCACAACACGTAAGAGGAGACTCGCCTAGGAGGCCTCTCCTCCAACGCTCACCGATGTGCCAGCCATCCATGGCATCGTACCTTGGCACACCGACGTTCCCGGACTTCACACACGAGAACAGAGCACAGTACACAGAGCTACGAATGTGCTTAGAGACAATGATGTCCGATGTAACTGATGAACCGTACAAGTATGCTATCCTACTCAAGCACCTCAAGGTGCCCCGAGCGCACAATATAGCGCTGGCATATTCCACCTCTACTACCCCATACACCGTGGCTCTAGCAGCACTCGACCAACGATATGGACGCATATGGGACTACGTAATACAAGAGATAAGGAATATTGACCGTCTACCCCCAGCCACAGACAATCGCTCACTAGATGACCTGTCTATCAAGGTACAATCCCTGGTAGGGATGCTGGGGGCGCAAGAGGAAAAGGGTATGCACGAACTGTACGCAAACTCTAATGTTGAGAGGATTTTAGAGAAGCTTCCGCCCGCCCGACAAGAGCGCTTCAGGCGGCAAAGAGACCACCGTGATCCTAACGGTCCCGAGCCATCCCTCCTAGACCTAGCCGACTTCCTGGCGAGAGAAGTCAACAGCCTACGGTTGGATACGTTCGTGCGGAGCACACCAAGCTCCAGAGAGGGACCTAGGAGAGCAAACGATGGCCGCAGACTGGTGACCGTCATGCACCAAGCCGAATCAGTACCGAGCAACAAGACCCACAGTACCCCCTCGATGAAAGAGAAGTGGAAGATTGTATGCCTGTACTGCGAAAAGGAACACTGGCTGTCACACTGTGACACGTTCAAGAAGATGACCGCCGACGAGGTGAGTCAATGGATAAAGTCCAACCGACGCTGTTACCGATGTGCGCGCAGTCACATGGCAGCCGATTGCCGCTTAAAGAAGAGGTGTAGTCGGTGTGACGGAGCCCACTTGGACGTCCTACATGACATCACCTTCAAAGCCCTCCACAGCCTGGCCCCCCCCTACCTGACTGATCTCCTTCTCCCCTACCGCCCAACCCGTTCCCTCCGGTCCTCCTCCACTGCCTCCCTCACTGTCCCGACATCCAAGCTTAAAAACTTCGGAGATCGGGCCTTCTCTCGCACTGCACCCCGACTCTGGAACTCCCTCCCCCAGTCCATCAGAGACTCCCCTACACTCTCCACCTTCAAAGCTCGCCTCAAAACCCACCTGTTCTCCCTTGCCTTCAACCCCCCCCACCCCTAAACCCCCCCCTCCCCTCCAACCTGATCGATATGTCTCTAGTCTTTTTTTTGTGCCATCAGGCTGTCTCCCCCGTTCCCCCCATGGTCTCATGTTCCTTTGTTTTTGTTTCTTTGTTGTTTTGTTTTGTTTCTTTGCTTTCGCCTCTTTGTTTGTACCCCTGCTCCCGACTACTGTCAGCGACTTCGGGTTATTGAGAAGCGCTATATAAATTAAATGAATTATTATTATTATTATTAGTAACAGAAGAAAGCCTGCACCCTCAAGCAGCACAAAGGCAAGTGTTATGTACATTGACCCCGCCAGCAGCGGGGGCGCCCGGGTGCTCTTGAAGGTGGCCCGCGTAACATTGAGTTACGAAGACAAGGTCATGGACACCTACGCCGTCCTTGACGACGGGTCAGAGAAGACCCTTCTCCTCGCGTCCGCTGCGGCCCAGCTGGGGCTGCGGGGGAGCGAAGAAACGATGACGATTCGGACAATAAGAAGAGACCTGAAGACGATAAAGGGCGAGAATGTCTCCTTCACTATCGCAGCAAGCGGGCAGCCAGAGAGACGGTATAGGATCACTAACGCTTTCACCAGCCAAGACATAGGCCTGTCGCAGTACACCTACCCCATCGCCAAGCTGATGGATAAATATGTGCACCTGCGTCAACTACCTATACCGCTCATAGACGGTGCCACCCCGACCCTGCTGATAGGATTCGACCATGCACACCTCATCGTCCCGATGGACCGGGTCCACACTGGGCCCAGAGGCTGTCCTGCAGCAGTCGAGACCCGCCTAGGATGGACACTACAAGGCCCCCTCTCTAGGTCTCCTAACCGAACAGCAGCCACTAGCTGCCTCCACTCCAGAGTGACAGAAGAAGACACCACCCTCCTACAGCACGTCGAGAGGCTATGGACACTAGAGACAATGCCCTTTAAGAACGAAAAGAAACACATTCGTTCCAAGGAAGACATTTATGCTATAGCCCTCCTCGAGCGGGGGACAAAGAGAGTCAAAGTCAACGGAGTGATGAGATACGCAACTCCACTCCTGAGGCGAGAGGGTATGCCTACCTTCCACGCCCCAAAAGAAGCGACGGAGCGGTATCTATTGAACACAGAGCGGCGCCTAGCCAGAGACCCCGCTCAAGCTACTGTGTACCGCGCTGAGATTGACAAGCTAATCACAGCGGGACACATAAAGAAAATTGACATTAAAGAGGCCGATCAGACGACCGAATCATGGTACGTGCCGCACCACAAAGTCCACCACAACGGCAAGGATCGTATTGTGTTCAACTGCAGCTACCAGATCGGATCACAAAATCTGAATAAAGAGCTCTTGCCCGGCCCAACACTCGGCCCCTCTCTACTAGGCGTGTTACTACGTTTCCGCCAAGACAAGGTGGCCATCAGCGGCGACATCAAAGGGATGTTCCTGCAGGTGCGACTAGTGGAGGAGGACAAGCCCCTGCTGCGGTTCTTATGGAGAGAGAGGATCGGGGATGAGCAACCATCCATCTATCAATGGGAAGTCCTCCCTTTCGGAACCACATGCAGCCCATGCTGTGCTACGTTTGCACTGCAAAAACACGTCGCAGAGGACCCAGCAGCTGATGAAGAGGTCCAACAAAGTGTAGGAAATAGTTTCTACGTGGACAACTGTCTGCAAAGCGTCTCGACGCCAGAAGAAGCCGAGGCCCTCCTACTCAAGCTCCGCGCCTCCCTGATCAAAGGCGGCTTTGATCTCCGGCAGTGGGCCAGCAGCGACCCTCAAGTATTGCGCAGCCTCTCCCCAGAGGACAAGGCAGCAAGCAGCGAGACCTGGATGGCGACCATCCCAGGAGAAGCCCAAGAAATGACATTAGGACTAGTCTGGTGCTTCAAAACAGACTCGCTCCATTATAAACACACACCCCTGACCAAGGAGCAGGGAAGGTCGACTGCACTACCGACCACAAGACGGAGTGTATACAGAACACTCGCCAGACAATATGACCCGTTGGGATGTATTCTACCTTACACCACCAGGGCAAAGATGATTGTAAGAGCGTTATGGGACAAGGACCAGGGCTGGGACGACCCCATACCCGAACACCTTGCCTCCACATGGAGAGAGTGGGAGACAGAACTCAGCTCACTACCAGGTGTCAACATACGCCGCAGCTACTTCCCACCCACAGTGAGGCCGGAGACGTGCCAGATGGACCTGCACGTCTTCAGCGACGCCTCCGAAGTAGCCTACGGTTCGGTGGCCTACTTGCGTGCCCGAGAGGAGGGAGGAGAAATACATACTGCCTTCATCCTGGCTCGCTCAAGAATAGCCCCCCGCAAGCAACAATCTATCCCGCGTCTAGAGCTCTGCGCAGCCCTAGCAGGAGCGCAACTCGCCACGTTAATCCAACGTGAACTCACCATTCCGGTGCAAAGAACAATCCTGTGGTCAGACTCCATGACCGTACTCACATGGATCCAGTCTGATTCGTGTAGATACAAGGTCTTCGTGGGAGTCAGAATCACAGAGATCCAAGATTTAACAGAAGCAGCAAGCTGGAGGTATGTGGACACAAAACACAACCCAGCCGACGTCATCACCCGGGGAATGTCCCTGGATGACCTCACCCGTCACAATCTATATAGTGACGGGCCCGAGTTCCTCAAGCTCCCGGAAGAAGAGTGGCCTACACCCACCCCACGGGAGGCGAGTGAAGAGGAGGCAGAGAATAAGAAATCTATGTTCTGTGGGTTGACACAAACACTCGTCCCCACAGACCCCAACATAGACGACTGCCTCACCCTTGAGAGTGCGCAGCTAAAGACATTCCTGTGGCACCACCCAGAGGTTCAGCCCACTACTGACATTACTGCAGCTAACTACGAAGAAGCAGAACTCCTTCTGCTACAGCGAGCCCAGAGAGACTCGTTCCCCGACGAGCTAGACTGTCTACAGGGATCAAAGCCAGTCCCGTCAGACAGCAGATTGCTCCACTTAGCCCCTGAGAGCGACGCCCATAATCTCATCAGAGTGGGTGGTCGTCTGAGGAGAGCCCCAGACTTACCGGATGACGTCAAGTACCCGATAGTCTTAAACAGCCGACACAAGGTCACAGAGCTTATCATAAAGAAATACGACGAGGACGTGCATCACGCCGGGGCAGAGAGAGTCTTCGCGGAGATCAGACGTCGTTATTGGTGAATGCAAGGGAGAGAAGCAGTACGACGCTTCCAGCGGACTTGTCTAGACTGTCGTAAATGGCGAGCACAGCCCAGTATACCCCGGATGGCTGACCTACCCCCCTGTCGCCTCCGACTCGGCGACAAGCCTTTTCACTCCACCGGTATGGACTGTTTCGGCCCGCTGTATGTAAAGAAAGGAAGAGGGACTGAGAAGCGGTGGGGTATTGTATTCAAATGCATGACCACCCGAGCGATACACATAGAACTCCTTCCAACCATGAGCACAGACTCATTCCTTATGGCCTTCCGGAGATTCACATCGCGGAAAGGGAAACGTCTATATTATTGTCTGATCACGGGACAAACTTCAAAGGCGGAGAAAGAGAGCTGAGAGAGAGCTTCCAAGCTATGGGCCCAGAACTTAAGACCCACCTCGCTCCATATCAGATTGATTTCCAGTTTAACCCCCCGAATGCACCTCACTTCGGTGGAACTTGGGAACGAGAAGTACGTTTAATAAAGACAGCCCTGTACGCCGTGCTTGGGGCCCAGACCGTGGCGGAAGAAGTCCTCACGACAGTCCTCACAGAGATCGAGGGAGTATTGAACTCAAAGCCCCTCGGTTACGTCTCAAGTGATGTAGCAGATGTCGACCCAGTCACCCCCAACACTCTCTTGATGGGGCGGCTGGACCCTGCGCTACCACAGACAGTGTACAGGCCTGAAAAAGCGAACGGCCGAAGAATGTGGAGGTACAGTCAAGTATTGGCTGACAAGTTTTGGAACAGTTTCCTACTCCACTATCTACCGTCTCTACAGACCCGCCAGAAATGGGTGAAAGAAAGAGACAATTTGACAGAAGGAACAGTCGTCATGATTATCGACCAGTCACTACCCCGAGCTATGTGGCCGGCCGGCCGCGTAAGCAAAGTGATCACTGGTGCCGACGGAAAGGTCAGAGCGGCAGAAGTGCTCGTCCAAGGGCGGACATACACCTGGCCCGTGGCGAGGCTGATAGAGTTGCCAAGGCTCCCCGACACTCTTGATGACGACCATGACCCCCTGACTTTGTGAACTGCCCTACCCTCACAACAGACATTGAGTAGTGGACAGTGCGGTTAATCTGTCTCTGCTTATCTAATTAGGTGGGACTAATTAGGAGGCGGCTGTTACGAAGGATCAGATTAAACCGAATATATATATTTATTAATTGATATATATTGCATAATATTTGTATATCGTTTGATATCCCTTGTGTATTCCTTGTACATATACACGGAATATCCCTTTAACCTAGTACAGACCATAATATTTCGTTCTCCTATTGGACAGCGGTCCCTTAGGCGCCATTGCCATACCCCCAGGGTCTAGTTCAAAGTCACCGTCAAAGACATGCCTGGGCATGAACGGCTCTGCGCAAGGATACGAGACAGGAATAGGGCTGGTACTAGTTTGTTCAACTAACGTATAAATACGGCGCAGGTGAATACAGAAGTTAAGTTACCCAATAAGTTGAAGCCTCACCCACGATACAACGTGCGGTGAAGTATGGCCTGTTTGGCGCCAAATAGAGCATTGAGACCGCGTGCGAATTAATAACTGAAGTATCAGAGTTTAACGCTGTACCGTCGAGTTTGACCTATTCTATTAATTCAGTAATAGTCTATTTATGTATAGTGTATCGTGCGGCTACCGTTCTACAGTGACCAGCATCACCAACGTTTCCTCGTACCAGCTGGTGTGCTTATCCAGGCTGGGCAGCTTACCCTGGCGCCTTCACCCGAGGAGCCCTAGACGAGGACCGTGTGGACATGTACACTGGATAACCTACCCGACGACTACATAGCCCTTTTCGGCTGGATTATATTTGCTTTGGTCCTGTAATTGATGGAGCGGAGAATCGTCTACACCCACAATTGTGTGGGATTTACCCTGTGAGGAGCAACGTCGAGCCCGCCTCTCAGAAGCCTGAGGCTGGCTAGCTTTCTTCCATGCGGAGCTGCATGCCACGGAGAACAGCTGTTATTCGTCTGCGGATCAAGAGATTATTGCACCGTCTCCTGTACTTGGAGTCTCTCTATTCATCGTTGACCCAGACTCTACTACCGACAAATCCTCTCCCCTTGCTGGCTTACAACCGGAGGGACCCTACCAGTATCTCCCGCTGCCTTACTAGTGTACCATATATATAATTCCTAAGATTCAGGTTGTATTCATTATCTCCTGCGTAATATGAGAATGGACATACGTTATTGATTTGCTTACGCACATTCTTTGCCTTATAAGCGCACCCTACGTAAAGTAAAGTATTGTTATATACTATCATTGCTGCTAATAAATATTCTTAAACACAGTTTTGTGTGGAACCGTGTCATTGTGGGAAGTGTTCATCTAAGATACCTGTGTACTGTATGGCCAGTAGTAATATACATAAGACAGTAGTGGTTTAATGATACCATACTTATTGTAACTGAGGGGTACAATTCCCTGACTGTATTACTAGATATGATACTTACTACCACTACCTTTGTACTTAATATTCGGCCACCCAGTACACGGCATAAATATATTATCATGAACACTCTCACGTAGATGAAACGGATCCAACACAAATGTACGAATTAGAAACAGGTCTTTATTTCCTACACAGCGATGGTGTGTAGGATAAGCACTTAATCACTTAATTACATTTATGAATTGAAATAGTATGCACTTTTATGGCAAGGAGTATTCGTCGGTATATCAATAGATAATGTCCAATCTCTGAAGGCGCAGGTGGTAAATATACGACCTGGAATAGTTAAGGAATAACAGCAATGATACTTTAATGATTATAGGCTGGATACACTAGAGGGGGTTAATCCGGTCGCTTGTAAGCCGACAGGAGTAGGGGGGGGGGGGGGGGGTCGAATCCAGCTGCCTCGTCCGGCCAAGGGTATCCCAGGTGAACCCACTGTAGTGCCGTTCAATGCGCCGGCGATCCTTGGACCACAGATGAAAGCAGGTGGACTCTTTGTGGGCCGGCTCTCTCCGGTCCACGGGGGAGAGATGTGGAGAGACCTCGTCTTGCAGAGCGTCTCCTCACCTTGCGTCCTCTCCAGGGGGGTGGGTTCCAACACACGGTAGTGTCGGGGGTCTTTATCCATAGAATAATCAAAGTATCCAAAGCATAATCCGTGCCTGGGAAGGCGGGCTGTCGTCGGTAGAAAAATCCGGTATACAGGTCCACTCGCTCGTCGGCTCTGGGGCTCCTCGGGTGCAGCTTCACATAGGGTCAACCACCCTGGGTAAGCAGCCAGTTCTCTGCCCGAAACGATGGGGTACTGACTACGGTAGTATTCTCACCGCACGAAGCACTATATATTAACAGACTATTATTAGCTTAATAGACTACGTCCAACTCGACGATATAGTGCCAAATATGACTATTCAAATATTAATATACACGATGTCTCAATACCGATGGTAGGCCGAACTTGGCCTTACTCCCACACGTGGCATCGCGGGGAGGCTTTACGTCTGTGACTCTATTGGAGGGTAAGAAACTGGACTGAAAAGAAAGTCCTACTTTAGTAGCGCAGTATATATACGCACTATGAACAAATAGTCCCATTAGTGGTGCGGTAGCCAAATTCCTACGCGGAACTAGGACTTGTTCGTACATGTCGAGCGGTACGTTTGAACTGGGTCTGAGGGGTATGGCAGCCTGGCACCAAGGTCTCGACCAATAGTAGAATGGAGACTATTATGGGATGTTCAGTAGGCTAGAATGGATATTCAATGCATATTGTACAAGGAATATACAAGGGATATCAGGGAATATTAGAGAATATACAAATACAATTAAATATATATATATAAATAAATATATATATTCGGTTTAATCTGGCCCTTCACAACAGCCACCCCCTGAATAGGTCCCAGACCTAATCAGTTAAACGGAGACAGATTAATCGCGTTGTCTATTTACACATAAGGGTTTGCTGTAGGGGTCAGTCAACTTCACAAAGTCATAGGGTTGTAGGGTCATGGTCATCATCGATTGTGTCTGGGAGTCGAGGCAGTTCTATGAGCCTTGCCACGGGACGGGTGTAAGTGCGACCCTGGACGAGCACTTCAGCTGCTCGGACCTTGCCGTCGGCACCGGTGATCACTTTGCTTACGCGGCCGGCCGGCCACATAGCTCTGGGCAGTGATTGATCAATAATCATGACGACTGTTCCTTCTGTCAAATTGTCTCTCTCCTTTACCCACTTCTGGCGGGTCTGTAGAGACGGTAGGTAGTGCAGTAGGAAACTGTTCCAAAACTTGTCGGCTAATACTTGGCTGTACCTCCACATTCGTCGGCCGTTCGCTTCTTCAGGCCGGTACATTGTCTGGGGTAATGTGGGATCTAGCCGCCCCATCAGGAGTGTGTTGGGGGTAACTGGGTCGATATCCGCCACATCACTGGAGACATATCCGAGGGGCTTCGAGTTAAGTACTCCCTCAATCTCCGTGAGGACTGTCATTAGGACTTCTTCGTGATGTACATCCTCATCGTATTTCTTTATAATCAGCTCTGTGACCTTGTGTCGGCTGTTCAATACGATCGGGTATTTAATGTCATCCGGTAGATTGGGGGCTCTGCGTAGGCGACCACCCACTCTGATGAGGGTGTGAGCGTCGCTCTCGGGGGCCAGGTGAATTAATCTGCTGTCGGATGGGACGGGCTTTCCTCCCTGTAGACAGGCCAATTCATCGGGGAACGAGTCTCTCTGGGCTCGCTGCAGTAGAAGCAATTCTGCTTCCTCGTAGTTAGCCGCTGACATATCAGCGGGGGACTTGCACTCCGGGTGGTACCGCAGGAATGTTCTTTGTTGTGCACTCTCTATGGACGTGCAATCGTTTATGTTAGGGTCGGTGGAGGCTACGGTGCTCAATCCACAGAACACAGACTTCTTAATTTCCACCTCCTCTGGACTTGCTTCCCTCGGGATAGGCATGGGCCACTGTCCTTCCGGGAGTCTTAGGAATGCGGGGCCGTCACTGTAGACATTGCGACGGGTGAGGTCATCCAGGGGCATCCCCCGGGTGATGACGTCAGCTGGGTTCTGTTTTGTATCAACGTAGCGCCACTCTGTTTCTCCGGTTAACTCTTCGGTTAAGTCTTGAATCTCGGTGACTCTGACTCCCACGAAGACTTTGTACTTGCATGAGTCCGATTTGATCCAGGCGAGTACCGTCGTGGAATCTGACCACAGGATTGTTCTAGACACCGGTATGGTGAGCTCACGTTGGATGAGCGTGGCTAGGTGCGCTCCGGCTAGGGCTGCGCAGAGCTCTAGACGTGGGATAGATTGTTGCTTGCGTGGGGCTATTCTCGAGCGGGCGAGGACAAATGCTGTGTAGATCTCTCCCCCCTGGTCTTGGGCCCGCAAGTAGGCTACTGATCCGAATGCGACCTCTGAGGCGTCACTGAAGACGTGTAAGTCCATTTTACATGTCTCTGGCCTCACCGTGGGTGGGAAGTAGCTTCGGCGCATATTAACGCCTGGGAGTGAGTGGAGCTCCATCTCCCACTCTCTCCAGGTGGATGTAAGGTGTGCGGGAATGGGGTCGTCCCAGCCCTGGTCCTTGTCCCACAATGCTCGTACAATCATTTTTGCCCTGGTGGTGTACGGTAGAATACATCCTAGCGGGTCATATTGTCGGGCGAGTGTTGTGTACACACTCCGTCTGGTGGTCGGCGCCGCCGCCGGCCTTCCCTGCTCCGTAGTCAGGGGCTTGTGTCTGTAGTGAAGCGAATCTGTTTTGAATCGCCACACCAATCCCAGGGTCATCTCCTGGGCTTCTCCCGGGATTGTAGCCATCCAGGTCTCGCTGCTGGCTGCCTTGTCCTCGGAGGAGAGGCTGCGCAGTACCTGCGGATCGCTGCTGGCCCACTGCCTGAGATCAAAGCCGCCTTTGATCAATGAGGCGCGGAGTTTAATCAGGAGAGCCTCGGCTTCTTCCTGGGTTGAAAGGCTTTGTAGACAGTTGTCTACGTAGAAGCTGTTCTTTACGCTGTGTCGGACCTCTTCGTCCGCTGCTGGGTCCTCTGCTACATGTTTCTGTAGTGCAAATGTCGCACAGCAGGGGCTGCACGTCGTTCCGAAGGGGAGGACTTCCCATTGGTAGATGGCTGGGTGCTCATCTCCTGGCTTCTCTCTCCATAGGAACCGTAACAGGGGCTTGTCCGCCTCTACTAATCTCACCTGCAGGAACATTCCTTTAATGTCCATCTTTGTGACGTGTCCCGCTGTGATGAGCTTCTCAATCTCAGCGCGGTATACACTCTCTTGGGCGGGGTTCTTGGCTAAGCGCCGCTCCGTGTTCAGCAGGTACCGTTCTATGGCGTCTGTCTTGGCGTGGAAAGTAGGCATTCCTTCTCGCCGCAGGAGTGGCGTGGCGTATCTCAACACGCCGTTGACCGGGACTCTCTTGGTCCCTGTCTCGAGGAGGTGAATTGCGTAAATGTCATCTTTAGAGCGAATGTCTTTCTTTCCATTCTTAAAGGGCATTTGTTCCAAGCTCCATAGCCGCTCTACGTGTTGCAGGAGTGCGGTTTCTCCCTCTGTGACTCGGGAGTGGAGACATCTAGTGGCTGTACTTCGGTTGAGAGATTTGGCGAGCGGGCCTTGGAGAGTCCATCCCAAATGGGTCTCGACTGCTGCAGGACAGCCTCGGGGTCCGGTATGAACCCGGTCTATCGGGACAATGAGGTCTGCATGGTCGGAGCCTATCAACAGGGTCGGCATAGCATTGTCTATGAGCGGGATCGGTAACTTGCGCAGATGTGCATATTTCTCCATCAGCTTGGCGACGGGGTATGTGTACCGCGACAGTCCTATTTCTTGGCTGGTGAAAGCGTCTGCAATCTGGTACCGTCGCTCAGGCTGGCCGCTTGCTGCGATAGAGAATGAGACATTCTCGCCCTTTATCGTCTTCAAATCTCGTCTTATTGTCCGAATTGTCATTTGGGTTTCGCTTCCCCGCAGCCCTAGCTGGGCCGCAGCGGAGGCGAGCAGCAGGGTCTTCTCTGACCCGTCATCGAGGACGGCGTAAGTGTCCAGGACTTTATTCTGGTAGCTTAGTGTCACACGCACTACTTTTAGGAGTACTCGGGCTCCACTGCTGCTGGCGGGATCGATGTGCATGACGCTCGCTTTGCGGCTGGATTGGGCAGGTGAAGGGCGCCGTCTGTTACTGTCGTGAAGTATGTCCAGATGGGCTCCATCGCACTTGGTGCACCTTTTCTTTAAGCGGCATTCGGCTGCCATGTGTGAGCGCGCACAGCGAAAACAGCGCTTGTTGGACTTTATCCATTGACCTGCTTCCTCCGCGTTCAGCTTGGGGAAGGAGTGACATTGCGCTAGCCAGTGTTCTTTCTCACAGTAGGGGCACACTATCTTCCACTTCTCCGTTCTGGAGGGGGTACTGTGGCTCCTGCTGCTCGGTACTGACTCCGATTGGTGCATCACAGTCACCGATCTTCTTCCATCATTTAGTCGTCTGGTTCCTTCTCTGGAGCCAGGGGTGCTCCGTCCGAATGTATCTAGCCGTAGGCTGCTGACTTCTCTCGCCAGGAAGTCTGCTAGATCGAGGAGGTTCGGTTCGGGGCCATTCGGGTCTCTGTGGTCCCTCTGCCGCCTAAAGCGCTCCTGACGAGCGGGCGGCAGCTTCTCCAGGATCCTTTCCACATTTGAGTTGGCGTAAAGTTCATACTTCCCCTTCTCTCTTTGCGCTCCCAACATCCCTACCAGGGACTGCACTCTGATGGACAGGTCGTCCAGTGCTCGATTGTCTATTGCTGGGGGTAAGCGGTCGATGTGTCGGATCTCCTGGATCACGTAATCCCATATGCGCCCATACCTCTGGTCCAATGCTACCAGCGCTGCTGTGTATGGGGTGGTGGAAGTCGCGTAGGCGAGCGCTATATTATGTGCGCGGGGCACCTTTAAGTGCTGCAGTAGGATGGCGTATTTGTGGCGTTCATCCAATACATCCACCAACATGGTCTCCAGACACATGCGGAGTTCTGTATACTGGGCCCGGTTCTCTTGGGTGAAGTCGGGTACCATAGGCGTGCCAATGTATGACGCTGACTGTGGATACATCGGCGAGCGTTGGGGGAGAGGCCTCCTAGGCGAGTCTCCTCCCGCTCCTTGGTATGGGCTGGTACCGGCAGTGTACCATGGCCCGCTTGTCCAGGTGCTGTTCCTCGGTGCGGGTCGTGCGTCGTGCTCACCCGTGTATAGAGTCGGGGGTCTGTAGCGCAGCTCCGCGGGAGTATAGCCTGGGCTGTACCGGACCTCCTGGTCCGGTAGAGTACTGTGCTGTCTTCGGGCGCGGTTCTCCTCCTCTTCCTCTTCGTCTTCAGTTAGGTCATCCAGTGCTTGTAGTCTCTGGTTTAGCCTCTCCACAGGATATGCTGCTCCTTCCCGGTTGCTAGGTCTCGCTTGGACCGGTGGGGGGAGGTGGTCTGTGGGGGGTATAGACCTCGTCTGTTGGTCAAGTTCAGGGTTGTTTACTCGGCTAGGGGATGCCGCCCTGGAGGTGTGTCTAGACGAGTTCCTGGAGCCTCTGGCGGAGGGAGAGGGTGTTGTCCGTCTGATCAGCTGTTCTATTAGTTGCGCTTGCTGTCTGTCGCGCTCTGCGTCCCGTAGAGCACCAGCAGCTGCTCGCTGGCTGTCTGCTCGGTCTCGGGCCACATTCTCTTCCATCTGAATGCATCTTATTTCCAGGCGTATGTGCTCTTCTTCGCTCCGTTGCTGTAGCTGCAATCGATCGCGTTCACCCTGGAGTCTATCGCGTTCAGTAGAGGCTTTCAGGCTGACGAGGAATGCCTGCTGTAGGGTCCTCTCTGCCTCGCTGGGAGAAGGCGGTTGTATAGGGGAGCCTTCCCTCGGGGTACTCCTTGCGGAGCCTTGGAGCTCTATCTCCACGGTGCTCTCCCCGTCTTCTTCCGTGCCGAGTTCTCTCTCGGTAGCGTTGTATTCCTCCCGGGACTCATCGGGGACTACTTCTTCAGTACTGGCGGGGTGTGAAGTCATGTCTGGTTCCCACTGGTCCCCACCGTGAACTTGGTCAGTTACATTAGAGCCCGTAGGGGCCTCTATGGTCGGGGTAGTCTGGGCGTTGGGGTTAGACATACTTTTACTTTCTAGTTTTACCGCGTTTACTGTTAGTAGAAGACTAGGTTGTTGACTGACAGCGTAAGCCTCTAAGTACTGAGGGAGCCGTCGTTCGCGCTGCGGGCGTTGGTTAGGAGGATTGTTTCGTGGAGTGTTCATCATAGGCCATTTCAATATTAATAACACTATATTAATATTACACTAATTACCATCCGGCTCGAAGGACCAATTGTAACTGAGGGGTACAATTCCCTGACTGTATTACTAGATATGATACTTACTACCACTACCTTTGTACTTAATATTCGGCCACCCAGTACACGGCATAAATATATTATCATGAACACGTAGATGAAACGGATCCAACACAAATGTACGAATTAGAAACAGGTCTTTATTTCCTACACAGCGATGGTGTGTAGGATAAGCACTTAATCACTTAATTACATTTATGAATTGAAATAGTATGCACTTTTATGGCAAGGAGTATTCGTCGGTATATCAATAGATAATGTCCAATCTCTGAAGGCGCAGGTGGTAAATATACGACCTGGAATAGTTAAGGAATAACAGCAATGATACTTTAATGATTATAGGCTGGATACACTAGAGGGGGTTAATCCGGTCGCTTGTAAGCCGACAGGAGTAGGAGGGGGGGGGGGTAGAATCCAGCTGCCTCGTCCGGCCAAGGGTATCCCAGGTGAACCCACTGTAGTGCCGTTCAATGCGCCGGCGATCCTTGGACCACAGATGAAAGCAGGTGGACTCTTTGTGGGCCGGCTCTCTCCGGTCCACGGGGGAGAGATGTGGAGAGACCTCGTCTTGCAGAGCGTCTCCTCACCTTGCGTCCTCTCCAGGGGGGTGGGTTCCAACACACGGTAGTGTCGGGGGTCTTTATCCATAGAATAATCAAAGTATCCAAAGCATAATCCGTGCCTGGGAAGGCGGGCTGTCGTCGGTAGAATAATCCGGTATACAGGTCCACTCGCTCGTCGGCTCTGGGGCTCCTCGGGTGCAGCTTCACATAGGGTCAACCACCCTGGGTAAGCAGCCAGTTCTCTGCCCGAAACGATGGGGTACTGACTACGGTAGTATTCTCACCGCACGAAGCACTATATATTAACAGACTATTATTAGCTTAATAGACTACGTCCAACTCGACGATATAGTGCCAAATATGACTATTCAAATATTAATATACACGATGTCTCAATACCGATGGTAGGCCGAACTTGGCCTTACTCCCACACGTGGCATCGCGGGGAGGCTTTACGTCTGTGACTCTATTGGAGGGTAAGAAACTGGACTGAAAAGAAAGTCCTACTTTAGTAGCGCAGTATATATACGCACTATGAACAAATAGTCCCATTAGTGGTGCGGTAGCCAAATTCCTACGCGGAACTAGGACTTGTTCGTACATGTCGAGCGGTACGTTTGAACTGGGTCTGAGGGGTATGGCAGCCTGGCACCAAGGTCTCGACCAATAGTAGAATGGAGACTATTATGGGATGTTCAGTAGGCTAGAATGGATATTCAATGCATATTGTACAAGGAATATACAAGGGATATCAGGGAATATTAGAGAATATACAAATACAATTAAATATATATATATAAATAAATATATATATTCGGTTTAATCTGGCCCTTCACAACACTTATATAATACAGTCAGGGAATTGTACCCCTCAGTTACAACTAGTACAACAGATATAAGAGTCTCAGAGTACACAGATCACTAGTATAACAGATATAAGAGTCTCAGAGTACACAGATCACTAGTATAACAGATATAAGAGTCTCAGAGTACACAGATCACTAGTATAACAGATATAAGAGTCTCAGAGTACACAGATCACTAGTATAACAGCGATATAAGAGTCTCAGAGTACACAGATCACTAGTATAACAGATATAAGAGTCTCAGAGTACACAGATCACTAGTATAACAGATATAAGAGTCTCAGAGTACACAGATCACTAGTATAACAGAGATATAAGAGTCTCAGAGTACACAGATCACTAGTATAACAGATATAAGAGTATCAGAGTACACAGATCACTAGTATAACAGATATAAGAGTCTCAGAGTACACAGATCACTAGTATAACAGAGATATAAGAGTCTCAGAGTACACCGATCACTAGTATAACAGAGATAAGAGTCTCAGAGTACACAGATCACTAGTATAACAGAGCTATAAGAGTCTCAGAGTACACAGATCACTAGTATAACAGATATAAGAGTATCAGAGTACACAGATCACTAGTATAACAGAGATAAGAGTCTCAGAGTACACAGATCACTAGTATAACAGATATAAGAGTCTCAGAGTACACAGATCACTAGTATAACAGAGATAAGAGTCTCAGAGTACACAGATCACTAGTATAACAGCGATATAAGAGTCTCAGAGTACACAGATCACTAGTATAACAGATATAAGAGTCTCAGAGTACACAGATCACTAGTATAACAGATATAAGAGTCTCAGAGTACACAGATCACTAGTATAACAGAGATATAAGAGTCTCAGAGTACACAGATCACTAGTATAACAGATATAAGAGTATCAGAGTACACAGATCACTAGTATAACAGATATAAGAGTCTCAGAGTACACAGATCACTAGTATAACAGAGATATAAGAGTCTCAGAGTACACCGATCACTAGTATAACAGAGATAAGAGTCTCAGAGTACACAGATCACTAGTATAACAGAGCTATAAGAGTCTCAGAGTACACAGATCACTAGTATAACAGATATAAGAGTCTCAGAGTACACAGATCACTAGGATAACAGAGATAAGAGTCTCAGAGTACACAGATCACTAGTATAACAGATATAAGAGTCTCAGAGTACACAGATCACTAGTATAACAGAGATAAGAGTCTCAGAGTACACAGATCACTAGTATAACAGAGATATAAGAGTCTCAGAGTACACAGAGCACTAGTATAACACATATAAGAGTCTCAGAGTACACAGATCACTAGTATAACAGAGATATAAGAGTCTCAGAGTACACAGATCACTAGTATAACAGCGATATAAGAGTCTCAGAGTACACAGATCACTAGTATAACAGATATAAGAGTCTCAGAGTACACAGATCACTAGTATAACAGATATAAGAGTCTCAGAGTACACAGATCACTAGTATAACAGAGATATAAGGGTCTCAGAGTACACAGATCACTAGTATAACAGATATAAGAGTCTCAGAGTACACAGATCACTAGTATAACAGAGATAAGAGTCTCAGAGTACACAGATCACTAGTATAACAGAGATATAAGAGTCTCAGAGTACACCGATCACTAGTATAACAGATATAATAGTCTCAGAGTACACAGATCACTAGTATAACAGAGATAAGAGTCTCAGAGTACACAGATCACTAGTATAACAGATATAAGAGTCTCAGAGTACACAGATCACTAGTATAACAGGGATAAGAGTCTCAGAGTACACAGATCACTAGTATAACAGATATAAGAGTCTCAGAGTACACAGATCACTAGTATAACAGATATATGAGTCTCAGAGTACACAGATCACTAGTATAACAGAGATATATATGAGTCTCAGAGTACACAGATCACTAGTATAACAGATATATAAGAGTCTCAGAGTACACAGATCACTAGTATAACAGAGATATAAGAGTCTCAGAGTACACAGATCACTAGTATAACAGAGATATAAGAGTCTCAGAGTACACAGATCACTAGTATAACAGATATAAGAGTCTCAGAGTACACAGATCACTAGTATAACAGAGATATAAGAGTCTCAGAGTACACAGATCACTAGTATAACAGATATATAAGAGTCTCAGAGTACACAGATCACTAGTATAACAGAGATATAAGAGTCTCAGAGTACACAGATCACTAGTATAACAGATATAAGAGTATCAGAGTACACAGATCACTAGTATAACAGAGATATAAGAGTCTCAAAGTACACAGATCACTAGTATAACAGATATAAGAGTCTCAGAGTACACAGATCACTAGTATAACAGATATAAGAGTCTCAGAGTACACAGATCACTAGTATAACAGATATAAGAGTCTCAGAGTACACAGATCACTAGTATAACAGATATAAGAGTCTCAGAGTACACAGATCACTAGTATAACAGCGATATAAGAGTATCAGAGTACACATATCACTAGTATAACAGATATAAGAGTCTCAGAGTACACAGATCACTAGTATAACAGATATAAGAGTCTCAGAGTACACAGATCACTAGTATAACAGAGATATAAGAGTCTCAGAGTACACAGATCACTAGTATAACAGATATAAGAGTCTCAGAGTACACAGATCACTAGTATAACAGATATAAGAGTCTCAGAGTATACAGATCACTAGTATAACAGAGATATAAGAGTCTCAGAGTATACCGATCACTAGTATAACAGAGCTATAAGAGTCTCAGAGTACACAGATCACTAGTATAACAGATATAAGAGTCTCAGAGTACACAGATCACTAGTATAACAGAGATAAGAGTGTCAGAGTACACAGATCACTAGTATAACAGATATAAGAGTCTCAGAGTACACATATCACTAGTATAACAGAGATAAGAGTCTCAGAGTACACAGATCACTAGTATAACAGATATAAAAGTCTCAGAGTACACAGATCACTAGTATAACAGATATATGAGTCTCAGAGTACACAGATCACTAGTATAACAGAGATATATACGAGTCTCAGAGTACACAGATCACTAGTATAACAGATATATAAGAGTCTCAGAGTACACAGATCATTTACATTTACATTTAGTCATTTAGCTGACGCTTTTATCCAAAGCGACTTACATGTTCTGTACGACAAGCCATCAGGAAGGGGACAACTCTATCAGATGAGCAACAATGTTCATCAAAGTGTTGAGTGCTACAGTGTAGGTTAGTTTATTAGGACAAGTGTATGATCACTAGTATAACAGAGATATAAGTGTCTCAGCGTACACAGGTCACTAGTATAACATATATAAGAGTCTCAGAGTACACAGGTCACTAGTATAACAGATATAAGAGTCTCAGAGTACACAGATCACTATATAACAGATATATAAGAGTCTCAGAGTACACAGATCACTAGTATAACAGAGATATAAGAGTATCAGAGTACACAGATCACTAGTATAACAGAGATATAAGAGTCTCAGAGTACACAGATCACTAGTATAACAGATATAAGAGTCTCAGAGTACACAGATCACTAGTATAACAGATATAAGAGTCTCAGAGTACACAGATCACTAGTATAACAGATATAAGAGTCTCAGAGTACACAGATCACTAGTATAACAGATATAAGAGTCTCAGAGTACACAGATCACTAGTATAACAGCGATATAAGAGTCTCAGAGTACACAGATCACTAGTATAACAGATATAAGAGTCTCAGAGTACACAGATCACTAGTATAACAGATATAAGAGTCTCAGAGTACACAGATCACTAGTATAACAGATATAAGAGTCTCAGAGTACACAGATCACTAGTATAACAGCGATATAAGAGTCTCAGAGTACACATATCACTAGTATAACAGATATAAGAGTCTCAGAGTACACAGATCACTAGTATAACAGATATAAGAGTCTCAGAGTACACAGATCACTAGTATAACAGAGATATAAGAGTCTCAGAGTACACAGATCACTAGTATAACAGATATAAGAGTCTCAGAGTACACAGATCACTAGTATAACAGATATAAGAGTCTCAGAGTATACAGATCACTAGTATAACAGAGATATAAGAGTCTCAGAGTACACCGATCATTAGTATAACAGAGCTATAAGAGTCTCAGAGTACACAGATCACTAGTATAACAGATATAAGAGTCTCAGAGTACACAGATCACTAGTATAACAGAGATAAGAGTCTCAGAGTACACAGATCACTAGTATAACAGATATAAGAGTCTCAGAGTACACAGATCACTAGTATAACAGAGATAAGAGTTTCAGAGTACACAGATCACTAGTATAACAGATATAAGAGTCTCAGAGTACACAGATCACTAGTATAACAGATATATGAGTCTCAGAGTACACAGATCACTAGTATAACAGAGATATATACGAGTCTCAGAGTACACAGATCACTAGTATAACAGATATATAAGAGTCTCAGAGTACACAGATCATTTACATTTACATTTAGTAATTTAGCTGACGCTTTTATCCAAAGCGACTTACATGTTCTGTACGACAAGCCATCAGGAAGGGCACAACTCTATCAGATGAGCAACAATGTTCATCAAAGTGTTGAGTGCTACAGTGTAGGTTAGTTTATTAGGACAAGTGCATGATCACTAGTATAACAGAGATATAAGAGTCTCAGCGTACACAGGTCACTAGTATAACATATATAAGAGTCTCAGAGTACACAGGTCACTAGTATAACAGATATAAGAGTCTCAGAGTACACAGATCACTAGTATAACAGCGATATAAGAGTCTCAGAGTACACATATCACTAGTATAACAGATATAAGAGTCTCAGAGTACACAGATCACTAGTATAACAGATATAAGAGTCTCAGAGTACACAGATCACTAGTATAACAGAGATATAAGAGTCTCAGAGTACACAGATCACTAGTATAACAGATATAAGAGTCTCAGAGTACACAGATCACTAGTATAACAGATATAAGAGTCTCAGAGTATACAGATCACTAGTATAACAGAGATATAAGAGTCTCAGAGTACACCGATCATTAGTATAACAGAGCTATAAGAGTCTCAGAGTACACAGATCACTAGTATAACAGATATAAGAGTCTCAGAGTACACAGATCACTAGTATAACAGAGATAAGAGTCTCAGAGTACACAGATCACTAGTATAACAGATATAAGAGTCTCAGAGTACACAGATCACTAGTATAACAGAGATAAGAGTTTCAGAGTACACAGATCACTAGTATAACAGATATAAGAGTCTCAGAGTACACAGATCACTAGTATAACAGATATATGAGTCTCAGAGTACACAGATCACTAGTATAACAGAGATATATACGAGTCTCAGAGTACACAGATCACTAGTATAACAGATATATAAGAGTCTCAGAGTACACAGATCATTTACATTTACATTTAGTAATTTAGCTGACGCTTTTATCCAAAGCGACTTACATGTTCTGTACGACAAGCCATCAGGAAGGGCACAACTCTATCAGATGAGCAACAATGTTCATCAAAGTGTTGAGTGCTACAGTGTAGGTTAGTTTATTAGGACAAGTGCATGATCACTAGTATAACAGAGATATAAGAGTCTCAGCGTACACAGGTCACTAGTATAACATATATAAGAGTCTCAGAGTACACAGGTCACTAGTATAACAGATATAAGAGTCTCAGAGTACACAGATCACTATATAACAGATATATAAGAGTCTCAGAGTACACAGATCACTAGTATAACAGAGATATAAGAGTATCAGAGTACACAGATCACTAGTATAACAGAGATATAAGAGTCTCAGAGTACACAGATCACTAGTATAACAGATATAAGAGTCTCAGAGTACACAGATCACTAGTATAACAGAGATAAGAGTCTCAGAGTACACAGATCACTAGTATAACAGAGCTATAAGAGTCTCAGAGTACACAGATCACTAGTATAACAGATATAAGAGTCTCAGAGTACACAGATCACTAGTATAACAGCGATATAAGAGTCTCAGAGTACACAGATCACTAGTATAACAGATATAAGAGTCTCAGAGTACACAGATCACTAGTATAACAGATATAAGAGTCTCAGAGTACACAGATCACTAGTATAACAGAGATATAAGAGTCTCAGAGTACACAGATCACTAGTATAACAGATATAAGAGTATCAGAGTACACAGATCACTAGTATAACAGATATAAGAGTCTCAGAGTACACAGATCACTAGTATAACAGAGATATAAGAGTCTCAGAGTACACCGATCACTAGTATAACAGAGATAAGAGTCTCAGAGTACACAGATCACTAGTATAACAGAGCTATAAGAGTCTCAGAGTACACAGATCACTAGTATAACAGATATAAGAGTCTCAGAGTACACAGATCACTAGTATAACAGAGATATAAGAGTCTCAGAGTACACCGATCACTAGTATAACAGAGATAAGAGTCTCAGAGTACACAGATCACTAGTATAACAGAGATAAGAGTCTCAGAGTACACAGATCACTAGTATAACAGATATAAGAGTCTCAGAGTACACAGATCACTAGTATAACAGATATATGAGTCTCAGAGTACACAGATCACTAGTATAACAGAGATATATACGAGTCTCAGAGTACACAGATCACTAGTATAACAGATATATAAGAGTCTCAGAGTACACAGATCATTTACATTTACATTTAGTCATTTAGCTGACGCTTTTATCCAAAGCGACTTACATGTTCTGTACGACAAGCCATCAGGAAGGGCACAACTCTATCAGCTGAGCAACAATGTTCATCAAAGTGTTGAGTGCTACAGTGTAGGTTAGTTTATTAGGACAAGTGCATGACCACTAGTATAACAGAGATATGAGTCTCAGCATACACAGGTCACTAGTATAACATATATAAGAGTCTCAGAGTACACAGGTCACTAGTATAACAGATATAAGAGTCTCAGAGTACACAGATCACTATATAACAGATATATAAGAGTCTCAGAGTACACAGATCACTAGTATAACAGAGATATAAGAGTCTCAGAGTACACAGATCACTAGTATAACAGAGATAAGAGTCTCAGAGTACACATATCACTAGTATAACAGAGATATAAGAGTCTCAGAGTACACAGATCACTAGTATAACAGAGATATAAGCGTCTCAGAGTACACAGGTCACTAGTATAACAGAGATATAAGAGTCTCAGAGTACACAGGTCACTAGTATAACAGATATAAGAGTCTCAGAGTACACAGATCACTATATAACAGATATATAAGAGTCTCAGAGTACACAGATATCTAGTATAACAGAGATATAAGAGTCTCAGAGTACACAGATCACTAGTATAACAGAGATAAGAGTCTCAGAGTACACAGATCACTAGTATAACAGATATATAAGAGTCTCAGAGTACACAGATCATTTACATTTACATTTAGTCATTTAGCTGACGCTTTTATCCAAAGCGACTTACATGTTCTGTACGACAAGCCATCAGGAAGGGCACAACTCTATCAGATGAGCAACAATGTTCATCAAAGTGTTGAGTGCTACAGTGTAGGTTAGTTTATTAGGACAAGTGCATGATCACTAGTATAACAGAGATATAAGAGTCTCAGCGTACACAGGTCACTAGTATAACATATATAAGAGTCTCAGAGTACACAGGTCACTAGTATAACAGATATAAGAGTCTCAGAGTACACAGATCACTATATAACAGATATATAAGAGTCTCAGAGTACACAGATCACTAGTATAACAGAGATATAAGAGTATCAGAGTACACAGATCACTAGTATAACAGAGATATAAGAGTCTCAGAGTACACAGATCACTAGTATAACAGATATAAGAGTCTCAGAGTACACAGATCACTAGTATAACAGATATAAGAGTCTCAGAGTACACAGATCACTAGTATAACAGATATAAGAGTCTCAGAGTACACAGATCACTAGTATAACAGATATAAGAGTCTCAGAGTACACAGATCACTAGTATAACAGCGATATAAGAGTCTCAGAGTACACAGATCACTAGTATAACAGATATAAGAGTCTCAGAGTACACAGATCACTAGTATAACAGATATAAGAGTCTCAGAGTACACAGATCACTAGTATAACAGAGATATAAGAGTCTCAGAGTACACAGATCACTAGTATAACAGATATAAGAGTATCAGAGTACACAGATCACTAGTATAACAGATATAAGAGTCTCAGAGTACACAGATCACTAGTATAACAGAGATATAAGAGTCTCAGAGTACACCGATCACTAGTATAACAGAGATAAGAGTCTCAGAGTACACAGATCACTAGTATAACAGAGCTATAAGAGTCTCAGAGTACACAGATCACTAGTATAACAGATATAAGAGTCTCAGAGTACACAGATCACTAGTATAACAGAGATATAAGAGTCTCAGAGTACACCGATCACTAGTATAACAGAGATAAGAGTCTCAGAGTACACAGATCACTAGTATAACAGATATAAGAGTCTCAGAGTACACAGATCACTAGTATAACAGCGATATAAGAGTCTCAGAGTACACAGATCACTAGTATAACAGATATATAAGAGTCTCAGAGTACACAGATCATTTACATTTACATTTAGTCATTTAGCTGACGCTTTTATCCAAAGCGACTTACATGTTCTGTACGACAAGCCATCAGGAAGGGCACAACTCTATCAGATGAGCAACAATGTTCATCAAAGTGTTGAGTGCTACAGTGTAGGTTAGTTTATTAGGACAAGTGCATGATCACTAGTATAACAGAGATATAAGAGTCTCAGCGTACACAGGTCACTAGTATAACATATATAAGAGTCTCAGAGTACACAGGTCACTAGTATAACAGATATAAGAGTCTCAGAGTACACAGATCACTATATAACAGATATATAAGAGTCTCAGAGTACACAGATCACTAGTATAACAGAGATATAAGAGTCTCAGAGTACACAGATCACTAGTATAACAGAGATAAGAGTCTCAGAGTACACATATCACTAGTATAACAGAGATATAAGAGTCTCAGAGTACACAGATCACTAGTATAACAGAGATATAAGCGTCTCAGAGTACACAGGTCACTAGTATAACAGAGATATAAGAGTCTCAGAGTACACAGGTCACTAGTATAACAGATATAAGAGTCTCAGAGTACACAGATCACTATATAACAGATATATAAGAGTCTCAGAGTACACAGATATCTAGTATAACAGAGATATAAGAGTCTCAGAGTACACAGATCACTAGTATAACAGAGATAAGAGTCTCAGAGTACACAGATCACTAGTATAACAGATATATAAGAGTCTCAGAGTACACAGATCATTTACATTTACATTTAGTCATTTAGCTGACGCTTTTATCCAAAGCGACTTACATGTTCTGTACGACAAGCCATCAGGAAGGGCACAACTCTATCAGATGAGCAACAATGTTCATCAAAGTGTTGAGTGCTACAGTGTAGGTTAGTTTATTAGGACAAGTGCATGATCACTAGTATAACAGAGATATAAGAGTCTCAGCGTACACAGGTCACTAGTATAACATATATAAGAGTCTCAAAGTACACAGGTCACTAGTATAACAGATATAAGAGTCTCAGAGTACACAGATCACTATATAACAGATATATAAGAGTCTCAGAGTACACAGATCACTAGTATAACAGAGATATAAGAGTATCAGAGTACACAGATCACTAGTATAACAGAGATATAAGAGTCTCAGAGTACACAGATCACTAGTATAACAGATATAAGAGTCTCAGAGTACACAGATCACTAGTATAACAGATATAAGAGTCTCAGAGTACACAGATCACTAGTATAACAGATATAAGAGTCTCAGAGTACACAGATCACTAGTATAACAGATATAAGAGTCTCAGAGTACACAGATCACTAGTATAACAGCGATATAAGAGTCTCAGAGTACACAGATCACTAGTATAACAGATATAAGAGTCTCAGAGTACACAGATCACTAGTATAACAGATATAAGAGTCTCAGAGTACACAGATCACTAGTATAACAGAGATATAAGAGTCTCAGAGTACACAGATCACTAGTATAACAGATATAAGAGTATCAGAGTACACAGATCACTAGTATAACAGATATAAGAGTCTCAGAGTACACAGATCACTAGTATAACAGAGATATAAGAGTCTCAGAGTACACCGATCACTAGTATAACAGAGATAAGAGTCTCAGAGTACACAGATCACTAGTATAACAGAGCTATAAGAGTCTCAGAGTACACAGATCACTAGTATAACAGATATAAGAGTCTCAGAGTACACAGATCACTAGTATAACAGAGATATAAGAGTCTCAGAGTACACCGATCACTAGTATAACAGAGATAAGAGTCTCAGAGTACACAGATCACTAGTATAACAGATATAAGAGTCTCAGAGTACACAGATCACTAGTATAACAGCGATATAAGAGTCTCAGAGTACACAGATCACTAGTATAACAGATATATAAGAGTCTCAGAGTACACAGATCATTTACATTTACATTTAGTCATTTAGCTGACGCTTTTATCCAAAGCGACTTACATGTTCTGTACGACAAGCCATCAGGAAGGGCACAACTCTATCAGATGAGCAACAATGTTCATCAAAGTGTTGAGTGCTACAGTGTAGGTTAGTTTATTAGGACAAGTGCATGATCACTAGTATAACAGAGATATAAGAGTCTCAGCGTACACAGGTCACTAGTATAACATATATAAGAGTCTCAGAGTACACAGGTCACTAGTATAACAGATATAAGAGTCTCAGAGTACACAGATCACTATATAACAGATATATAAGAGTCTCAGAGTACACAGATCACTAGTATAACAGAGATATAAGAGTATCAGAGTACACAGATCACTAGTATAACAGAGATATAAGAGTCTCAGAGTACACAGATCACTAGTATAACAGATATAAGAGTCTCAGAGTACACAGATCACTAGTATAACAGATATAAGAGTCTCAGAGTACACAGATCACTAGTATAACAGATATAAGAGTCTCAGAGTACACAGATCACTAGTATAACAGATATAAGAGTCTCAGAGTACACAGATCACTAGTATAACAGCGATATAAGAGTCTCAGAGTACACAGATCACTAGTATAACAGATATAAGAGTCTCAGAGTACACAGATCACTAGTATAACAGATATAAGAGTCTCAGAGTACACAGATCACTAGTATAACAGAGATATAAGAGTCTCAGAGTACACAGATCACTAGTATAACAGATATAAGAGTATCAGAGTACACAGATCACTAGTATAACAGATATAAGAGTCTCAGAGTACACAGATCACTAGTATAACAGAGATATAAGAGTCTCAGAGTACACCGATCACTAGTATAACAGAGATAAGAGTCTCAGAGTACACAGATCACTAGTATAACAGAGCTATAAGAGTCTCAGAGTACACAGATCACTAGTATAACAGATATAAGAGTCTCAGAGTACACAGATCACTAGTATAACAGAGATATAAGAGTCTCAGAGTACACCGATCACTAGTATAACAGAGATAAGAGTCTCAGAGTATACAGATCACTAGTATAACAGAGATAAGAGTCTCAGAGTACACAGATCACTAGTATAACAGATATAAGAGTCTCAGAGTACACAGATCACTAGTATAACAGATATATGAGTCTCAGAGTACACAGATCACTAGTATAACAGAGATATATACGAGTCTCAGAGTACACAGATCACTAGTATAACAGATATATAAGAGTCTCAGAGTACACAGATCATTTACATTTACATTTAGTCATTTAGCTGACGCTTTTATCCAAAGCGACTTACATGTTCTGTAGGACAAGCCATCAGGAAGGGCACAACTCTATCAGCTGAGCAACAATGTTCATCAAAGTGTTGAGTGCTACAGTGTAGGTTAGTTTATTAGGACAAGTGCATGATCACTAGTATAACAGAGATATGAGTCTCAGCATACACAGGTCACTAGTATAACATATATAAGAGTCTCAGAGTACACAGGTCACTAGTATAACAGATATAAGAGTCTCAGAGTACACAGATCACTATATAACAGATATATAAGAGTCTCAGAGTACACAGATCACTAGTATAACAGAGATATAAGAGTCTCAGAGTACACAGATCACTAGTATAACAGAGATAAGAGTCTCAGAGTACACATATCACTAGTATAACAGAGATATAAGAGTCTCAGAGTACACAGATCACTAGTATAACAGAGATATAAGCGTCTCAGAGTACACAGGTCACTAGTATAACAGAGATATAAGAGTCTCAGAGTACACAGGTCACTAGTATAACAGATATAAGAGTCTCAGAGTACACAGATCACTATATAACAGATATATAAGAGTCTCAGAGTACACAGATCGCTAGTATAACAGAGATATAAGAGTCTCAGAGTACACAGATCACTAGTATAACAGAGATAAGAGTCTCAGAGTACACATATCACTAGTATAACAGAGATATAAGAGTCTCAGAGTACACAGATCACTAGTATAACAGAGATATAAGCGTCTCAGAGTACACAGGTCACTAGTATAACAGAGATATAAGAGTCTCAGAGTACACAGGTCACTAGTATAACAGAGATATAAGAGTCTCAGAGTACACAGGTCACTAGTATAACAGATATAAGAGTCTCAGAGTACACAGGTCACTAGTATAACAGAGATATAAGAGTCTCAGAGTACACAGATCACTAGTATAACAGAGATATAAGAGTCTCAGAGTACACAGATCGCTAGTATAACAGAGATATATGAGTCTCAGAGTACACAGATCACTAGTATAACAGAGATATAAGAGTATCAGAGTACACAGATCACTAGTATAACAGATATAAGAGTCTCAGAGTACACAGATCACTAGTATAACAGAGATATAAGAGTCTCAGAGTACACAGATCACTAGTATAACAGATATAAGAGTCTCAGAGTACACAGATCACTAGTATAACAGATATAAGAGTCTCAGAGTACACAGATCACTAGTATAACAGATATAAGAGTCTCAGAGTACACAGATCACTAGTATAACAGAGATAAGAGTCTCAGAGTACACAGATCACTAGTATAACAGATATAAGAGTCTCAGAGTACACAGATCACTAGTATAACAGATATATGAGTCTCAGAGTACACAGATCACTAGTATAACAGAGATATATACGAGTCTCAGAGTACACAGATCACTAGTATAACAGATATATAAGAGTCTCAGAGTACACAGATCATTTACATTTACATTTAGTCATTTAGCTGACGCTTTTATCCAAAGCGACTTACATGTTCTGTAGGACAAGCCATCAGGAAGGGCACAACTCTATCAGCTGAGCAACAATGTTCATCAAAGTGTTGAGTGCTACAGTGTAGGTTAGTTTATTAGGACAAGTGCATGATCACTAGTATAACAGAGATATGAGTCTCAGCATACACAGGTCACTAGTATAACATATATAAGAGTCTCAGAGTACACAGGTCACTAGTATAACAGATATAAGAGTCTCAGAGTACACAGATCACTATATAACAGATATATAAGAGTCTCAGAGTACACAGATCACTAGTATAACAGAGATATAAGAGTCTCAGAGTACACAGATCACTAGTATAACAGAGATAAGAGTCTCAGAGTACACATATCACTAGTATAACAGAGATATAAGAGTCTCAGAGTACACAGATCACTAGTATAACAGAGATATAAGCGTCTCAGAGTACACAGGTCACTAGTATAACAGAGATATAAGAGTCTCAGAGTACACAGGTCACTAGTATAACAGATATAAGAGTCTCAGAGTACACAGATCACTATATAACAGATATATAAGAGTCTCAGAGTACACAGATCGCTAGTATAACAGAGATATAAGAGTCTCAGAGTACACAGATCACTAGTATAACAGAGATAAGAGTCTCAGAGTACACATATCACTAGTATAACAGAGATATAAGAGTCTCAGAGTACACAGATCACTAGTATAACAGAGATATAAGCGTCTCAGAGTACACAGGTCACTAGTATAACAGAGATATAAGAGTCTCAGAGTACACAGATCACTAGTATAACAGATATAAGAGTCTCAGAGTACACAGGTCACTAGTATAACAGATATAAGAGTCTCAGAGTACACAGATCACTAGTATAACAGAGATATAAGAGTCTCAGAGTACACAGATCACTAGTATAACAGATATAAGAGTATCAGAGTACACAGATCACTAGTATAACAGATATAAGAGTCTCAGAGTACACAGATCACTAGTATAACAGAGATATAAGAGTCTCAGAGTACACCGATCACTAGTATAACAGAGATAAGAGTCTCAGAGTACACAGATCACTAGTATAACAGAGCTATAAGAGTCTCAGAGTACACAGATCACTAGTATAACAGATATAAGAGTCTCAGAGTACACAGATCACTAGTATAACAGAGCTATAAGAGTCTCAGAGTACACCGATCACTAGTATAACAGAGATAAGAGTCTCAGAGTACACAGATCACTAGTATAACAGAGATAAGAGTCTCAGAGTACACAGATCACTAGTATAACAGATATAAGAGTCTCAGAGTACACAGATCACTAGTATAACAGAGATAAGAGTCTCAGAGTACACAGATCACTAGTATAACAGATATAAGAGTCTCAGAGTACACAGATCACTAGTATAACAGATATATGAGTCTCAGAGTACACAGATCACTAGTATAACAGAGATATATACGAGTCTCAGAGTACACAGATCACTAGTATAACAGATATATAAGAGTCTCAGAGTACACAGATCATTTACATTTACATTTAGTCATTTAGCTGACGCTTTTATCCAAAGCGACTTACATGTTCTGTAGGACAAGCCATCAGGAAGGGCACAACTCTATCAGCTGAGCAACAATGTTCATCAAAGTGTTGAGTGCTACAGTGTAGGTTAGTTTATTAGGACAAGTGCATGATCACTAGTATAACAGAGATATGAGTCTCAGCATACACAGGTCACTAGTATAACATATATAAGAGTCTCAGAGTACACAGGTCACTAGTATAACAGATATAAGAGTCTCAGAGTACACAGATCACTATATAACAGATATATAAGAGTCTCAGAGTACACAGATCACTAGTATAACAGAGATATAAGAGTCTCAGAGTACACAGATCACTAGTATAACAGAGATAAGAGTCTCAGAGTACACATATCACTAGTATAACAGAGATATAAGAGTCTCAGAGTACACAGATCACTAGTATAACAGAGATATAAGCGTCTCAGAGTACACAGGTCACTAGTATAACAGAGATATAAGAGTCTCAGAGTACACAGGTCACTAGTATAACAGATATAAGAGTCTCAGAGTACACAGATCACTATATAACAGATATATAAGAGTCTCAGAGTACACAGATCGCTAGTATAACAGAGATATAAGAGTCTCAGAGTACACAGATCACTAGTATAACAGAGATAAGAGTCTCAGAGTACACATATCACTAGTATAACAGAGATATAAGAGTCTCAGAGTACACAGATCACTAGTATAACAGAGATATAAGCGTCTCAGAGTACACAGGTCACTAGTATAACAGAGATATAAGAGTCTCAGAGTACACAGGTCACTAGTATAACAGAGATATAAGAGTCTCAGAGTACACAGGTCACTAGTATAACAGATATAAGAGTCTCAGAGTACACAGGTCACTAGTATAACAGAGATATAAGAGTCTCAGAGTACACCGATCACTAGTATAACAGAGATAAGAGTCTCAGAGTACACAGATCACTAGTATAACAGAGCTATAAGAGTCTCAGAGTACACAGATCACTAGTATAACAGATATAAGAGTCTCAGAGTACACAGATCACTAGTATAACAGAGATATAAGAGTCTCAGAGTACACCGATCACTAGTATAACAGAGATAAGAGTCTCAGAGTACACAGATCACTAGTATAACAGATATAAGAGTCTCAGAGTACACAGATCACTAGTATAACAGCGATATAAGAGTCTCAGAGTACACAGATCACTAGTATAACAGATATATAAGAGTCTCAGAGTACACAGATCATTTACATTTACATTTAGTCATTTAGCTGACGCTTTTATCCAAAGCGACTTACATGTTCTGTACGACAAGCCATCAGGAAGGGCACAACTCTATCAGATGAGCAACAATGTTCATCAAAGTGTTGAGTGCTACAGTGTAGGTTAGTTTATTAGGACAAGTGCATGATCACTAGTATAACAGAGATATAAGAGTCTCAGCGTACACAGGTCACTAGTATAACATATATAAGAGTCTCAGAGTACACAGGTCACTAGTATAACAGATATAAGAGTCTCAGAGTACACAGATCACTATATAACAGATATATAAGAGTCTCAGAGTACACAGATCACTAGTATAACAGAGATATAAGAGTCTCAGAGTACACAGATCACTAGTATAACAGAGATAAGAGTCTCAGAGTACACATATCACTAGTATAACAGAGATATAAGAGTCTCAGAGTACACAGATCACTAGTATAACAGAGATATAAGCGTCTCAGAGTACACAGGTCACTAGTATAACAGAGATATAAGAGTCTCAGAGTACACAGGTCACTAGTATAACAGATATAAGAGTCTCAGAGTACACAGATCACTATATAACAGATATATAAGAGTCTCAGAGTACACAGATATCTAGTATAACAGAGATATAAGAGTCTCAGAGTACACAGATCACTAGTATAACAGAGATAAGAGTCTCAGAGTACACAGATCACTAGTATAACAGATATATAAGAGTCTCAGAGTACACAGATCATTTACATTTACATTTAGTCATTTAGCTGACGCTTTTATCCAAAGCGACTTACATGTTCTGTACGACAAGCCATCAGGAAGGGCACAACTCTATCAGATGAGCAACAATGTTCATCAAAGTGTTGAGTGCTACAGTGTAGGTTAGTTTATTAGGACAAGTGCATGATCACTAGTATAACAGAGATATAAGAGTCTCAGCGTACACAGGTCACTAGTATAACATATATAAGAGTCTCAAAGTACACAGGTCACTAGTATAACAGATATAAGAGTCTCAGAGTACACAGATCACTATATAACAGATATATAAGAGTCTCAGAGTACACAGATCACTAGTATAACAGAGATATAAGAGTATCAGAGTACACAGATCACTAGTATAACAGAGATATAAGAGTCTCAGAGTACACAGATCACTAGTATAACAGATATAAGAGTCTCAGAGTACACAGATCACTAGTATAACAGATATAAGAGTCTCAGAGTACACAGATCACTAGTATAACAGATATAAGAGTCTCAGAGTACACAGATCACTAGTATAACAGATATAAGAGTCTCAGAGTACACAGATCACTAGTATAACAGCGATATAAGAGTCTCAGAGTACACAGATCACTAGTATAACAGATATAAGAGTCTCAGAGTACACAGATCACTAGTATAACAGATATAAGAGTCTCAGAGTACACAGATCACTAGTATAACAGAGATATAAGAGTCTCAGAGTACACAGATCACTAGTATAACAGATATAAGAGTATCAGAGTACACAGATCACTAGTATAACAGATATAAGAGTCTCAGAGTACACAGATCACTAGTATAACAGAGATATAAGAGTCTCAGAGTACACCGATCACTAGTATAACAGAGATAAGAGTCTCAGAGTACACAGATCACTAGTATAACAGAGCTATAAGAGTCTCAGAGTACACAGATCACTAGTATAACAGATATAAGAGTCTCAGAGTACACAGATCACTAGTATAACAGAGATATAAGAGTCTCAGAGTACACCGATCACTAGTATAACAGAGATAAGAGTCTCAGAGTACACAGATCACTAGTATAACAGATATAAGAGTCTCAGAGTACACAGATCACTAGTATAACAGCGATATAAGAGTCTCAGAGTACACAGATCACTAGTATAACAGATATATAAGAGTCTCAGAGTACACAGATCATTTACATTTACATTTAGTCATTTAGCTGACGCTTTTATCCAAAGCGACTTACATGTTCTGTACGACAAGCCATCAGGAAGGGCACAACTCTATCAGATGAGCAACAATGTTCATCAAAGTGTTGAGTGCTACAGTGTAGGTTAGTTTATTAGGACAAGTGCATGATCACTAGTATAACAGAGATATAAGAGTCTCAGCGTACACAGGTCACTAGTATAACATATATAAGAGTCTCAGAGTACACAGGTCACTAGTATAACAGATATAAGAGTCTCAGAGTACACAGATCACTATATAACAGATATATAAGAGTCTCAGAGTACACAGATCACTAGTATAACAGAGATATAAGAGTATCAGAGTACACAGATCACTAGTATAACAGAGATATAAGAGTCTCAGAGTACACAGATCACTAGTATAACAGATATAAGAGTCTCAGAGTACACAGATCACTAGTATAACAGATATAAGAGTCTCAGAGTACACAGATCACTAGTATAACAGATATAAGAGTCTCAGAGTACACAGATCACTAGTATAACAGATATAAGAGTCTCAGAGTACACAGATCACTAGTATAACAGCGATATAAGAGTCTCAGAGTACACAGATCACTAGTATAACAGATATAAGAGTCTCAGAGTACACAGATCACTAGTATAACAGATATAAGAGTCTCAGAGTACACAGATCACTAGTATAACAGAGATATAAGAGTCTCAGAGTACACAGATCACTAGTATAACAGATATAAGAGTATCAGAGTACACAGATCACTAGTATAACAGATATAAGAGTCTCAGAGTACACAGATCACTAGTATAACAGAGATATAAGAGTCTCAGAGTACACCGATCACTAGTATAACAGAGATAAGAGTCTCAGAGTACACAGATCACTAGTATAACAGAGCTATAAGAGTCTCAGAGTACACAGATCACTAGTATAACAGATATAAGAGTCTCAGAGTACACAGATCACTAGTATAACAGAGATATAAGAGTCTCAGAGTACACCGATCACTAGTATAACAGAGATAAGAGTCTCAGAGTATACAGATCACTAGTATAACAGAGATAAGAGTCTCAGAGTACACAGATCACTAGTATAACAGATATAAGAGTCTCAGAGTACACAGATCACTAGTATAACAGATATATGAGTCTCAGAGTACACAGATCACTAGTATAACAGAGATATATACGAGTCTCAGAGTACACAGATCACTAGTATAACAGATATATAAGAGTCTCAGAGTACACAGATCATTTACATTTACATTTAGTCATTTAGCTGACGCTTTTATCCAAAGCGACTTACATGTTCTGTAGGACAAGCCATCAGGAAGGGCACAACTCTATCAGCTGAGCAACAATGTTCATCAAAGTGTTGAGTGCTACAGTGTAGGTTAGTTTATTAGGACAAGTGCATGATCACTAGTATAACAGAGATATGAGTCTCAGCATACACAGGTCACTAGTATAACATATATAAGAGTCTCAGAGTACACAGGTCACTAGTATAACAGATATAAGAGTCTCAGAGTACACAGATCACTATATAACAGATATATAAGAGTCTCAGAGTACACAGATCACTAGTATAACAGAGATATAAGAGTCTCAGAGTACACAGATCACTAGTATAACAGAGATAAGAGTCTCAGAGTACACATATCACTAGTATAACAGAGATATAAGAGTCTCAGAGTACACAGATCACTAGTATAACAGAGATATAAGCGTCTCAGAGTACACAGGTCACTAGTATAACAGAGATATAAGAGTCTCAGAGTACACAGGTCACTAGTATAACAGATATAAGAGTCTCAGAGTACACAGATCACTATATAACAGATATATAAGAGTCTCAGAGTACACAGATCGCTAGTATAACAGAGATATAAGAGTCTCAGAGTACACAGATCACTAGTATAACAGAGATAAGAGTCTCAGAGTACACATATCACTAGTATAACAGAGATATAAGAGTCTCAGAGTACACAGATCACTAGTATAACAGAGATATAAGCGTCTCAGAGTACACAGGTCACTAGTATAACAGAGATATAAGAGTCTCAGAGTACACAGGTCACTAGTATAACAGAGATATAAGAGTCTCAGAGTACACAGGTCACTAGTATAACAGATATAAGAGTCTCAGAGTACACAGGTCACTAGTATAACAGAGATATAAGAGTCTCAGAGTACACAGATCACTAGTATAACAGAGATATAAGAGTCTCAGAGTACACAGATCGCTAGTATAACAGAGATATATGAGTCTCAGAGTACACAGATCACTAGTATAACAGAGATATAAGAGTATCAGAGTACACAGATCACTAGTATAACAGATATAAGAGTCTCAGAGTACACAGATCACTAGTATAACAGAGATATAAGAGTCTCAGAGTACACAGATCACTAGTATAACAGATATAAGAGTCTCAGAGTACACAGATCACTAGTATAACAGATATAAGAGTCTCAGAGTACACAGATCACTAGTATAACAGATATAAGAGTCTCAGAGTACACAGATCACTAGTATAACAGAGATAAGAGTCTCAGAGTACACAGATCACTAGTATAACAGATATAAGAGTCTCAGAGTACACAGATCACTAGTATAACAGATATATGAGTCTCAGAGTACACAGATCACTAGTATAACAGAGATATATACGAGTCTCAGAGTACACAGATCACTAGTATAACAGATATATAAGAGTCTCAGAGTACACAGATCATTTACATTTACATTTAGTCATTTAGCTGACGCTTTTATCCAAAGCGACTTACATGTTCTGTACGACAAGCCATCAGGAAGGGCACAACTCTATCAGATGAGCAACAATGTTCATCAAAGTGTTGAGTGCTACAGTGTAGGTTAGTTTATTAGGACAAGTGCATGATCACTAGTATAACAGAGATATAAGAGTCTCAGCGTACACAGGTCACTAGTATAACATATATAAGAGTCTCAGAGTACACAGGTCACTAGTATAACAGATATAAGAGTCTCAGAGTACACAGATCACTATATAACAGATATATAAGAGTCTCAGAGTACACAGATCACTAGTATAACAGAGATATAAGAGTCTCAGAGTACACAGATCACTAGTATAACAGAGATATAAGAGTCTCAGAGTACACCGATCACTAGTATAACAGAGATAAGAGTCTCAGAGTACACAGATCACTAGTATAACAGAGCTATAAGAGTCTCAGAGTACACAGATCACTAGTATAACAGATATAAGAGTCTCAGAGTACACAGATCACTAGTATAACAGAGATATAAGAGTCTCAGAGTACACCGATCACTAGTATAACAGAGATAAGAGTCTCAGAGTACACAGATCACTAGTATAACAGATATAAGAGTCTCAGAGTACACAGATCACTAGTATAACAGCGATATAAGAGTCTCAGAGTACACAGATCACTAGTATAACAGATATATAAGAGTCTCAGAGTACACAGATCATTTACATTTACATTTAGTCATTTAGCTGACGCTTTTATCCAAAGCGACTTACATGTTCTGTACGACAAGCCATCAGGAAGGGCACAACTCTATCAGATGAGCAACAATGTTCATCAAAGTGTTGAGTGCTACAGTGTAGGTTAGTTTATTAGGACAAGTGCATGATCACTAGTATAACAGAGATATAAGAGTCTCAGCGTACACAGGTCACTAGTATAACATATATAAGAGTCTCAGAGTACACAGGTCACTAGTATAACAGATATAAGAGTCTCAGAGTACACAGATCACTATATAACAGATATATAAGAGTCTCAGAGTACACAGATCACTAGTATAACAGAGATATAAGAGTATCAGAGTACACAGATCACTAGTATAACAGAGATATAAGAGTCTCAGAGTACACAGATCACTAGTATAACAGATATAAGAGTCTCAGAGTACACAGATCACTAGTATAACAGATATAAGAGTCTCAGAGTACACAGATCACTAGTATAACAGATATAAGAGTCTCAGAGTACACAGATCACTAGTATAACAGATATAAGAGTCTCAGAGTACACAGATCACTAGTATAACAGCGATATAAGAGTCTCAGAGTACACAGATCACTAGTATAACAGATATAAGAGTCTCAGAGTACACAGATCACTAGTATAACAGATATAAGAGTCTCAGAGTACACAGATCACTAGTATAACAGAGATATAAGAGTCTCAGAGTACACAGATCACTAGTATAACAGATATAAGAGTATCAGAGTACACAGATCACTAGTATAACAGATATAAGAGTCTCAGAGTACACAGATCACTAGTATAACAGAGATATAAGAGTCTCAGAGTACACCGATCACTAGTATAACAGAGATAAGAGTCTCAGAGTACACAGATCACTAGTATAACAGAGCTATAAGAGTCTCAGAGTACACAGATCACTAGTATAACAGATATAAGAGTCTCAGAGTACACAGATCACTAGTATAACAGAGATATAAGAGTCTCAGAGTACACCGATCACTAGTATAACAGAGATAAGAGTCTCAGAGTATACAGATCACTAGTATAACAGAGATAAGAGTCTCAGAGTACACAGATCACTAGTATAACAGATATAAGAGTCTCAGAGTACACAGATCACTAGTATAACAGAGATAAGAGTCTCAGAGTACACAGATCACTAGTATAACAGATATAAGAGTCTCAGAGTACACAGATCACTAGTATAACAGATATATGAGTCTCAGAGTACACAGATCACTAGTATAACAGAGATATATACGAGTCTCAGAGTACACAGATCACTAGTATAACAGATATATAAGAGTCTCAGAGTACACAGATCATTTACATTTACATTTAGTCATTTAGCTGACGCTTTTATCCAAAGCGACTTACATGTTCTGTAGGACAAGCCATCAGGAAGGGCACAACTCTATCAGCTGAGCAACAATGTTCATCAAAGTGTTGAGTGCTACAGTGTAGGTTAGTTTATTAGGACAAGTGCATGATCACTAGTATAACAGAGATATGAGTCTCAGCATACACAGGTCACTAGTATAACATATATAAGAGTATCAGAGTACACAGGTCACTAGTATAACAGATATAAGAGTCTCAGAGTACACAGATCACTATATAACAGATATATAAGAGTCTCAGAGTACACAGATCACTAGTATAACAGAGATATAAGAGTCTCAGAGTACACAGATCACTAGTATAACAGAGATAAGAGTCTCAGAGTACACATATCACTAGTATAACAGAGATATAAGAGTCTCAGAGTACACAGATCACTAGTATAACAGAGATATAAGCGTCTCAGAGTACACAGGTCACTAGTATAACAGAGATATAAGAGTCTCAGAGTACACAGGTCACTAGTATAACAGATATAAGAGTCTCAGAGTACACAGATCACTATATAACAGATATATAAGAGTCTCAGAGTACACAGATCGCTAGTATAACAGAGATATAAGAGTCTCAGAGTACACAGATCACTAGTATAACAGAGATAAGAGTCTCAGAGTACACATATCACTAGTATAACAGAGATATAAGAGTCTCAGAGTACACAGATCACTAGTATAACAGAGATATAAGCGTCTCAGAGTACACAGGTCACTAGTATAACAGAGATATAAGAGTCTCAGAGTACACAGGTCACTAGTATAACAGAGATATAAGAGTCTCAGAGTACACAGGTCACTAGTATAACAGATATAAGAGTCTCAGAGTACACAGGTCACTAGTATAACAGAGATATAAGAGTCTCAGAGTACACAGATCACTAGTATAACAGAGATATAAGAGTCTCAGAGTACACAGATCGCTAGTATAACAGAGATATATGAGTCTCAGAGTACACAGATCACTAGTATAACAGAGATATAAGAGTATCAGAGTACACAGATCACTAGTATAACAGATATAAGAGTCTCAGAGTACACAGATCACTAGTATAACAGAGATATAAGAGTCTCAGAGTACACAGATCACTAGTATAACAGATATAAGAGTCTCAGAGTACACAGATCACTAGTATAACAGATATAAGAGTCTCAGAGTACACAGATCACTAGTATAACAGATATAAGAGTCTCAGAGTACACAGATCACTAGTATAACAGAGATAAGAGTCTCAGAGTACACAGATCACTAGTATAACAGATATAAGAGTCTCAGAGTACACAGATCACTAGTATAACAGATATATGAGTCTCAGAGTACACAGATCACTAGTATAACAGAGATATATACGAGTCTCAGAGTACACAGATCACTAGTATAACAGATATATAAGAGTCTCAGAGTACACAGATCATTTACATTTACATTTAGTCATTTAGCTGACGCTTTTATCCAAAGCGACTTACATGTTCTGTAGGACAAGCCATCAGGAAGGGCACAACTCTATCAGCTGAGCAACAATGTTCATCAAAGTGTTGAGTGCTACAGTGTAGGTTAGTTTATTAGGACAAGTGCATGATCACTAGTATAACAGAGATATGAGTCTCAGCATACACAGGTCACTAGTATAACATATATAAGAGTCTCAGAGTACACAGGTCACTAGTATAACAGATATAAGAGTCTCAGAGTACACAGATCACTATATAACAGATATATAAGAGTCTCAGAGTACACAGATCACTAGTATAACAGAGATATAAGAGTCTCAGAGTACACAGATCACTAGTATAACAGAGATAAGAGTCTCAGAGTACACATATCACTAGTATAACAGAGATATAAGAGTCTCAGAGTACACAGATCACTAGTATAACAGAGATATAAGCGTCTCAGAGTACACAGGTCACTAGTATAACAGAGATATAAGAGTCTCAGAGTACACAGGTCACTAGTATAACAGATATAAGAGTCTCAGAGTACACAGATCACTATATAACAGATATATAAGAGTCTCAGAGTACACAGATCGCTAGTATAACAGAGATATAAGAGTCTCAGAGTACACAGATCACTAGTATAACAGAGATAAGAGTCTCAGAGTACACATATCACTAGTATAACAGAGATATAAGAGTCTCAGAGTACACAGATCACTAGTATAACAGAGATATAAGCGTCTCAGAGTACACAGGTCACTAGTATAACAGAGATATAAGAGTCTCAGAGTACACAGATCACTAGTATAACAGATATAAGAGTCTCAGAGTACACAGGTCACTAGTATAACAGATATAAGAGTCTCAGAGTACACAGATCACTAGTATAACAGAGATATAAGAGTCTCAGAGTACACAGATCACTAGTATAACAGATATAAGAGTCTCAGAGTACACAGATCACTAGTATAACAGAGATATAAGAGTCTCAGAGTACACAGATCACTAGTATAACAGAGATAAGAGTCTCAGAGTACACATATCACTAGTATAACAGAGATATAAGAGTCTCAGAGTACACAGATCACTAGTATAACAGAGATATAAGCGTCTCAGAGTACACAGGTCACTAGTATAACAGAGATATAAGAGTCTCAGAGTACACAGGTCACTAGTATAACAGATATAAGAGTCTCAGAGTACACAGATCACTATATAACAGATATATAAGAGTCTCAGAGTACACAGATCGCTAGTATAACAGAGATATAAGAGTCTCAGAGTACACAGATCACTAGTATAACAGAGATAAGAGTCTCAGAGTACACATATCACTAGTATAACAGAGATATAAGAGTCTCAGAGTACACAGATCACTAGTATAACAGAGATATAAGCGTCTCAGAGTACACAGGTCACTAGTATAACAGAGATATAAGAGTCTCAGAGTACACAGATCACTAGTATAACAGATATAAGAGTCTCAGAGTACACAGGTCACTAGTATAACAGATATAAGAGTCTCAGAGTACACAGATCACTAGTATAACAGAGATATAAGAGTCTCAGAGTACACAGATCACTAGTATAACAGATATAAGAGTATCAGAGTACACAGATCACTAGTATAACAGATATAAGAGTCTCAGAGTACACAGATCACTAGTATAACAGAGATATAAGAGTCTCAGAGTACACCGATCACTAGTATAACAGAGATAAGAGTCTCAGAGTACACAGATCACTAGTATAACAGAGCTATAAGAGTCTCAGAGTACACAGATCACTAGTATAACAGATATAAGAGTCTCAGAGTACACAGATCACTAGTATAACAGAGCTATAAGAGTCTCAGAGTACACCGATCACTAGTATAACAGAGATAAGAGTCTCAGAGTACACAGATCACTAGTATAACAGAGATAAGAGTCTCAGAGTACACAGATCACTAGTATAACAGATATAAGAGTCTCAGAGTACACAGATCACTAGTATAACAGAGATAAGAGTCTCAGAGTACACAGATCACTAGTATAACAGATATAAGAGTCTCAGAGTACACAGATCACTAGTATAACAGATATATGAGTCTCAGAGTACACAGATCACTAGTATAACAGAGATATATACGAGTCTCAGAGTACACAGATCACTAGTATAACAGATATATAAGAGTCTCAGAGTACACAGATCATTTACATTTACATTTAGTCATTTAGCTGACGCTTTTATCCAAAGCGACTTACATGTTCTGTAGGACAAGCCATCAGGAAGGGCACAACTCTATCAGCTGAGCAACAATGTTCATCAAAGTGTTGAGTGCTACAGTGTAGGTTAGTTTATTAGGACAAGTGCATGATCACTAGTATAACAGAGATATGAGTCTCAGCATACACAGGTCACTAGTATAACATATATAAGAGTCTCAGAGTACACAGGTCACTAGTATAACAGATATAAGAGTCTCAGAGTACACAGATCACTATATAACAGATATATAAGAGTCTCAGAGTACACAGATCACTAGTATAACAGAGATATAAGAGTCTCAGAGTACACAGATCACTAGTATAACAGAGATAAGAGTCTCAGAGTACACATATCACTAGTATAACAGAGATATAAGAGTCTCAGAGTACACAGATCACTAGTATAACAGAGATATAAGCGTCTCAGAGTACACAGGTCACTAGTATAACAGAGATATAAGAGTCTCAGAGTACACAGGTCACTAGTATAACAGATATAAGAGTCTCAGAGTACACAGATCACTATATAACAGATATATAAGAGTCTCAGAGTACACAGATCGCTAGTATAACAGAGATATAAGAGTCTCAGAGTGAACTTCCGGTTAAGCTGCAATATGTAGCGCACGCAATTGGTTATAGCTCCGCTCCCGTTATCGTTAATTTCGTTTAAAAACCTTATTTGGACAATACCAAAAGAGACTAGACCACATCGTATGTATTGATAAGACTTTCTACTAACTATATCAAAAGACAACATGGTTAGGGGTGGGGAAAAGACGGGAAAGAAACAAGATACGGCAAAGCCAACGGCGCAGATTGAAACTCGGTCAAAGACAATGACAGGCGACGCTGTGGCAGATCCGTTGGTGAGCCCCGGCGCGGGGAATATAGAGGAGAATACACAGGGACCAAGGACAACTGGCCCCGAGATGGAGACAACAGATGACAACATAGCAGGAACATCAGAAAAAAGTACCGTGAAGGAAAAAGCAGGCGATTTTGAGAAGATAATAGCACAATCATCCATCGGATCCCTCACTGCTCCAACAACATCAACTGACACAAGCAGTTCAGTTGCACAGCCCGACTTCAACTCTCTGACTACCCTGATAAAAGAACAGATGATCGCTTTCAAAGCACACGTAGAAGAACAGTTGGTCGCACACGCTGAACACATCGATACTAAATTCGAAGAGGTTATGAGAGCAGTCACTTTGCTGTCCGTGCGAATCACGACAGTGGAGATTTCGGTGACAGAAAACACAAAAGCAGTCAAGGCGAACGAAGGTATCATGACAGCGATGGGAGAAGAGATGGAAAAAGTTAAAGATGAATACCGGAGGGAAATAAAATTGCTTAAAAACGAAGTGATGGAGAGGCAACTAGAAACCCATCGTTACCACAGGCGGAATAACATCCGCATTGTGGGGCTTGATGAATCAGTGAACTGCGATGACATCAACTTTCCAAACGTGTTATCAACGATTTTGAATAACTCCGATCCAAACAAAGTGCCAGAAGTGGAACAAGTTTACAGAATTGGTTCCCAGGGGCAAAATATCAACGGGCCGAGAGTCATCGTTGTCACTCTACGGAAAACTACAACAAGGGATGAAATCATCAAATATGCTCGCAACCAACGTGGGATGCTGAAGTATGGCGATAAACCAATATTTATCTACGAAGATTTGAGCAGAGAGGCCATCATCCGACGTCAACCATACAAAGTTGTGATGCAAAAGCTGTACACAGCCGGCCACAAGCCAAGGCTAGCATATCCGGCGCTGTTATCATTCTTGGACAATAACGGCCGCAGGTTAGGTCCATTTACACCCTTTTATGCTGAGGATTTCCTGATTCAAAATGCAGCAAATAACCCAAAGCATGACGGAAATGCCGGAACCAGTTAAGCCTCTCCCTAAATATATACCAGTGTAGGAATGACTTTATTGTGTTCATCAATGAGGTCATTCCACCAGTGTTGGAATAACATTGCTGTGTTCATCAAGTAGCAAACGATATGCAAGTCGTCTATAACAATGTTTACTGTGTATAATACGATTCATAATACATTATAATTTCAGTCTCTGGTCTCTGAGGGGTCAAATAAATATCAATACAAAAAGATCTATCTGGAATATTCTGGGTTTATCGCTCAAATGCCCTGGGTCTCTTAGATCATTCTGGAATGTAAAATAGTCTAGGCACTAGTATGTTCTACAACCTTCTAGAATATAAGGCACCATGACAACGAAGTAAAGTAGTCTAGGCACTAGTATGTTCTACAACCTTCTAGAATATAAGGCACCATGACAACGAAGCATACAACTCTAACAATAACATTCGGTGTGCATACACATAGCATATATAAATTAAATGAAGTGCAATCAGCCCTTAATAATACTTTAAAATTATCCACACATAAACGTATGGGCACAGCAAGGTTATTCTAACAATTTAAGTAATCACTCCATTAAAGGCACATTGAAGCGCTAAAAGGCGCTGCTTTTCTATCTTATCTAATCAGTTAAATCGGTTCTAGTGGCTTCTCCACGTTGATAATTATTTATCTCTTATTCCTTATCTATATCTTTCCATTGATTTTTATTTTATTAAATTTTTTCTTCTCATCACCCTATATTTTTTAAACATAATTTAACTTACATTGTTCTTTTCCAATGTTCTTCACATTAAGGTGTCAATATTACTATATATTTTTTAAATATATTGTAACTTACATTATTCTTTTCCAATGTTCTTCACATTAAGTGTCAATACTGATCTACAATCTTTTCCTTTTTTTTCCCCTCACACGTTGGTGGAGGGTTCAAAGGAATATGTCGATAAAGGTTTATTCTCTTTTTATTTTATTTTTTATTTTTATCTTTAGGTTAATTATCACAATACTTCATTACAGTAAGGGAAGGTGCAAGACCAAAAGCGACATTCTATTGCAATAGAATGGAAATGTTAGATCCTATGGCAATGAGCATAGGAAAATTAGGATTACAATGCTCAGGTTGGGCAATCCGGTGGACCATGGGAGAAAGTCAATCGCGGAGGATGTGTTCTTGGAACACAGGCATGTTCGACTTTCTGGGAGAGGGGAAAATAGGGGATTTTTATTTGTATATATATATGTTTTTAAGCTCAGCTCTCAACGGGACCTCATTAATTGGATGTGCATCTATTGTAGCTTCATACTCCAGAAACATTACCAAAAACTACACGAAAACATGCATAGACTATGGCTAGTTTGAATATAATGGTATGGAACACCGGTGGGATAAACAAACAACACAAGCGCAAAAGCATGCTTACACTGATGAAAAAAGAACATGTGGACGTGGCACTATTGAGCGAAACGCACATTTTAGAGGGAGACATAAATACGTTAGCGGATAACATATACCATAATATTGGTCACTCTTCTTTTGCTACGAGAACTAGAGGGGTAGCCATAGTCGTCAGACGCAAATTAAATATCGAATTGAAAGGGGTATGGTCGGATGCTGAGGGGCGCATAACTATAGCTAGGATTATACACAATAACAGGAAAATTGCATTGGCAGCGGTATATGCCCCGAATTTGTACGAAGTGGGTTTCTTCACTTCACTAACAGGAGAAATGTTAAACCATCCCGAGTACTCATACATAATAGGTGCGGATTTTAATGCCATTTGGAACCCAAAGATGGACAAAACTTACCTTTCCTTCTCCAGCGAACAAAAGAATTCATCTAAAGCATTAAAAGATTGGTCGAAATCAACAGGAGTAACTGATTTATGGCGTTCACTTAACCCCATGACCCGCAAGTACTCCTGTCGTTCGGCGAGACACAACACACTATCCAGAATTGATTACGTCTTTGCATCCCCGAGAATATTTGATAAATACGAAGTGGAAATGACACCCAATGCGCTATCAGATCACTGCTACTTAATCCTGAAAGCAACATTTGGTACATTATCTACCCGGGCCCCAAGATGGCGTTTTAATTCGATGCTGCTTAACAACAAGGAATTCATTACACAAATTAAAGAAGCTCTCACAGCATTCCTACAAATTAATACTAACTCGGTGCAAGATCCCAGAATATTATGGATGTCGGTAAAGAGTATGATCAAAGATTTCTCGGATAGATTTACCTCCATATTGCGCAAAAATCAAAACACAAAACTGTCTGAAAAGGAAACGCTTTACTCAACGCTTTTTAATTCTTTAAAATACAACAACTCTACTAGACTAGATAACCAAGTTAACATTCTAAAGACCGAGATCAAAGCAATGTACAGACAAAAATCGGAATTGCAAATACGCAGCACTAGACAACAGCAGTACTTCCAAGGTTCTAAACCTAGTCACCTATTAGCCATGCGACTAAGAATTAATGCAAAATTTGCAGATATAACTGCCATTAGGAAACAACAAGCTCTAGTAACAGAACCCAAAATAATAAACGATACATTCAAAGAATTCTACTCCGATTTATATAACTCAGAAACGACCTTTGATCAGGACAAATTAGACACATATCTTAATCAAATTACTCTCCCTAAACTTACAGATGAAGACGCTAAACAGTTAGAAGTACCGATCACATTAGAAGAACTCAAGAAGGCCATATCCGGAATGAAAAACGGCAAAGCTCCGGGAATTGACGGTATCCCATCAGAAATGTACATTTCTTGCTGGGACATATTTGGACCCTTATTACTAAATATGATCTTATACTCAGTCAAAGAGGGAAGCTTCATCGAACACCAAAATACCGCACTCATTTCAGTTCTTCACAAAAAAGACAAAGACCCCACTGAATGCGGTAGTTACCGTCCTTTAAGCCTCCTCGGAACCGATGTCAAACTGTACTCTAAGATATTAGCCATCAGATTGCAAAAGCATATGACGTCTTTAGTTCATACGGACCAAACAGGCTTCATAAAAGGTCGCCTGATCAATGATAACATAAGGCGAATACTGCACGTACTAGATACAGACAAAGAGGACATCACACCTAAGGCGATACTATCCCTGGATGCTATGAAAGCATTTGACAGGTTGGAATGGTCGTTTCTATGGGCAGTATTGGAAAGGATGGGGTTAGGAAAAGGTTTCATTGATATGATTAAAGTACTATACAAGGACCCATCGGCCATGATTACAACAGGCACAATCATCTCCAAAATCTTTCCGGTATCACGCTCTGCCAGACAGGGTTGCCCTCTTAGTCCCGGACTATTCAATTTATCATTAGAGCCTTTAGCACAATATATAAGACAATCCCAATCCATAGAACCAATCGTAATCAAGGGCACACAACAAAAAATTAGTTTATATGCGGACGACGTAATATTGTTCATGCAAAACCCCAACACCACATTGCCTCATCTGCTCAAGTTGATTGAGAACTTTGGTGACCTATCGGGATTTAAGATAAATTGGCCGAAGTCGGCTTTCCTTCCACTTAACACCCCTGCAAAAAAAGGTATAACCCTCCCAGGTGCGATACCGATGGTAAAACATTTCAGATGCTTGGGAGTGGAAATATTCCCCACCATAAGACAAACGGTGAAGCACAATTACACAAAAATACAGAACAAAATCAAGGACGACCTGGACAGGTGGGCAAAACTTAAAAACTCAGTACAGGCAAGGGTATCAATAGTTAAGATGGATGTATTACCAAGAATCAATTTCTTCAGCTCAATGCTTCCGTTACCTCCTCCAGAGGGCTACTGGAAAAGATTACAAACCTCCACATACAAATTTATTTGGAATAACAAACCGCCTCGCATAAAAAGATCCACCGCACAGAGAAGTAAAGCAGACGGTGGCATGGCAGTCCCAGATTTTTTACAATATTTTAATGCCTTCACATTAAGACCATTGAAGAAGATATGGTTTGACCCCGAGGCTTTGGTATCTTGGAGAGAATTAGAAGAAAACATAGTAGCCCCACAGAGATTGAAAGACATAGCATACACTAAACTTTCAATCAAGCATTGTGAGCGAGAATTTGGCCCAATAATAACCCATGCAATCAGGACATGGCGGGAAACTCAAAGGAAATTTCCTAACAATCAAGTATGGCATAATCACACTGCCATATTCAATAACAATGCTCTCTTAATGGGAAAACGACCTATAAGATTCCCTGTATGGGAAGAAAGAGGCATACACTCATTAGGGGATATTTTTAATAACAAGGGCCTCTGTAGTTATGTCGAAATATGCATAAAGTTTAACCTCACCGAGTCCACATGGCTTTTTTACATACAGTTAAAACTTTGTATGAGATCTCACGGTGTTCCATTACACATACCAATTGAACACCACAGATACCACAAATTTTTCTATGACAGAAATACATTGGGAGGTTTTGTATCAGGTTTTTATTCACAATTACTAACGTCCTCGTACGAAACCCTTCAACTAGACAATGTCTGGAGGAGGGATATACCAGACCTGGAAAATGACTTTGATTGGCAAGGAGCCTGGGCAAATGTCCGACTTACATCAAGGAACCCGGATCATCAACAAATCAATCTGAACTATATTCACAGGACATACTTGACTCCTATAAGGCTGTGCAAAATGGGGCTTATACAAAACTCCAAATGCTCCCAATGTACAAATGGGGACGAAGGAACATTTATGCACATGTATTGGGACTGCCCACCAGTTAAGGCATTCTGGGAAGATGTGTCCCAACAATTATCAATACTCGTATTTTGGAATATACCTGTACACCCCGCGGTATTGCTATTGAATGATGTTTTTGAGTTTGCAGTGAACCCACAACTAAAAAGATTGGTTTTATCGGGTATCACAGTAGCTAAAAAACTGATTGCATCACGTTGGTTTCAACCGGAAAAAATGTGCCGGAAAGTGTGGTTTCTTACATATCTTGATGTGATATATCAAGAAATATCAACAGCAAGAATTCTAGGGCTCAATGAATCCAAAATGTTAATGTGGTTAGAAGTGGTGGAGAGAATAAAAGCTAGCCTATAATGGTGATGTCTGGTTAGGAGTGAGGGATAATAGAGGTACTATCCAAGAGGGGGTCCGGGAGGGGGGGATTTGAGCTGGAGCATATGTGTGTAGGGTTTTAGAAAATAGGTATTCGGGGTATATTATATACTAACATTTATATAATTGTAACTTCGCTGGATATACACGGTATACGGTTAAAATGTTATTATTGACTATTTTTGTTTTATCCTGTATCTGTACTTGCATATATTTTAACCACCTTTACTGAAAGTTTCATTATACATTGTGTGTTGAGTACTGACTTTTAATAAGTTTTGTTTTGCAATAATAAAAAAAATTAAAAAAAAAAAAAAGAGTCTCAGAGTACACAGATCACTAGTATAACAGAGATAAGAGTCTCAGAGTACACATATCACTAGTATAACAGAGATATAAGAGTCTCAGAGTACACAGATCACTAGTATAACAGAGATATAAGCGTCTCAGAGTACACAGGTCACTAGTATAACAGAGATATAAGAGTCTCAGAGTACACAGGTCACTAGTATAACAGAGATATAAGAGTCTCAGAGTACACAGGTCACTAGTATAACAGATATAAGAGTCTCAGAGTACACAGGTCACTAGTATAACAGAGATATAAGAGTCTCAGAGTACACAGATCACTAGTATAACAGAGATATAAGAGTCTCAGAGTACACAGATCGCTAGTATAACAGAGATATATGAGTCTCAGAGTACACAGATCACTAGTATAACAGAGATATAAGAGTATCAGAGTACACAGATCACTAGTATAACAGATATAAGAGTCTCAGAGTACACAGATCACTAGTATAACAGAGATATAAGAGTCTCAGAGTACACAGATCACTAGTATAACAGATATAAGAGTCTCAGAGTACACAGATCACTAGTATAACAGATATAAGAGTCTCAGAGTACACAGATCACTAGTATAACAGATATAAGAGTCTCAGAGTACACAGATCACTAGTATAACAGAGATAAGAGTCTCAGAGTACACAGATCACTAGTATAACAGATATAAGAGTCTCAGAGTACACAGATCACTAGTATAACAGATATATGAGTCTCAGAGTACACAGATCACTAGTATAACAGAGATATATACGAGTCTCAGAGTACACAGATCACTAGTATAACAGATATATAAGAGTCTCAGAGTACACAGATCATTTACATTTACATTTAGTCATTTAGCTGACGCTTTTATCCAAAGCGACTTACATGTTCTGTAGGACAAGCCATCAGGAAGGGCACAACTCTATCAGCTGAGCAACAATGTTCATCAAAGTGTTGAGTGCTACAGTGTAGGTTAGTTTATTAGGACAAGTGCATGATCACTAGTATAACAGAGATATGAGTCTCAGCATACACAGGTCACTAGTATAACATATATAAGAGTCTCAGAGTACACAGGTCACTAGTATAACAGATATAAGAGTCTCAGAGTACACAGATCACTATATAACAGATATATAAGAGTCTCAGAGTACACAGATCACTAGTATAACAGAGATATAAGAGTCTCAGAGTACACAGATCACTAGTATAACAGAGATAAGAGTCTCAGAGTACACATATCACTAGTATAACAGAGATATAAGAGTCTCAGAGTACACAGATCACTAGTATAACAGAGATATAAGCGTCTCAGAGTACACAGGTCACTAGTATAACAGAGATATAAGAGTCTCAGAGTACACAGGTCACTAGTATAACAGATATAAGAGTCTCAGAGTACACAGATCACTATATAACAGATATATAAGAGTCTCAGAGTACACAGATCGCTAGTATAACAGAGATATAAGAGTCTCAGAGTACACAGATCACTAGTATAACAGAGATAAGAGTCTCAGAGTACACATATCACTAGTATAACAGAGATATAAGAGTCTCAGAGTACACAGATCACTAGTATAACAGAGATATAAGCGTCTCAGAGTACACAGGTCACTAGTATAACAGAGATATAAGAGTCTCAGAGTACACAGGTCACTAGTATAACAGAGATATAAGAGTCTCAGAGTACACAGGTCACTAGTATAACAGATATAAGAGTCTCAGAGTACACAGGTCACTAGTATAACAGAGATATAAGAGTCTCAGAGTACACAGATCACTAGTATAACAGAGATATAAGAGTCTCAGAGTACACAGATCGCTAGTATAACAGAGATATATGAGTCTCAGAGTACACAGATCACTAGTATAACAGAGATATAAGAGTATCAGAGTACACAGATCACTAGTATAACAGATATAAGAGTCTCAGAGTACACAGATCACTAGTATAACAGAGATATAAGAGTCTCAGAGTACACAGATCACTAGTATAACAGATATAAGAGTCTCAGAGTACACAGATCACTAGTATAACAGATATAAGAGTCTCAGAGTACACAGATCACTAGTATAACAGAGATATAAGAGTCTCAGAGTACACAGATCACTAGTATAACAGATATAAGAGTCTCAGAGTACACAGATCACTAGTATAACAGATATAAGAGTCTCAGAGTATACAGATCACTAGTATAACAGAGATATAAGAGTCTCAGAGTATACCGATCACTAGTATAACAGAGCTATAAGAGTCTCAGAGTACACAGATCACTAGTATAACAGATATAAGAGTCTCAGAGTACACAGATCACTAGTATAACAGAGATAAGAGTGTCAGAGTACACAGATCACTAGTATAACAGATATAAGAGTCTCAGAGTACACATATCACTAGTATAACAGAGATAAGAGTCTCAGAGTACACAGATCACTAGTATAACAGATATAAAAGTCTCAGAGTACACAGATCACTAGTATAACAGATATATGAGTCTCAGAGAACACAGATCACTAGTATAACAGAGATATATACGAGTCTCAGAGTACACAGATCACTAGTATAACAGATATATAAGAGTCTCAGAGTACACAGATAATTTACATTTACATTTAGTCATTTAGCTGATGCTTTTATCCAAAGCGACTTACATGTTCTGTACGACAAGCCATCAGGAAGGGGACAACTCTATCAGATGAGCAACAATGTTCATCAAAGTGTTGAGTGCTACAGTGTAGGTTAGTTTATTAGGACAAGTGTATGATCACTAGTATAACAGAGATATAAGTGTCTCAGCGTACACAGGTCACTAGTATAACATATATAAGAGTCTCAGAGTACACAGGTCACTAGTATAACAGATATAAGAGTCTCAGAGTACACAGATCACTATATAACAGATATATAAGAGTCTCAGAGTACACAGATCACTAGTATAACAGAGATATAAGAGTATCAGAGTACACAGATCACTAGTATAACAGAGATATAAGAGTCTCAGAGTACACAGATCACTAGTATAACAGATATAAGAGTCTCAGAGTACACAGATCACTAGTATAACAGATATAAGAGTCTCAGAGTACACAGATCACTAGTATAACAGATATAAGAGTCTCAGAGTACACAGATCACTAGTATAACAGATATAAGAGTCTCAGAGTACACAGATCACTAGTATAACAGCGATATAAGAGTCTCAGAGTACACAGATCACTAGTATAACAGATATAAGAGTCTCAGAGTACACAGATCACTAGTATAACAGATATAAGAGTCTCAGAGTACACAGATCACTAGTATAACAGATATAAGAGTCTCAGAGTACACAGATCACTAGTATAACAGCGATATAAGAGTCTCAGAGTACACATATCACTAGTATAACAGATATAAGAGTCTCAGAGTACACAGATCACTAGTATAACAGATATAAGAGTCTCAGAGTACACAGATCACTAGTATAACAGAGATATAAGAGTCTCAGAGTACACAGATCACTAATATAACAGATATAAGAGTCTCAGAGTACACAGATCACTAGTATAACAGATATAAGAGTCTCAGAGTATACAGATCACTAGTATAACAGAGATATAAGAGTCTCAGAGTACACCGATCATTAGTATAACAGAGCTATAAGAGTCTCAGAGTACACAGATCACTAGTATAACAGATATAAGAGTCTCAGAGTACACAGATCACTAGTATAACAGAGATAAGAGTCTCAGAGTACACAGATCACTAGTATAACAGATATAAGAGTCTCAGAGTACACAGATCACTAGTATAACAGAGATATAAGAGTCTCAGAGTACACCGATCACTAGTATAACAGAGATAAGAGTCTCAGAGTACACAGATCACTAGTATAACAGAGATAAGAGTCTCAGAGTACACAGATCACTAGTATAACAGATATAAGAGTCTCAGAGTACACAGATCACTAGTATAACAGATATATGAGTCTCAGAGTACACAGATCACTAGTATAACAGAGATATATACGAGTCTCAGAGTACACAGATCACTAGTATAACAGATATATAAGAGTCTCAGAGTACACAGATCATTTACATTTACATTTAGTCATTTAGCTGACGCTTTTATCCAAAGCGACTTACATGTTCTGTACGACAAGCCATCAGGAAGGGCACAACTCTATCAGCTGAGCAACAATGTTCATCAAAGTGTTGAGTGCTACAGTGTAGGTTAGTTTATTAGGACAAGTGCATGACCACTAGTATAACAGAGATATGAGTCTCAGCATACACAGGTCACTAGTATAACATATATAAGAGTCTCAGAGTACACAGGTCACTAGTATAACAGATATAAGAGTCTCAGAGTACACAGATCACTATATAACAGATATATAAGAGTCTCAGAGTACACAGATCACTAGTATAACAGAGATATAAGAGTCTCAGAGTACACAGATCACTAGTATAACAGAGATAAGAGTCTCAGAGTACACATATCACTAGTATAACAGAGATATAAGAGTCTCAGAGTACACAGATCACTAGTATAACAGAGATATAAGCGTCTCAGAGTACACAGGTCACTAGTATAACAGAGATATAAGAGTCTCAGAGTACACAGGTCACTAGTATAACAGATATAAGAGTCTCAGAGTACACAGATCACTAGTATAACAGATATAAGAGTCTCAGAGTACACAGATCACTAGTATAACAGCGATATAAGAGTCTCAGAGTACACAGATCACTAGTATAACAGAGATAAGAGTCTCAGAGTACACATATCACTAGTATAACAGAGATATAAGAGTCTCAGAGTACACAGATCACTAGTATAACAGAGATATAAGCGTCTCAGAGTACACAGGTCACTAGTATAACAGAGATATAAGAGTCTCAGAGTACACAGGTCACTAGTATAACAGAGATATAAGAGTCTCAGAGTACACAGGTCACTAGTATAACAGAGATATAAGAGTCTCAGAGTACACAGGTCACTAGTATAACAGATATAAGAGTCTCAGAGTACACAGATCACTATATAACAGATATATAAGAGTCTCAGAGTACACAGATATCTAGTATAACAGAGATATAAGAGTCTCAGAGTACACAGATCACTAGTATAACAGAGATAAGAGTCTCAGAGTACACAGATCACTAGTATAACAGATATATAAGAGTCTCAGAGTACACAGATCATTTACATTTACATTTAGTCATTTAGCTGACGCTTTTATCCAAAGCGACTTACATGTTCTGTACGACAAGCCATCAGGAAGGGCACAACTCTATCAGATGAGCAACAATGTTCATCAAAGTGTTGAGTGCTACAGTGTAGGTTAGTTTATTAGGACAAGTGCATGATCACTAGTATAACAGAGATATAAGAGTCTCAGCGTACACAGGTCACTAGTATAACATATATAAGAGTCTCAGAGTACACAGGTCACTAGTATAACAGATATAAGAGTCTCAGAGTACACAGATCACTATATAACAGATATATAAGAGTCTCAGAGTACACAGATCACTAGTATAACAGAGATATAAGAGTATCAGAGTACACAGATCACTAGTATAACAGAGATATAAGAGTCTCAGAGTACACAGATCACTAGTATAACAGATATAAGAGTCTCAGAGTACACAGATCACTAGTATAACAGATATAAGAGTCTCAGAGTACACAGATCACTAGTATAACAGATATAAGAGTCTCAGAGTACACAGATCACTAGTATAACAGATATAAGAGTCTCAGAGTACACAGATCACTAGTATAACAGCGATATAAGAGTCTCAGAGTACACAGATCACTAGTATAACATATATAAGAGTCTCAGAGTACACAGATCACTAGTATAACAGATATAAGAGTCTCAGAGTACACAGATCACTAGTATAACAGAGATATAAGAGTCTCAGAGTACACAGATCACTAGTATAACAGATATAAGAGTCTCAGAGTACACAGATCACTAGTATAACAGAGATATAAGAGTCTCAGAGTACACCGATCACTAGTATAACAGAGATAAGAGTCTCAGAGTACACAGATCACTAGTATAACAGAGCTATAAGAGTCTCAGAGTACACAGATCACTAGTATAACAGATATAAGAGTCTCAGAGTACACAGATCACTAGTATAACAGAGATATAAGAGTCTCAGAGTACACCGATCACTAGTATAACAGAGATAAGAGTCTCAGAGTACACAGATCACTAGTATAACAGAGATAAGAGTCTCAGAGTACACAGATCACTAGTATAACAGATATAAGAGTCTCAGAGTACACAGATCACTAGTATAACAGAGATAAGAGTCTCAGAGTACACAGATCACTAGTATAACAGATATAAGAGTCTCAGAGTACACAGATCACTAGTATAACAGATATATGAGTCTCAGAGTACACAGATCACTAGTATAACAGAGATATATACGAGTCTCAGAGTACACAGATCACTAGTATAACAGATATATAAGAGTCTCAGAGTACACAGATCATTTACATTTACATTTAGTCATTTAGCTGACGCTTTTATCCAAAGCGACTTACATGTTCTGTAGGACAAGCCATCAGGAAGGGCACAACTCTATCAGCTGAGCAACAATGTTCATCAAAGTGTTGAGTGCTACAGTGTAGGTTAGTTTATTAGGACAAGTGCATGATCACTAGTATAACAGAGATATGAGTCTCAGCATACACAGGTCACTAGTATAACATATATAAGAGTCTCAGAGTACACAGGTCACTAGTATAACAGATATAAGAGTCTCAGAGTACACAGATCACTATATAACAGATATATAAGAGTCTCAGAGTACACAGATCACTAGTATAACAGAGATATAAGAGTCTCAGAGTACACAGATCACTAGTATAACAGAGATAAGAGTCTCAGAGTACACATATCACTAGTATAACAGAGATATAAGAGTCTCAGAGTACACAGATCACTAGTATAACAGAGATATAAGCGTCTCAGAGTACACAGGTCACTAGTATAACAGAGATATAAGAGTCTCAGAGTACACAGGTCACTAGTATAACAGATATAAGAGTCTCAGAGTACACAGATCACTATATAACAGATATATAAGAGTCTCAGAGTACACAGATCGCTAGTATAACAGAGATATAAGAGTCTCAGAGTACACAGATCACTAGTATAACAGAGATAAGAGTCTCAGAGTACACATATCACTAGTATAACAGAGATATAAGAGTCTCAGAGTACACAGATCACTAGTATAACAGAGATATAAGCGTCTCAGAGTACACAGGTCACTAGTATAACAGAGATATAAGAGTCTCAGAGTACACAGGTCACTAGTATAACAGAGATATAAGAGTCTCAGAGTACACAGGTCACTAGTATAACAGATATAAGAGTCTCAGAGTACACAGGTCACTAGTATAACAGAGATATAAGAGTCTCAGAGTACACAGATCACTAGTATAACAGAGATATAAGAGTCTCAGAGTACACAGATCGCTAGTATAACAGAGATATATGAGTCTCAGAGTACACAGATCACTAGTATAACAGAGATATAAGAGTATCAGAGTACACAGATCACTAGTATAACAGATATAAGAGTCTCAGAGTACACAGATCACTAGTATAACAGAGATATAAGAGTCTCAGAGTACACAGATCACTAGTATAACAGATATAAGAGTCTCAGAGTACACAGATCACTAGTATAACAGATATAAGAGTCTCAGAGTACACAGATCACTAGTATAACAGAGATATAAGAGTCTCAGAGTACACAGATCACTAGTATAACAGATATAAGAGTCTCAGAGTACACAGATCACTAGTATAACAGATATAAGAGTCTCAGAGTATACAGATCACTAGTATAACAGAGATATAAGAGTCTCAGAGTATACCGATCACTAGTATAACAGAGCTATAAGAGTCTCAGAGTACACAGATCACTAGTATAACAGATATAAGAGTCTCAGAGTACACAGATCACTAGTATAACAGAGATAAGAGTGTCAGAGTACACAGATCACTAGTATAACAGATATAAGAGTCTCAGAGTACACATATCACTAGTATAACAGAGATAAGAGTCTCAGAGTACACAGATCACTAGTATAACAGATATAAAAGTCTCAGAGTACACAGATCACTAGTATAACAGATATATGAGTCTCAGAGAACACAGATCACTAGTATAACAGAGATATATACGAGTCTCAGAGTACACAGATCACTAGTATAACAGATATATAAGAGTCTCAGAGTACACAGATCATTTACATTTACATTTAGTAATTTAGCTGAGGCTTTTATCCAAAGCGACTTACATGTTCTGTACGACAAGCCATCAGGAAGGGCACAACTCTATCAGATGAGCAACAATGTTCATCAAAGTGTTGAGTGCTACAGTGTAGGTTAGTTTATTAGGACAAGTGCATGATCACTAGTATAACAGAGATATAAGAGTATCAGCGTACACAGGTCACTAGTATAACATATATAAGAGTCTCAGAGTACACAGGTCACTAGTATAACAGATATAAGAGTCTCAGAGTACACAGATCACTATATAACAGATATATAAGAGTCTCAGAGTACACAGATCACTAGTATAACAGAGATATAAGAGTATCAGAGTACACAGATCACTAGTATAACAGAGATATAAGAGTCTCAGAGTACACAGATCACTAGTATAACAGATATAAGAGTCTCAGAGTACACAGATCACTAGTATAACAGATATAAGAGTCTCAGAGTACACAGATCACTAGTATAACAGATATAAGAGTCTCAGAGTACACAGATCACTAGTATAACAGATATAAGAGTCTCAGAGTACACAGATCACTAGTATAACAGCGATATAAGAGTCTCAGAGTACACAGATCACTAGTATAACAGATATAAGAGTCTCAGAGTACACAGATCACTAGTATAACAGATATAAGAGTCTCAGAGTACACAGATCACTAGTATAACAGAGATATAAGAGTCTCAGAGTACACAGATCACTAGTATAACAGATATAAGAGTATCAGAGTACACAGATCACTAGTATAACAGATATAAGAGTCTCAGAGTACACAGATCACTAGTATAACAGAGATATAAGAGTCTCAGAGTACACCGATCACTAGTATAACAGAGATAAGAGTCTCAGAGTACACAGATCACTAGTATAACAGAGCTATAAGAGTCTCAGAGTACACAGATCACTAGTATAACAGATATAAGAGTCTCAGAGTACACAGATCACTAGTATAACAGAGATATAAGAGTCTCAGAGTACACCGATCACTAGTATAACAGAGATAAGAGTCTCAGAGTACACAGATCACTAGTATAACAGAGATAAGAGTCTCAGAGTACACAGATCACTAGTATAACAGATATAAGAGTCTCAGAGTACACAGATCACTAGTATAACAGAGATAAGAGTCTCAGAGTACACAGATCACTAGTATAACAGATATAAGAGTCTCAGAGTACACAGATCACTAGTATAACAGATATATGAGTCTCAGAGTACACAGATCACTAGTATAACAGAGATATATACGAGTCTCAGAGTACACAGATCACTAGTATAACAGATATATAAGAGTCTCAGAGTACACAGATCATTTACATTTACATTTAGTCATTTAGCTGACGCTTTTATCCAAAGCGACTTACATGTTCTGTAGGACAAGCCATCAGGAAGGGCACAACTCTATCAGCTGAGCAACAATGTTCATCAAAGTGTTGAGTGCTACAGTGTAGGTTAGTTTATTAGGACAAGTGCATGATCACTAGTATAACAGAGATATGAGTCTCAGCATACACAGGTCACTAGTATAACATATATAAGAGTCTCAGAGTACACAGGTCACTAGTATAACAGATATAAGAGTCTCAGAGTACACAGATCACTATATAACAGATATATAAGAGTCTCAGAGTACACAGATCACTAGTATAACAGAGATATAAGAGTCTCAGAGTACACAGATCACTAGTATAACAGAGATAAGAGTCTCAGAGTACACATATCACTAGTATAACAGAGATATAAGAGTCTCAGAGTACACAGATCACTAGTATAACAGAGATATAAGCGTCTCAGAGTACACAGGTCACTAGTATAACAGAGATATAAGAGTCTCAGAGTACACAGGTCACTAGTATAACAGATATAAGAGTCTCAGAGTACACAGATCACTATATAACAGATATATAAGAGTCTCAGAGTACACAGATCGCTAGTATAACAGAGATATAAGAGTCTCAGAGTACACAGATCACTAGTATAACAGAGATAAGAGTCTCAGAGTACACATATCACTAGTATAACAGAGATATAAGAGTCTCAGAGTACACAGATCACTAGTATAACAGAGATATAAGCGTCTCAGAGTACACAGGTCACTAGTATAACAGAGATATAAGAGTCTCAGAGTACACAGGTCACTAGTATAACAGAGATATAAGAGTCTCAGAGTACACAGGTCACTAGTATAACAGATATAAGAGTCTCAGAGTACACAGGTCACTAGTATAACAGAGATATAAGAGTCTCAGAGTACACAGATCACTAGTATAACAGAGATATAAGAGTCTCAGAGTACACAGATCGCTAGTATAACAGAGATATATGAGTCTCAGAGTACACAGATCACTAGTATAACAGAGATATAAGAGTATCAGAGTACACAGATCACTAGTATAACAGATATAAGAGTCTCAGAGTACACAGATCACTAGTATAACAGAGATATAAGAGTCTCAGAGTACACAGATCACTAGTATAACAGATATAAGAGTCTCAGAGTACACAGATCACTAGTATAACAGATATAAGAGTCTCAGAGTACACAGATCACTAGTATAACAGAGATATAAGAGTCTCAGAGTACACAGATCACTAGTATAACAGATATAAGAGTCTCAGAGTACACAGATCACTAGTATAACAGATATAAGAGTCTCAGAGTATACAGATCACTAGTATAACAGAGATATAAGAGTCTCAGAGTATACCGATCACTAGTATAACAGAGCTATAAGAGTCTCAGAGTACACAGATCACTAGTATAACAGATATAAGAGTCTCAGAGTACACAGATCACTAGTATAACAGAGATAAGAGTGTCAGAGTACACAGATCACTAGTATAACAGATATAAGAGTCTCAGAGTACACATATCACTAGTATAACAGAGATAAGAGTCTCAGAGTACACAGATCACTAGTATAACAGATATAAAAGTCTCAGAGTACACAGATCACTAGTATAACAGATATATGAGTCTCAGAGAACACAGATCACTAGTATAACAGAGATATATACGAGTCTCAGAGTACACAGATCACTAGTATAACAGATATATAAGAGTCTCAGAGTACACAGATCACTAGTATAACAGAGATATAAGAGTCTCAGAGTACACAGATCACTAGTATAACAGATATAAGAGTCTCAGAGTACACAGATCACTAGTATAACAGATATAAGAGTCTCAGAGTACACAGATCACTAGTATAACAGAGATATAAGAGTCTCAGAGTACACAGATCACTAGTATAACAGATATAAGAGTCTCAGAGTACACAGATCACTAGTATAACAGATATAAGAGTCTCAGAGTATACAGATCACTAGTATAACAGAGATATAAGAGTCTCAGAGTATACCGATCACTAGTATAACAGAGCTATAAGAGTCTCAGAGTACACAGATCACTAGTATAACAGATATAAGAGTCTCAGAGTACACAGATCACTAGTATAACAGAGATAAGAGTGTCAGAGTACACAGATCACTAGTATAACAGATATAAGAGTCTCAGAGTACACATATCACTAGTATAACAGAGATAAGAGTCTCAGAGTACACAGATCACTAGTATAACAGATATAAAAGTCTCAGAGTACACAGATCACTAGTATAACAGATATATGAGTCTCAGAGAACACAGATCACTAGTATAACAGAGATATATACGAGTCTCAGAGTACACAGATCACTAGTATAACAGATATATAAGAGTCTCAGAGTACACAGATAATTTACATTTACATTTAGTCATTTAGCTGATGCTTTTATCCAAAGCGACTTACATGTTCTGTACGACAAGCCATCAGGAAGGGGACAACTCTATCAGATGAGCAACAATGTTCATCAAAGTGTTGAGTGCTACAGTGTAGGTTAGTTTATTAGGACAAGTGTATGATCACTAGTATAACAGAGATATAAGTGTCTCAGCGTACACAGGTCACTAGTATAACATATATAAGAGTCTCAGAGTACACAGGTCACTAGTATAACAGATATAAGAGTCTCAGAGTACACAGATCACTATATAACAGATATATAAGAGTCTCAGAGTACACAGATCACTAGTATAACAGAGATATAAGAGTATCAGAGTACACAGATCACTAGTATAACAGAGATATAAGAGTCTCAGAGTACACAGATCACTAGTATAACAGATATAAGAGTCTCAGAGTACACAGATCACTAGTATAACAGATATAAGAGTCTCAGAGTACACATATCACTAGTATAACAGAGATAAGAGTCTCAGAGTACACAGATCACTAGTATAACAGATATAAAAGTCTCAGAGTACACAGATCACTAGTATAACAGATATATGAGTCTCAGAGAACACAGATCACTAGTATAACAGAGATATATACGAGTCTCAGAGTACACAGATCACTAGTATAACAGATATATAAGAGTCTCAGAGTACACAGATAATTTACATTTACATTTAGTCATTTAGCTGATGCTTTTATCCAAAGCGACTTACATGTTCTGTACGACAAGCCATCAGGAAGGGGACAACTCTATCAGATGAGCAACAATGTTCATCAAAGTGTTGAGTGCTACAGTGTAGGTTAGTTTATTAGGACAAGTGTATGATCACTAGTATAACAGCGATATAAGAGTCTCAGAGTACACAGATCACTAGTATAACAGAGATAAGAGTCTCAGAGTACACATATCACTAGTATAACAGAGATATAAGAGTCTCAGAGTACACAGATCACTAGTATAACAGAGATATAAGCGTCTCAGAGTACACAGGTCACTAGTATAACAGAGATATAAGAGTCTCAGAGTACACAGGTCACTAGTATAACAGATATAAGAGTCTCAGAGTACACAGATCACTATATAACAGATATATAAGAGTCTCAGAGTACACAGATATCTAGTATAACAGAGATATAAGAGTCTCAGAGTACACAGATCACTAGTATAACAGAGATAAGAGTCTCAGAGTACACAGATCACTAGTATAACAGATATATAAGAGTCTCAGAGTACACAGATCATTTACATTTACATTTAGTCATTTAGCTGACGCTTTTATCCAAAGCGACTTACATGTTCTGTACGACAAGCCATCAGGAAGGGCACAACTCTATCAGATGAGCAACAATGTTCATCAAAGTGTTGAGTGCTACAGTGTAGGTTAGTTTATTAGGACAAGTGCATGATCACTAGTATAACAGAGATATAAGAGTCTCAGCGTACACAGGTCACTAGTATAACATATATAAGAGTCTCAGAGTACACAGGTCACTAGTATAACAGATATAAGAGTCTCAGAGTACACAGATCACTATATAACAGATATATAAGAGTCTCAGAGTACACAGATCACTAGTATAACAGAGATATAAGAGTATCAGAGTACACAGATCACTAGTATAACAGAGATATAAGAGTCTCAGAGTACACAGATCACTAGTATAACAGATATAAGAGTCTCAGAGTACACAGATCACTAGTATAACAGATATAAGAGTCTCAGAGTACACAGATCACTAGTATAACAGATATAAGAGTCTCAGAGTACACAGATCACTAGTATAACAGATATAAGAGTCTCAGAGTACACAGATCACTAGTATAACAGCGATATAAGAGTCTCAGAGTACACAGATCACTAGTATAACATATATAAGAGTCTCAGAGTACACAGATCACTAGTATAACAGATATAAGAGTCTCAGAGTACACAGATCACTAGTATAACAGAGATATAAGAGTCTCAGAGTACACAGATCACTAGTATAACAGATATAAGAGTATCAGAGTACACAGATCACTAGTATAACAGATATAAGAGTCTCAGAGTACACAGATCACTAGTATAACAGAGATATAAGAGTCTCAGAGTACACCGATCACTAGTATAACAGAGATAAGAGTCTCAGAGTACACAGATCACTAGTATAACAGAGCTATAAGAGTCTCAGAGTACACAGATCACTAGTATAACAGATATAAGAGTCTCAGAGTACACAGATCACTAGTATAACAGAGATATAAGAGTCTCAGAGTACACCGATCACTAGTATAACAGAGATAAGAGTCTCAGAGTACACAGATCACTAGTATAACAGAGATAAGAGTCTCAGAGTACACAGATCACTAGTATAACAGATATAAGAGTCTCAGAGTACACAGATCACTAGTATAACAGAGATAAGAGTCTCAGAGTACACAGATCACTAGTATAACAGATATAAGAGTCTCAGAGTACACAGATCACTAGTATAACAGATATATGAGTCTCAGAGTACACAGATCACTAGTATAACAGAGATATATACGAGTCTCAGAGTACACAGATCACTAGTATAACAGATATATAAGAGTCTCAGAGTACACAGATCATTTACATTTACATTTAGTCATTTAGCTGACGCTTTTATCCAAAGCGACTTACATGTTCTGTAGGACAAGCCATCAGGAAGGGCACAACTCTATCAGCTGAGCAACAATGTTCATCAAAGTGTTGAGTGCTACAGTGTAGGTTAGTTTATTAGGACAAGTGCATGATCACTAGTATAACAGAGATATGAGTCTCAGCATACACAGGTCACTAGTATAACATATATAAGAGTCTCAGAGTACACAGGTCACTAGTATAACAGATATAAGAGTCTCAGAGTACACAGATCACTATATAACAGATATATAAGAGTCTCAGAGTACACAGATCACTAGTATAACAGAGATATAAGAGTCTCAGAGTACACAGATCACTAGTATAACAGAGATAAGAGTCTCAGAGTACACATATCACTAGTATAACAGAGATATAAGAGTCTCAGAGTACACAGATCACTAGTATAACAGAGATATAAGCGTCTCAGAGTACACAGGTCACTAGTATAACAGAGATATAAGAGTCTCAGAGTACACAGGTCACTAGTATAACAGATATAAGAGTCTCAGAGTACACAGATCACTATATAACAGATATATAAGAGTCTCAGAGTACACAGATCGCTAGTATAACAGAGATATAAGAGTCTCAGAGTACACAGATCACTAGTATAACAGAGATAAGAGTCTCAGAGTACACATATCACTAGTATAACAGAGATATAAGAGTCTCAGAGTACACAGATCACTAGTATAACAGAGATATAAGCGTCTCAGAGTACACAGGTCACTAGTATAACAGAGATATAAGAGTCTCAGAGTACACAGGTCACTAGTATAACAGAGATATAAGAGTCTCAGAGTACACAGGTCACTAGTATAACAGATATAAGAGTCTCAGAGTACACAGGTCACTAGTATAACAGAGATATAAGAGTCTCAGAGTACACAGATCACTAGTATAACAGAGATATAAGAGTCTCAGAGTACACAGATCGCTAGTATAACAGAGATATATGAGTCTCAGAGTACACAGATCACTAGTATAACAGAGATATAAGAGTATCAGAGTACACAGATCACTAGTATAACAGATATAAGAGTCTCAGAGTACACAGATCACTAGTATAACAGAGATATAAGAGTCTCAGAGTACACAGATCACTAGTATAACAGATATAAGAGTCTCAGAGTACACAGATCACTAGTATAACAGATATAAGAGTCTCAGAGTACACAGATCACTAGTATAACAGAGATATAAGAGTCTCAGAGTACACAGATCACTAGTATAACAGATATAAGAGTCTCAGAGTACACAGATCACTAGTATAACAGATATAAGAGTCTCAGAGTATACAGATCACTAGTATAACAGAGATATAAGAGTCTCAGAGTATACCGATCACTAGTATAACAGAGCTATAAGAGTCTCAGAGTACACAGATCACTAGTATAACAGATATAAGAGTCTCAGAGTACACAGATCACTAGTATAACAGAGATAAGAGTGTCAGAGTACACAGATCACTAGTATAACAGATATAAGAGTCTTAGAGTACACATATCACTAGTATAACAGAGATAAGAGTCTCAGAGTACACAGATCACTAGTATAACAGATATAAAAGTCTCAGAGTACACAGATCACTAGTATAACAGATATATGAGTCTCAGAGAACACAGATCACTAGTATAACAGAGATATATACGAGTCTCAGAGTACACAGATCACTAGTATAACAGATATATAAGAGTCTCAGAGTACACAGATCATTTACATTTACATTTAGTAATTTAGCTGAGGCTTTTATCCAAAGCGACTTACATGTTCTGTACGACAAGCCATCAGGAAGGGCACAACTCTATCAGATGAGCAACAATGTTCATCAAAGTGTTGAGTGCTACAGTGTAGGTTAGTTTATTAGGACAAGTGCATGATCACTAGTATAACAGAGATATAAGAGTATCAGCGTACACAGGTCACTAGTATAACATATATAAGAGTCTCAGAGTACACAGGTCACTAGTATAACAGATATAAGAGTCTCAGAGTACACAGATCACTATATAACAGATATATAAGAGTCTCAGAGTACACAGATCACTAGTATAACAGAGATATAAGAGTATCAGAGTACACAGATCACTAGTATAACAGAGATATAAGAGTCTCAGAGTACACAGATCACTAGTATAACAGATATAAGAGTCTCAGAGTACACAGATCACTAGTATAACAGATATAAGAGTCTCAGAGTACACAGATCACTAGTATAACAGATATAAGAGTCTCAGAGTACACAGATCACTAGTATAACAGATATAAGAGTCTCAGAGTACACAGATCACTAGTATAACAGCGATATAAGAGTCTCAGAGTACACAGATCACTAGTATAACAGATATAAGAGTCTCAGAGTACACAGATCACTAGTATAACAGATATAAGAGTCTCAGAGTACACAGATCACTAGTATAACAGAGATATAAGAGTCTCAGAGTACACAGATCACTAGTATAACAGATATAAGAGTATCAGAGTACACAGATCACTAGTATAACAGATATAAGAGTCTCAGAGTACACAGATCACTAGTATAACAGAGATATAAGAGTCTCAGAGTACACCGATCACTAGTATAACAGAGATAAGAGTCTCAGAGTACACAGATCACTAGTATAACAGAGCTATAAGAGTCTCAGAGTACACAGATCACTAGTATAACAGATATAAGAGTCTCAGAGTACACAGATCACTAGTATAACAGAGATATAAGAGTCTCAGAGTACACCGATCACTAGTATAACAGAGATAAGAGTCTCAGAGTACACAGATCACTAGTATAACAGAGATAAGAGTCTCAGAGTACACAGATCACTAGTATAACAGATATAAGAGTCTCAGAGTACACAGATCACTAGTATAACAGAGATAAGAGTCTCAGAGTACACAGATCACTAGTATAACAGATATAAGAGTCTCAGAGTACACAGATCACTAGTATAACAGATATATGAGTCTCAGAGTACACAGATCACTAGTATAACAGAGATATATACGAGTCTCAGAGTACACAGATCACTAGTATAACAGATATATAAGAGTCTCAGAGTACACAGATCATTTACATTTACATTTAGTCATTTAGCTGACGCTTTTATCCAAAGCGACTTACATGTTCTGTAGGACAAGCCATCAGGAAGGGCACAACTCTATCAGCTGAGCAACAATGTTCATCAAAGTGTTGAGTGCTACAGTGTAGGTTAGTTTATTAGGACAAGTGCATGATCACTAGTATAACAGAGATATGAGTCTCAGCATACACAGGTCACTAGTATAACATATATAAGAGTCTCAGAGTACACAGGTCACTAGTATAACAGATATAAGAGTCTCAGAGTACACAGATCACTATATAACAGATATATAAGAGTCTCAGAGTACACAGATCACTAGTATAACAGAGATATAAGAGTCTCAGAGTACACAGATCACTAGTATAACAGAGATAAGAGTCTCAGAGTACACATATCACTAGTATAACAGAGATATAAGAGTCTCAGAGTACACAGATCACTAGTATAACAGAGATATAAGCGTCTCAGAGTACACAGGTCACTAGTATAACAGAGATATAAGAGTCTCAGAGTACACAGGTCACTAGTATAACAGATATAAGAGTCTCAGAGTACACAGATCACTATATAACAGATATATAAGAGTCTCAGAGTACACAGATCGCTAGTATAACAGAGATATAAGAGTCTCAGAGTACACAGATCACTAGTATAACAGAGATAAGAGTCTCAGAGTACACATATCACTAGTATAACAGAGATATAAGAGTCTCAGAGTACACAGATCACTAGTATAACAGAGATATAAGCGTCTCAGAGTACACAGGTCACTAGTATAACAGAGATATAAGAGTCTCAGAGTACACAGGTCACTAGTATAACAGAGATATAAGAGTCTCAGAGTACACAGGTCACTAGTATAACAGATATAAGAGTCTCAGAGTACACAGGTCACTAGTATAACAGAGATATAAGAGTCTCAGAGTACACAGATCACTAGTATAACAGAGATATAAGAGTCTCAGAGTACACAGATCGCTAGTATAACAGAGATATATGAGTCTCAGAGTACACAGATCACTAGTATAACAGAGATATAAGAGTATCAGAGTACACAGATCACTAGTATAACAGATATAAGAGTCTCAGAGTACACAGATCACTAGTATAACAGAGATATAAGAGTCTCAGAGTACACAGATCACTAGTATAACAGATATAAGAGTCTCAGAGTACACAGATCACTAGTATAACAGATATAAGAGTCTCAGAGTACACAGATCACTAGTATAACAGAGATATAAGAGTCTCAGAGTACACAGATCACTAGTATAACAGATATAAGAGTCTCAGAGTACACAGATCACTAGTATAACAGATATAAGAGTCTCAGAGTATACAGATCACTAGTATAACAGAGATATAAGAGTCTCAGAGTATACCGATCACTAGTATAACAGAGCTATAAGAGTCTCAGAGTACACAGATCACTAGTATAACAGATATAAGAGTCTCAGAGTACACAGATCACTAGTATAACAGAGATAAGAGTGTCAGAGTACACAGATCACTAGTATAACAGATATAAGAGTCTCAGAGTACACATATCACTAGTATAACAGAGATAAGAGTCTCAGAGTACACAGATCACTAGTATAACAGATATAAAAGTCTCAGAGTACACAGATCACTAGTATAACAGATATATGAGTCTCAGAGAACACAGATCACTAGTATAACAGAGATATATACGAGTCTCAGAGTACACAGATCACTAGTATAACAGATATATAAGAGTCTCAGAGTACACAGATCACTAGTATAACAGAGATATAAGAGTCTCAGAGTACACAGATCACTAGTATAACAGATATAAGAGTCTCAGAGTACACAGATCACTAGTATAACAGATATAAGAGTCTCAGAGTACACAGATCACTAGTATAACAGAGATATAAGAGTCTCAGAGTACACAGATCACTAGTATAACAGATATAAGAGTCTCAGAGTACACAGATCACTAGTATAACAGATATAAGAGTCTCAGAGTATACAGATCACTAGTATAACAGAGATATAAGAGTCTCAGAGTATACCGATCACTAGTATAACAGAGCTATAAGAGTCTCAGAGTACACAGATCACTAGTATAACAGATATAAGAGTCTCAGAGTACACAGATCACTAGTATAACAGAGATAAGAGTGTCAGAGTACACAGATCACTAGTATAACAGATATAAGAGTCTCAGAGTACACATATCACTAGTATAACAGAGATAAGAGTCTCAGAGTACACAGATCACTAGTATAACAGATATAAAAGTCTCAGAGTACACAGATCACTAGTATAACAGATATATGAGTCTCAGAGAACACAGATCACTAGTATAACAGAGATATATACGAGTCTCAGAGTACACAGATCACTAGTATAACAGATATATAAGAGTCTCAGAGTACACAGATAATTTACATTTACATTTAGTCATTTAGCTGATGCTTTTATCCAAAGCGACTTACATGTTCTGTACGACAAGCCATCAGGAAGGGGACAACTCTATCAGATGAGCAACAATGTTCATCAAAGTGTTGAGTGCTACAGTGTAGGTTAGTTTATTAGGACAAGTGTATGATCACTAGTATAACAGAGATATAAGTGTCTCAGCGTACACAGGTCACTAGTATAACATATATAAGAGTCTCAGAGTACACAGGTCACTAGTATAACAGATATAAGAGTCTCAGAGTACACAGATCACTATATAACAGATATATAAGAGTCTCAGAGTACACAGATCACTAGTATAACAGAGATATAAGAGTATCAGAGTACACAGATCACTAGTATAACAGAGATATAAGAGTCTCAGAGTACACAGATCACTAGTATAACAGATATAAGAGTCTCAGAGTACACAGATCACTAGTATAACAGATATAAGAGTCTCAGAGTACACAGATCACTAGTATAACAGATATAAGAGTCTCAGAGTACACAGATCACTAGTATAACAGATATAAGAGTCTCAGAGTACACAGATCACTAGTATAACAGCGATATAAGAGTCTCAGAGTACACAGATCACTAGTATAACAGATATAAGAGTCTCAGAGTACACAGATCACTAGTATAACAGATATAAGAGTCTCAGAGTACACAGATCACTAGTATAACAGATATAAGAGTCTCAGAGTACACAGATCACTAGTATAACAGCGATATAAGAGTCTCAGAGTACACATATCACTAGTATAACAGATATAAGAGTCTCAGAGTACACAGATCACTAGTATAACAGATATAAGAGTCTCAGAGTACACAGATCACTAGTATAACAGAGATATAAGAGTCTCAGAGTACACAGATCACTAGTATAACAGATATAAGAGTCTCAGAGTACACAGATCACTAGTATAACAGATATAAGAGTCTCAGAGTATACAGATCACTAGTATAACAGAGATATAAGAGTCTCAGAGTACACCGATCATTAGTATAACAGAGCTATAAGAGTCTCAGAGTACACAGATCACTAGTATAATAATAATGATAATGACTTGGATTTATATAGCGCTCTTCATGACACCCAGAGCGCTTTAACAGATATAAGAGTCTCAGAGTACACAGATCACTAGTATAACAGAGATAAGAGTCTCAGAGTACACAGATCACTAGTATAACAGATATAAGAGTCTCAGAGTACACAGATCACTAGTATAACAGAGATAAGAGTTTCAGAGTACACAGATCACTAGTATAACAGATATAAGAGTCTCAGAGTACACAGATCACTAGTATAACAGATATATGAGTCTCAGAGTACACAGATCACTAGTATAACAGAGATATATACGAGTCTCAGAGTACACAGATCACTAGTATAACAGATATATAAGAGTCTCAGAGTACACAGATCATTTACATTTACATTTAGTAATTTAGCTGACGCTTTTATCCAAAGCGACTTACATGTTCTGTACGACAAGCCATCAGGAAGGGCACAACTCTATCAGATGAGCAACAATGTTCATCAAAGTGTTGAGTGCTACAGTGTAGGTTAGTTTATTAGGACAAGTGCATGATCACTAGTATAACAGAGATATAAGAGTATCAGCGTACACAGGTCACTAGTATAACATATATAAGAGTCTCAGAGTACACAGGTCACTAGTATAACAGATATAAGAGTCTCAGAGTACACAGATCACTATATAACAGATATATAAGAGTCTCAGAGTACACAGATCACTAGTATAACAGAGATATAAGAGTATCAGAGTACACAGATCACTAGTATAACAGAGATATAAGAGTCTCAGAGTACACAGATCACTAGTATAACAGATATAAGAGTCTCAGAGTACACAGATCACTAGTATAACAGAGATAAGCGTCTCAGAGTACACAGATCACTAGTATAACAGAGCTATAAGAGTCTCAGAGTACACAGATCACTAGTATAACAGATATAAGAGTCTCAGAGTACACAGATCACTAGTATAACAGCGATATAAGAGTCTCAGAGTACACAGATCACTAGTATAACAGATATAAGAGTCTCAGAGTACACAGATCACTAGTATAACAGATATAAGAGTCTCAGAGTACACAGATCACTAGTATAACAGATATAAGAGTCTCAGAGTACACAGATCACTAGTATAACAGCGATATAAGAGTCTCAGAGTACACATATCACTAGTATAACAGATATAAGAGTCTCAGAGTACACAGATCACTAGTATAACAGATATAAGAGTCTCAGAGTACACAGATCACTAGTATAACAGAGATATAAGAGTCTCAGAGTACACAGATCACTAGTATAACAGATATAAGAGTCTCAGAGTACACAGATCACTAGTATAACAGATATAAGAGTCTCAGAGTATACAGATCACTAGTATAACAGAGATATAAGAGTCTCAGAGTACACCGATCATTAGTATAACAGAGCTATAAGAGTCTCAGAGTACACAGATCACTAGTATAACAGAGATAAGAGTCTCAGAGTACACAGATCACTAGTATAACAGATATAAGAGTCTCAGAGTACACAGATCACTAGTATAACAGAGATAAGAGTTTCAGAGTACACAGATCACTAGTATAACAGATATAAGAGTCTCAGAGTACACAGATCACTAGTATAACAGATATATGAGTCTCAGAGTACACAGATCACTAGTATAACAGAGATATATACGAGTCTCAGAGTACACAGATCACTAGTATAACAGATATATAAGAGTCTCAGAGTACACAGATCATTTACATTTACATTTAGTAATTTAGCTGACGCTTTTATCCAAAGCGACTTACATGTTCTGTACGACAAGCCATCAGGAAGGGCACAACTCTATCAGATGAGCAACAATGTTCATCAAAGTGTTGAGTGCTACAGTGTAGGTTAGTTTATTAGGACAAGTGCATGATCACTAGTATAACAGAGATATAAGAGTATCAGCGTACACAGGTCACTAGTATAACATATATAAGAGTCTCAGAGTACACAGGTCACTAGTATAACAGATATAAGAGTCTCAGAGTACACAGATCACTATATAACAGATATATAAGAGTCTCAGAGTACACAGATCACTAGTATAACAGAGATATAAGAGTCTCAGAGTACACAGATCACTAGTATAACAGAGATAAGAGTCTCAGAGTACACATATCACTAGTATAACAGAGATATAAGAGTCTCAGAGTACACAGGTCACTAGTATAACAGATATAAGAGTCTCAGAGTACACAGATCACTAGTATAACAGAGATATAAGAGTCTCAGAGTACACAGATCACTAGTATAACAGAGATATAAGAGTCTCAGAGTACACAGGTCACTAGTATAACAGAGATATAAGAGTCTCAGAGTACACAGGTCACTAGTATAACAGAGATATAAGAGTCTCAGAGTACACAGGTCACTAGTATAACAGATATAAGAGTCTCAGAGTACACAGGTCACTAGTATAACAGAGATATAAGAGTCTCAGAGTACACAGATCACTAGTATAACAGAGATATAAGAGTCTCAGAGTACACAGATCACTAGTATAACAGAGATATATGAGTCTCAGAGTACACAGATCACTAGTATAACAGAGATATAAGAGTCTCAGAGTACACAGATCACTAGTATAACAGAGATATAAGAGTCTCAGAGTACACAGATCACTAGTATAACAGATATAAGAGTCTCAGAGTACACAGATCACTAGTATAACAGATATAAGAGTCTCAGAGTATACAGATCACTAGTATAACAGAGATATAAGAGTCTCAGAGTATACCGATCACTAGTATAACAGAGCTATAAGAGTCTCAGAGTACACAGATCACTAGTATAACAGATATAAGAGTCTCAGAGTACACAGATCACTAGTATAACAGAGATAAGAGTGTCAGAGTACACAGATCACTAGTATAACAGATATAAGAGTCTCAGAGTACACATATCACTAGTATAACAGAGATAAGAGTCTCAGAGTACACAGATCACTAGTATAACAGATATAAAAGTCTCAGAGTACACAGATCACTAGTATAACAGATATATGAGTCTCAGAGAACACAGATCACTAGTATAACAGAGATATATACGAGTCTCAGAGTACACAGATCACTAGTATAACAGATATATAAGAGTCTCAGAGTACACAGATAATTTACATTTACATTTAGTCATTTAGCTGATGCTTTTATCCAAAGCGACTTACATGTTCTGTACGACAAGCCATCAGGAAGGGGACAACTCTATCAGATGAGCAACAATGTTCATCAAAGTGTTGAGTGCTACAGTGTAGGTTAGTTTATTAGGACAAGTGTATGATCACTAGTATAACAGAGATATAAGTGTCTCAGCGTACACAGGTCACTAGTATAACATATATAAGAGTCTCAGAGTACACAGGTCACTAGTATAACAGATATAAGAGTCTCAGAGTACACAGATCACTATATAACAGATATATAAGAGTCTCAGAGTACACAGATCACTAGTATAACAGAGATATAAGAGTATCAGAGTACACAGATCACTAGTATAACAGAGATATAAGAGTCTCAGAGTACACAGATCACTAGTATAACAGATATAAGAGTCTCAGAGTACACAGATCACTAGTATAACAGATATAAGAGTCTCAGAGTACACAGATCACTAGTATAACAGATATAAGAGTCTCAGAGTACACAGATCACTAGTATAACAGATATAAGAGTCTCAGAGTACACAGATCACTAGTATAACAGCGATATAAGAGTCTCAGAGTACACAGATCACTAGTATAACAGATATAAGAGTCTCAGAGTACACAGATCACTAGTATAACAGATATAAGAGTCTCAGAGTACACAGATCACTAGTATAACAGATATAAGAGTCTCAGAGTACACAGATCACTAGTATAACAGCGATATAAGAGTCTCAGAGTACACATATCACTAGTATAACAGATATAAGAGTCTCAGAGTACACAGATCACTAGTATAACAGATATAAGAGTCTCAGAGTACACAGATCACTAGTATAACAGAGATATAAGAGTCTCAGAGTACACAGATCACTAGTATAACAGATATAAGAGTCTCAGAGTACACAGATCACTAGTATAACAGATATAAGAGTCTCAGAGTATACAGATCACTAGTATAACAGAGATATAAGAGTCTCAGAGTACACCGATCATTAGTATAACAGAGCTATAAGAGTCTCAGAGTACACAGATCACTAGTATAACAGATATAAGAGTCTCAGAGTACACAGATCACTAGTATAACAGAGATAAGAGTTTCAGAGTACACAGATCACTAGTATAACAGATATAAGAGTCTCAGAGTACACAGATCACTAGTATAACAGATATATGAGTCTCAGAGTACACAGATCACTAGTATAACAGAGATATATACGAGTCTCAGAGTACACAGATCACTAGTATAACAGATATATAAGAGTCTCAGAGTACACAGATCATTTACATTTACATTTAGTAATTTAGCTGACGCTTTTATCCAAAGCGACTTACATGTTCTGTACGACAAGCCATCAGGAAGGGCACAACTCTATCAGATGAGCAACAATGTTCGTCAAAGTGTTGAGTGCTACAGTGTAGGTTAGTTTATTAGGACAAGTGCATGATCACTAGTATAACAGAGATATAAGAGTATCAGCGTACACAGGTCACTAGTATAACATATATAAGAGTCTCAGAGTACACAGGTCACTAGTATAACAGATATAAGAGTCTCAGAGTACACAGATCACTATATAACAGATATATAAGAGTCTCAGAGTACACAGATCACTAGTATAACAGAGATATAAGAGTATCAGAGTACACAGATCACTAGTATAACAGAGATATAAGAGTCTCAGAGTACACAGATCACTAGTATAACAGATATAAGAGTCTCAGAGTACACAGATCACTAGTATAACAGAGATAAGAGTCTCAGAGTACACAGATCACTAGTATAACAGAGCTATAAGAGTCTCAGAGTACACAGATCACTAGTATAACAGATATAAGAGTCTCAGAGTACACAGATCACTAGTATAACAGCGATATAAGAGTCTCAGAGTACACAGATCACTAGTATAACAGATATAAGAGTCTCAGAGTACACAGATCACTAGTATAACAGATATAAGAGTCTCAGAGTACACAGATCACTAGTATAACAGATATAAGAGTCTCAGAGTACACAGATCACTAGTATAACAGCGATATAAGAGTCTCAGAGTACACATATCACTAGTATAACAGATATAAGAGTCTCAGAGTACACAGATCACTAGTATAACAGATATAAGAGTCTCAGAGTACACAGATCACTAGTATAACAGAGATATAAGAGTCTCAGAGTACACAGATCACTAGTATAACAGATATAAGAGTCTCAGAGTACACAGATCACTAGTATAACAGATATAAGAGTCTCAGAGTATACAGATCACTAGTATAACAGAGATATAAGAGTCTCAGAGTACACCGATCATTAGTATAACAGAGCTATAAGAGTCTCAGAGTACACAGATCACTAGTATAACAGATATAAGAGTCTCAGAGTACACAGATCACTAGTATAACAGAGATAAGAGTCTCAGAGTACACAGATCACTAGTATAACAGATATAAGAGTCTCAGAGTACACAGATCACTAGTATAACAGAGATAAGAGTTTCAGAGTACACAGATCACTAGTATAACAGATATAAGAGTCTCAGAGTACACAGATCACTAGTATAACAGATATATGAGTCTCAGAGTACACAGATCACTAGTATAACAGAGATATATACGAGTCTCAGAGTACACAGATCACTAGTATAACAGATATATAAGAGTCTCAGAGTACACAGATCATTTACATTTACATTTAGTAATTTAGCTGACGCTTTTATCCAAAGCGACTTACATGTTCTGTACGACAAGCCATCAGGAAGGGCACAACTCTATCAGATGAGCAACAATGTTCATCAAAGTGTTGAGTGCTACAGTGTAGGTTAGTTTATTAGGACAAGTGCATGATCACTAGTATAACAGAGATATAAGAGTATCAGCGTACACAGGTCACTAGTATAACATATATAAGAGTCTCAGAGTACACAGGTCACTAGTATAACAGATATAAGAGTCTCAGAGTACACAGATCACTATATAACAGATATATAAGAGTCTCAGAGTACACAGATCACTAGTATAACAGAGATATAAGAGTCTCAGAGTACACAGATCACTAGTATAACAGAGATAAGAGTCTCAGAGTACACATATCACTAGTATAACAGAGATATAAGAGTCTCAGAGTACACAGGTCACTAGTATAACAGATATAAGAGTCTCAGAGTACACAGATCACTAGTATAACAGAGATATAAGAGTCTCAGAGTACACAGATCACTAGTATAACAGAGATATAAGAGTCTCAGAGTACACAGGTCACTAGTATAACAGAGATATAAGAGTCTCAGAGTACACAGGTCACTAGTATAACAGAGATATAAGAGTCTCAGAGTACACAGGTCACTAGTATAACAGATATAAGAGTCTCAGAGTACACAGGTCACTAGTATAACAGAGATATAAGAGTCTCAGAGTACACAGATCACTAGTATAACAGAGATATAAGAGTCTCAGAGTACACAGATCACTAGTATAACAGAGATATATGAGTCTCAGAGTACACAGATCACTAGTATAACAGATATAAGAGTCTCAGAGTACACAGATCACTAGTATAACAGATATAAGAGTCTCAGAGTACACAGATCACTAGTATAACAGATATATAAGAGTCTCAGAGTACACAGATCACTAGTATAACAGATATAAGAGTCTCAGAGTACACAGATCACTAGTATAACAGAGATAAGAGTCTCAGAGTACACAGATCACTAGTATAACAGATATAAGAGTCTCAGAGTACACAGATCACTAGTATAACAGATATATGAGTCTCAGAGTACACAGATCACTAGTATAACAGAGATATATACGAGTCTCAGAGTACACAGATCACTAGTATAACAGATATAAGAGTCTCAGAGTACACAGATCACTAGTATAACAGAGATAAGAGTGTCAGAGTACACAGATCACTAGTATAACAGATATAAGAGTCTCAGAGTACACATATCACTAGTATAACAGAGATAAGAGTCTCAGAGTACACAGATCACTAGTATAACAGATATAAAAGTCTCAGAGTACACAGATCACTAGTATAACAGATATATGAGTCTCAGAGAACACAGATCACTAGTATAACAGAGATATATACGAGTCTCAGAGTACACAGATCACTAGTATAACAGATATATAAGAGTCTCAGAGTACACAGATAATTTACATTTACATTTAGTCATTTAGCTGATGCTTTTATCCAAAGCGACTTACATGTTCTGTACGACAAGCCATCAGGAAGGGGACAACTCTATCAGATGAGCAACAATGTTCATCAAAGTGTTGAGTGCTACAGTGTAGGTTAGTTTATTAGGACAAGTGTATGATCACTAGTATAACAGAGATATAAGTGTCTCAGCGTACACAGGTCACTAGTATAACATATATAAGAGTCTCAGAGTACACAGGTCACTAGTATAACAGATATAAGAGTCTCAGAGTACACAGATCACTATATAACAGATATATAAGAGTCTCAGAGTACACAGATCACTAGTATAACAGAGATATAAGAGTATCAGAGTACACAGATCACTAGTATAACAGAGATATAAGAGTCTCAGAGTACACAGATCACTAGTATAACAGATATAAGAGTCTCAGAGTACACAGATCACTAGTATAACAGATATAAGAGTCTCAGAGTACACAGATCACTAGTATAACAGATATAAGAGTCTCAGAGTACACAGATCACTAGTATAACAGATATAAGAGTCTCAGAGTACACAGATCACTAGTATAACAGCGATATAAGAGTCTCAGAGTACACAGATCACTAGTATAACAGATATAAGAGTCTCAGAGTACACAGATCACTAGTATAACAGATATAAGAGTCTCAGAGTACACAGATCACTAGTATAACAGATATAAGAGTCTCAGAGTACACAGATCACTAGTATAACAGCGATATAAGAGTCTCAGAGTACACATATCACTAGTATAACAGATATAAGAGTCTCAGAGTACACAGATCACTAGTATAACAGATATAAGAGTCTCAGAGTACACAGATCACTAGTATAACAGAGATATAAGAGTCTCAGAGTACACAGATCACTAGTATAACAGATATAAGAGTCTCAGAGTACACAGATCACTAGTATAACAGATATAAGAGTCTCAGAGTATACAGATCACTAGTATAACAGAGATATAAGAGTCTCAGAGTACACCGATCATTAGTATAACAGAGCTATAAGAGTCTCAGAGTACACAGATCACTAGTATAACAGATATAAGAGTCTCAGAGTACACAGATCACTAGTATAACAGAGATAAGAGTTTCAGAGTACACAGATCACTAGTATAACAGATATAAGAGTCTCAGAGTACACAGATCACTAGTATAACAGATATATGAGTCTCAGAGTACACAGATCACTAGTATAACAGAGATATATACGAGTCTCAGAGTACACAGATCACTAGTATAACAGATATATAAGAGTCTCAGAGTACACAGATCATTTACATTTACATTTAGTAATTTAGCTGACGCTTTTATCCAAAGCGACTTACATGTTCTGTACGACAAGCCATCAGGAAGGGCACAACTCTATCAGATGAGCAACAATGTTCGTCAAAGTGTTGAGTGCTACAGTGTAGGTTAGTTTATTAGGACAAGTGCATGATCACTAGTATAACAGAGATATAAGAGTATCAGCGTACACAGGTCACTAGTATAACATATATAAGAGTCTCAGAGTACACAGGTCACTAGTATAACAGATATAAGAGTCTCAGAGTACACAGATCACTATATAACAGATATATAAGAGTCTCAGAGTACACAGATCACTAGTATAACAGAGATATAAGAGTATCAGAGTACACAGATCACTAGTATAACAGAGATATAAGAGTCTCAGAGTACACAGATCACTAGTATAACAGATATAAGAGTCTCAGAGTACACAGATCACTAGTATAACAGAGATAAGAGTCTCAGAGTACACAGATCACTAGTATAACAGAGCTATAAGAGTCTCAGAGTACACAGATCACTAGTATAACAGATATAAGAGTCTCAGAGTACACAGATCACTAGTATAACAGCGATATAAGAGTCTCAGAGTACACAGATCACTAGTATAACAGATATAAGAGTCTCAGAGTACACAGATCACTAGTATAACAGATATAAGAGTCTCAGAGTACACAGATCACTAGTATAACAGATATAAGAGTCTCAGAGTACACAGATCACTAGTATAACAGCGATATAAGAGTCTCAGAGTACACATATCACTAGTATAACAGATATAAGAGTCTCAGAGTACACAGATCACTAGTATAACAGATATAAGAGTCTCAGAGTACACAGATCACTAGTATAACAGAGATATAAGAGTCTCAGAGTACACAGATCACTAGTATAACAGATATAAGAGTCTCAGAGTACACAGATCACTAGTATAACAGATATAAGAGTCTCAGAGTATACAGATCACTAGTATAACAGAGATATAAGAGTCTCAGAGTACACCGATCATTAGTATAACAGAGCTATAAGAGTCTCAGAGTACACAGATCACTAGTATAACAGATATAAGAGTCTCAGAGTACACAGATCACTAGTATAACAGAGATAAGAGTCTCAGAGTACACAGATCACTAGTATAACAGATATAAGAGTCTCAGAGTACACAGATCACTAGTATAACAGAGATAAGAGTTTCAGAGTACACAGATCACTAGTATAACAGATATAAGAGTCTCAGAGTACACAGATCACTAGTATAACAGATATATGAGTCTCAGAGTACACAGATCACTAGTATAACAGAGATATATACGAGTCTCAGAGTACACAGATCACTAGTATAACAGATATATAAGAGTCTCAGAGTACACAGATCATTTACATTTACATTTAGTAATTTAGCTGACGCTTTTATCCAAAGCGACTTACATGTTCTGTACGACAAGCCATCAGGAAGGGCACAACTCTATCAGATGAGCAACAATGTTCATCAAAGTGTTGAGTGCTACAGTGTAGGTTAGTTTATTAGGACAAGTGCATGATCACTAGTATAACAGAGATATAAGAGTATCAGCGTACACAGGTCACTAGTATAACATATATAAGAGTCTCAGAGTACACAGGTCACTAGTATAACAGATATAAGAGTCTCAGAGTACACAGATCACTATATAACAGATATATAAGAGTCTCAGAGTACACAGATCACTAGTATAACAGAGATATAAGAGTCTCAGAGTACACAGATCACTAGTATAACAGAGATAAGAGTCTCAGAGTACACATATCACTAGTATAACAGAGATATAAGAGTCTCAGAGTACACAGGTCACTAGTATAACAGATATAAGAGTCTCAGAGTACACAGATCACTAGTATAACAGAGATATAAGAGTCTCAGAGTACACAGATCACTAGTATAACAGAGATATAAGAGTCTCAGAGTACACAGGTCACTAGTATAACAGAGATATAAGAGTCTCAGAGTACACAGGTCACTAGTATAACAGAGATATAAGAGTCTCAGAGTACACAGGTCACTAGTATAACAGATATAAGAGTCTCAGAGTACACAGGTCACTAGTATAACAGAGATATAAGAGTCTCAGAGTACACAGATCACTAGTATAACAGAGATATAAGAGTCTCAGAGTACACAGATCACTAGTATAACAGAGATATATGAGTCTCAGAGTACACAGATCACTAGTATAACAGATATAAGAGTCTCAGAGTACACAGATCACTAGTATAACAGATATAAGAGTCTCAGAGTACACAGATCACTAGTATAACAGATATATAAGAGTCTCAGAGTACACAGATCACTAGTATAACAGATATAAGAGTCTCAGAGTACACAGATCACTAGTATAACAGAGATAAGAGTCTCAGAGTACACAGATCACTAGTATAACAGATATAAGAGTCTCAGAGTACACAGATCACTAGTATAACAGATATATGAGTCTCAGAGTACACAGATCACTAGTATAACAGAGATATATACGAGTCTCAGAGTACACAGATCACTAGTATAACAGATATATAAGAGTCTCAGAGTACACAGATCATTTACATTTACATTTAGTCATTTAGCTGACGCTTTTATCCAAAGCGACTTACATGTTCTGTACGACAAGCCATCAGGAAGGGCACAACTCTATCAGCTGAGCAACAATGTTCATCAAAGTGTTGAGTGCTACAGTGTAGGTTAGTTTATTAGGACAAGTGCATGATCACTAGTATAACAGAGATATAAGAGTCTCAGCGTACACAGGTCACTAGTATAACATATATAAGAGTCTCAGAGTACACAGGTCACTAGTATAACAGATATAAGAGTCTCAGAGTACACAGATCACTATATAACAGATATATAAGAGTCTCAGAGTACACAGATCACTAGTATAACAGAGATATAAGAGTCTCAGAGTACACAGATCACTAGTATAACAGAGATAAGAGTCTCAGAGTACACATATCACTAGTATAACAGAGATATAAGAGTCTCAGAGTACACAGGTCACTAGTATAACAGATATAAGAGTCTCAGAGTACACAGATCACTAGTATAACAGAGATATAAGAGTCTCAGAGTACACAGATCACTAGTATAACAGAGATATAAGAGTCTCAGAGTACACAGGTCACTAGTATAACAGAGATATAAGAGTCTCAGAGTACACAGGTCACTAGTATAACAGAGATATAAGAGTCTCAGAGTACACAGGTCACTAGTATAACAGATATAAGAGTCTCAGAGTACACAGGTCACTAGTATAACAGAGATATAAGAGTCTCAGAGTACACAGATCACTAGTATAACAGATATATAAGAGTCTCAGAGTACACAGATCACTAGTATAACAGAGATATATGAGTCTCAGAGTACACAGATCACTAGTATAACAGAGATATAAGAGTATCAGAGTACACAGATCACTAGTATAACAAATATAAGAGTCTCAGAGTACACAGATCACTAGTATAACAGAGATATAAGAGTCTCAGAGTACACAGATCACTAGTATAACAGAGATATAAGAGTATCAGAGTACACAGATCACTAGTATAACAGAGATATAAGAGTCTCAGAGTACACAGATCACTAGTATAACAGAGATATAAGAGTCTCAGAGTACACAGATCACTAGTATAACATATATAAGGGTCTCAGAGTACACAGATCACTAGTATAACAGATATATAAGAGTCTCAGAGTACACAGATCACTAGTATAACAGATATATATATATATAAGAGTCTCAGAGTACACAGATCACTAGTATAACAGATATATATATAAGAGTATCAGAGTACACAGATCACTAGTATAACAGATATAAGAGTCTCAGAGTACACAGATCACTAGTATAACAGATATAAGAGTCTCAGAGTACACAGATCACTAGTATAACAGATATATGAATCTCAGAGTACACAGATCACTAGTATAACAGAGATATAAGAGTCTCAGAGTACACAGGTCACTATTATAACATATATAAAAGTCTCAGAGTACACAGGTCACTAGTATAACAGATATAAGAGTCTCAGAGTACACAGATCACTATATAATAGATATATAAGAGTCTCAGAGTACACAGATCACTAGTATAACAGAGATATAAGAGTCTCAGAGTACACAGATCACTAGTATAACAGAGATATATACGAGTCTCAGAGTACACAGATCACTAGTATAACAGATATATAAGAGTCTCAGAGTACACAGATCATTTACATTTACATTTAGTAATTTAGCTGACGCTTTTATCCAAAGCGACTTACATGTTCTGTACGACAAGCCATCAGGAAGGGCACAACTCTATCAGATGAGCAACAATGTTCATCAAAGTGTTGAGTGCTACAGTGTAGGTTAGTTTATTAGGACAAGTGCATGATCACTAGTATAACAGAGATATAAGAGTATCAGCGTACACAGGTCACTAGTATAACATATATAAGAGTCTCAGAGTACACAGGTCACTAGTATAACAGATATAAGAGTCTCAGAGTACACAGATCACTATATAACAGATATATAAGAGTCTCAGAGTACACAGATCACTAGTATAACAGAGATATAAGAGTATCAGAGTACACAGATCACTAGTATAACAGAGATATAAGAGTCTCAGAGTACACAGATCACTAGTATAACAGATATAAGAGTCTCAGAGTACACAGATCACTAGTATAACAGAGATAAGAGTCTCAGAGTACACAGATCACTAGTATAACAGATATAAGAGTCTCAGAGTACACAGATCACTAGTATAACAGATATAAGAGTCTCAGAGTACACAGATCACTAGTATAACAGATATAAGAGTCTCAGAGTACACAGATCACTAGTATAACAGCGATATAAGAGTATCAGAGTACACAGATCACTAGTATAACAGAGATATAAGAGTCTCAGAGTACACAGATCACTAGTATAACAGAGATATAAGAGTCTCAGAGTACACAGATCACTAGTATAACATATATAAGGGTCTCAGAGTACACAGATCACTAGTATAACAGATATATAAGAGTCTCAGAGTACACAGATCACTAGTATAACAGATATATATATATATAAGAGTCTCAGAGTACACAGATCACTAGTATAACAGATATATATATAAGAGTATCAGAGTACACAGATCACTAGTATAACAGATATAAGAGTCTCAGAGTACACAGATCACTAGTATAACAGATATAAGAGTCTCAGAGTACACAGATCACTAGTATAACAGATATATGAATCTCAGAGTACACAGATCACTAGTATAACAGAGATATAAGAGTCTCAGAGTACACAGGTCACTATTATAACATATATAAAAGTCTCAGAGTACACAGGTCACTAGTATAACAGATATAAGAGTCTCAGAGTACACAGATCACTATATAATAGATATATAAGAGTCTCAGAGTACACAGATCACTAGTATAACAGAGATATAAGAGTCTCAGAGTACACAGATCACTAGTATAACAGAGATATATACGAGTCTCAGAGTACACAGATCACTAGTATAACAGATATATAAGAGTCTCAGAGTACACAGATCATTTACATTTACATTTAGTAATTTAGCTGACGCTTTTATCCAAAGCGACTTACATGTTCTGTACGACAAGCCATCAGGAAGGGCACAACTCTATCAGATGAGCAACAATGTTCATCAAAGTGTTGAGTGCTACAGTGTAGGTTAGTTTATTAGGACAAGTGCATGATCACTAGTATAACAGAGATATAAGAGTATCAGCGTACACAGGTCACTAGTATAACATATATAAGAGTCTCAGAGTACACAGGTCACTAGTATAACAGATATAAGAGTCTCAGAGTACACAGATCACTATATAACAGATATATAAGAGTCTCAGAGTACACAGATCACTAGTATAACAGAGATATAAGAGTATCAGAGTACACAGATCACTAGTATAACAGAGATATAAGAGTCTCAGAGTACACAGATCACTAGTATAACAGATATAAGAGTCTCAGAGTACACAGATCACTAGTATAACAGAGATAAGAGTCTCAGAGTACACAGATCACTAGTATAACAGATATAAGAGTCTCAGAGTACACAGATCACTAGTATAACAGATATAAGAGTCTCAGAGTACACAGATCACTAGTATAACAGATATAAGAGTCTCAGAGTACACAGATCACTAGTATAACAGCGATATAAGAGTCTCAGAGTACACATATCACTAGTATAACAGATATAAGAGTCTCAGAGTACACAGATCACTAGTATAACAGATATAAGAGTCTCAGAGTACACAGATCACTAGTATAACAGAGATATAAGAGTCTCAGAGTACACAGATCACTAGTATAACAGATATAAGAGTCTCAGAGTACACAGATCACTAGTATAACAGATATAAGAGTCTCAGAGTATACAGATCACTAGTATAACAGAGATATAAGAGTCTCAGAGTACACCGATCATTAGTATAACAGAGCTATAAGAGTCTCAGAGTACACAGATCACTAGTATAACAGATATAAGAGTCTCAGAGTACACAGATCACTAGTATAACAGAGATAAGAGTCTCAGAGTACACAGATCACTAGTATAACAGATATAAGAGTCTCAGAGTACACAGATCACTAGTATAACAGAGATAAGAGTTTCAGAGTACACAGATCACTAGTATAACAGATATAAGAGTCTCAGAGTACACAGATCACTAGTATAACAGATATATGAGTCTCAGAGTACACAGATCACTAGTATAACAGAGATATATACGAGTCTCAGAGTACACAGATCACTAGTATAACAGATATATAAGAGTCTCAGAGTACACAGATCATTTACATTTACATTTAGTAATTTAGCTGACGCTTTTATCCAAAGCGACTTACATGTTCTGTACGACAAGCCATCAGGAAGGGCACAACTCTATCAGATGAGCAACAATGTTCATCAAAGTGTTGAGTGCTACAGTGTAGGTTAGTTTATTAGGACAAGTGCATGATCACTAGTATAACAGAGATATAAGAGTATGAGCGTACACAGGTCACTAGTATAACATATATAAGAGTCTCAGAGTACACAGGTCACTAGTATAACAGATATAAGAGTCTCAGAGTACACAGATCACTATATAACAGATATATAAGAGTCTCAGAGTACACAGATCACTAGTATAACAGAGATATAAGAGTCTCAGAGTACACAGATCACTAGTATAACAGAGATAAGAGTCTCAGAGTACACATATCACTAGTATAACAGAGATATAAGAGTCTCAGAGTACACAGGTCACTAGTATAACAGATATAAGAGTCTCAGAGTACACAGATCACTAGTATAACAGAGATATAAGAGTCTCAGAGTACACAGATCACTAGTATAACAGAGATATAAGAGTCTCAGAGTACACAGGTCACTAGTATAACAGAGATATAAGAGTCTCAGAGTACACAGGTCACTAGTATAACAGAGATATAAGAGTCTCAGAGTACACAGGTCACTAGTATAACAGATATAAGAGTCTCAGAGTACACAGGTCACTAGTATAACAGAGATATAAGAGTCTCAGAGTACACAGATCACTAGTATAACAGAGATATAAGAGTCTCAGAGTACACAGATCACTAGTATAACAGAGATATATGAGTCTCAGAGTACACAGATCACTAGTATAACAGATATAAGAGTCTCAGAGTACACAGATCACTAGTATAACAGATATAAGAGTCTCAGAGTACACAGATCACTAGTATAACAGATATATAAGAGTCTCAGAGTACACAGATCACTAGTATAACAGATATAAGAGTCTCAGAGTACACAGATCACTAGTATAACAGAGATAAGAGTCTCAGAGTACACAGATCACTAGTATAACAGATATAAGAGTCTCAGAGTACACAGATCACTAGTATAACAGATATATGAGTCTCAGAGTACACAGATCACTAGTATAACAGAGATATATACGAGTCTCAGAGTACACAGATCACTAGTATAACAGATATATAAGAGTCTCAGAGTACACAGATCATTTACATTTACATTTAGTCATTTAGCTGACGCTTTTATCCAAAGCGACTTACATGTTCTGTACGACAAGCCATCAGGAAGGGCACAACTCTATCAGCTGAGCAACAATGTTCATCAAAGTGTTGAGTGCTACAGTGTAGGTTAGTTTATTAGGACAAGTGCATGATCACTAGTATAACAGAGATATAAGAGTCTCAGCGTACACAGGTCACTAGTATAACATATATAAGAGTCTCAGAGTACACAGGTCACTAGTATAACAGATATAAGAGTCTCAGAGTACACAGATCACTATATAACAGATATATAAGAGTCTCAGAGTACACAGATCACTAGTATAACAGAGATATAAGAGTCTCAGAGTACACAGATCACTAGTATAACAGAGATAAGAGTCTCAGAGTACACATATCACTAGTATAACAGAGATATAAGAGTCTCAGAGTACACAGGTCACTAGTATAACAGATATAAGAGTCTCAGAGTACACAGATCACTAGTATAACAGAGATATAAGAGTCTCAGAGTACACAGATCACTAGTATAACAGAGATATAAGAGTCTCAGAGTACACAGGTCACTAGTATAACAGAGATATAAGAGTCTCAGAGTACACAGGTCACTAGTATAACAGAGATATAAGAGTCTCAGAGTACACAGGTCACTAGTATAACAGATATAAGAGTCTCAGAGTACACAGGTCACTAGTATAACAGAGATATAAGAGTCTCAGAGTACACAGATCACTAGTATAACAGATATATAAGAGTCTCAGAGTACACAGATCACTAGTATAACAGAGATATATGAGTCTCAGAGTACACAGATCACTAGTATAACAGAGATATAAGAGTATCAGAGTACACAGATCACTAGTATAACAAATATAAGAGTCTCAGAGTACACAGATCACTAGTATAACAGAGATATAAGAGTCTCAGAGTACACAGATCACTAGTATAACAGAGATATAAGAGTATCAGAGTACACAGATCACTAGTATAACAGAGATATAAGAGTCTCAGAGTACACAGATCACTAGTATAACAGAGATATAAGAGTCTCAGAGTACACAGATCACTAGTATAACATATATAAGGGTCTCAGAGTACACAGATCACTAGTATAACAGATATATAAGAGTCTCAGAGTACACAGATCACTAGTATAACAGATATATATATATATAAGAGTCTCAGAGTACACAGATCACTAGTATAACAGATATATATATAAGAGTATCAGAGTACACAGATCACTAGTATAACAGATATAAGAGTCTCAGAGTACACAGATCACTAGTATAACAGATATAAGAGTCTCAGAGTACACAGATCACTAGTATAACAGATATATGAATCTCAGAGTACACAGATCACTAGTATAACAGAGATATAAGAGTCTCAGAGTACACAGGTCACTATTATAACATATATAAAAGTCTCAGAGTACACAGGTCACTAGTATAACAGATATAAGAGTCTCAGAGTACACAGATCACTATATAATAGATATATAAGAGTCTCAGAGTACACAGATCACTAGTATAACAGAGATATAAGAGTCTCAGAGTACACAGATCACTAGTATAACAGAGATAAGAGTCTCAGAGTACACATATCACTAGTATAACAGAGATATAAGAGTCTCAGAGTACACAGGTCACTAGTATAACAGATATAAGAGTCTCAGAGTAAACAGATCACTAGTATAACAGAGATATAAGAGTCTCAGAGTACACAGATCACTAGTATAACAGAGATATAAGAGTCTCAGAGTACACAGGTCACTAGTATAACAGAGATATAAGAGTCTCAGAGTACACAGGTCACTAGTATAACAGAGATATAAGAGTCTCAGAGTACACAGGTCACTAGTATAACAGATATAAGAGTCTCAGAGTACACAGGTCACTAGTATAACATAGATATAAGAGTCTCAGAGTACACAGATCACTAGTATAACAGAGATATAAGAGTCTCAGAGTACACAGATCACTAGTATAACAGAGATATATGAGTCTCAGAGTACACAGATCACTAGTATAACAGAGATATAAGAGTATCAGAGTACAGAGATCACTAGTATAACAGATATAAGAGTCTCAGAGTACACAGATCACTAGTATAACAGAGATATAAGAGTCTCAGAGTACACAGATCACTAGTATAACAGAGATATAAGAGTATCAGAGTACACAGATCACTCGTATAACAGATATAAGAGTCTCAGAGTACACAGATCACTAGTATAACAGAGATATAAGAGTCTCAGAGTACACAGATCACTAGTATAACAGAGATATAAGAGTCTCAGAGTACACAGATCACTAGTATAACATATATAAGGGTCTCAGAGTACACAGATCACTAGTATAACAGATATATAAGAGTCTCAGAGTACACAGATCACTAGTATAACAGATATATATATATATATATATATATATATATATATATATATATATATATATATATATATATATATATATATATATATATATATATAAGAGTCTCAGAGTACACAGATCACTAGTATAACAGATATATATATAAGAGTCTCAGAGTACACAGATCACTAGTATAACAGATATAAGAGTCTCAGAGTACACAGATCACTAGTATAACAGATATAAGAGTCTCAGAGTACACAGATCACTAGTATAACAGATATATGAGTCTCAGAGTACACAGATCACTAGTATAACAGAGATATATACAAGTCTCAGAGTACACAGATCACTAGTATAACAGATATATAAGAGTCTCAGAGTACACAGATCACTAGTATAACAGAGATATAAGAGTCTCAGCGTACACAGGTCACTAGTATAACAGATATAAGAGTCTCAGAGTACACAGGTCACTAGTATAACAGATATAAGAGTCTCAGAGTACACAGATCACTATATAACAGATATATAAGAGTCTCAGAGTACACAGATCACTAGTATAACAGAGATATAAGAGTCTCAGAGTACACAGATCACTAGTATAACAGAGATAAGAGTCTCAGAGTACACAGATCACTAGTATAACAGAGATATAAGAGTCTCAGAGTACACAGGTCACTAGTATAACAGATATAAGAGTCTCAGAGTACACAGATCACTAGTATAACAGAGATATAAGAGTCTCAGAGTACACAGGTCACTAGTATAACAGAGATATAAGAGTCTCAGAGTACACAGGTCACTAGTATAACAGAGATATAAGAGTCTCAGAGTACACAGGTCACTAGTATAACAGATATAAGAGTCTCAGAGTACACAGGTCACTAGTATAACAGAGATATAAGAGTCTCAGAGTACACAGATCACTAGTATAACAGAGATATAAGAGTCTCAGAGTACACAGATCACTAGTATAACAGAGATATATGAGTCTCAGAGTACACAGATCACTAGTATAACAGAGATATAAGAGTATCAGAGTACACAAATCACTAGTATAACAGATATAAGAGTCTCAGAGTACACAGATCACTAGTATAACAGAGATATAAGAGTCTCAGAGTACACAGATCACTAGTATAACAGAGATATAAGAGTCTCAGAGTACACAGATCACTAGTATAACAGAGATATAAGAGTCTCAGAGTACACAGATCACTAGTATAACATATATAAGGGTCTCAGAGTACACAGATCACTAGTATAACAGATATATAAGAGTCTCAGAGTACACAGATCACTAGTATAACAGATATATATATATATAAGAGTCTCAGAGTACACATATCACTAGTATAACAGATATAAGAGTCTCAGAGTACACAGATCACTAGTATAACAGATATAAGAGTCTCAGAGTACACAGATCACTAGTATAACTGAGATATAAGAGTCTCAGAGTACACCGATCACTAGTATAACAGATATAAGAGTCTCAGAGTACACAGATCACTAGTATAACAGAGATATATGAGTCTCAGAGTACACAGATCACTAGTATGACAGATATAAGAGTCTCAGAGTACACAGATCATTTACATTTAGTCATTTAGCTGACGCTTTTATCCAAAGCGACTTACATGTTCTGTACGACAAGCCATCAGGAAGGGCACAACTCTATCAGCTGAGCAACAATGTTCATCAAAGTGTTGAGTGCTACAGTGTAGGTTAGTTTATTAGGACAAGTGCATGATCACTAGTATAACAGAGATATAAGAGTCTCAGCGTACACAGGTCACTAGTATAACATATATAAGAGTCTCAGAGTACACAGGTCACTAGTATAACAGATATAAGAGTCTCAGAGTACACAGATCACTATATAACAGATATATAAGAGTCTCAGAGTACACAGATCACTAGTATAACAGAGATATAAGAGTCTCAGAGTACACAGATCACTAGTATAACAGAGATAAGAGTCTCAGAGTACACATATCACTAGTATAACAGAGATATAAGAGTCTCAGAGTACACAGGTCACTAGTATAACAGATATAAGAGTCTCAGAGTACACAGATCACTAGTATAACAGAGATATAAGAGTCTCAGAGTACACAGATCACTAGTATAACAGAGATATAAGAGTCTCAGAGTACACAGGTCACTAGTATAACAGAGATATAAGAGTCTCAGAGTACACAGGTCACTAGTATAACAGATATATAAGAGTCTCAGAGTACACAGGTCACTAGTATAACAGATATAAGAGTCTCAGAGTACACAGGTCACTAGTATAACAGAGATATACGAGTCTCAGAGTACACAGATCACTAGTATAACAGATATATAAGAGTCTCAGAGTACACAGATCACTAGTATAACATAGATATGAGTCTCAGAGTACACAGATCACTAGTATAACAGAGATATAAGAGTATCAGAGTACACAGATCACTAGTATAACAAATATAAGAGTCTCAGAGTACACAGATCACTAGTATAACAGAGATATAAGAGTCTCAGAGTACACAGATCACTAGTATAACAGAGATATAAGAGTCTCAGAGTACACAGATCACTAGTATAACAGAGATATAAGAGTCTCAGAGTACACAGATCACTAGTATAACAGAGATATAAGAGTCTCAGAGTACACAGATCACTAGTATAACATATATAAGGGTCTCAGAGTACACAGATCACTAGTATAACAGATATATAAGAGTCTCATAGTACACAGATCACTAGTATAACAGATATATATATATATAAGAGTCTCAGAGTACACAGATCACTAGTATAACAGATATATATATAAGAGTATCAGAGTACACAGATCACTAGTATAACAGATATAAGAGTCTCAGAGTACACAGATCACTAGTATAACAGATATAAGAGTCTCAGAGTACACAGATCACTAGTATAACAGATATATGAGTCTCAGAGTACACAGATCACTAGTATAACAGAGATATAAGAGTCTCAGAGTACACAGGTCACTAGTATAACATATATAAGAGTCTCAGAGTACACAGGTCACTAGTATAACAGATATAAGAGTCTCAGAGTACACAGATCACTATATAACAGATATATAAGAGTCTCAGAGTACACAGATCACTAGTATAACAGAGATATAAGAGTCTCAGAGTACACAGATCACTAGTATAACAGAGATAAGAGTCTCAGAGTACACATATCACTAGTATAACAGAGATATAAGAGTCTCAGAGTACACAGGTCACTAGTATAACAGATATAAGAGTCTCAGAGTAAACAGATCACTAGTATAACAGAGATATAAGAGTATCAGAGTACACAGATCACTAGTATAACAGAGATATAAGAGTCTCAGAGTACACAGGTCACTAGTATAACAGAGATATAAGAGTCTCAGAGTACACAGGTCACTAGTATAACAGAGATATAAGAGTCTCAGAGTACACAGGTCACTAGTATAACAGATATAAGAGTCTCAGAGTACACAGGTCACTAGTATAACATAGATATAAGAGTCTCAGAGTACACAGATCACTAGTATAACAGAGATATAAGAGTCTCAGAGTACACAGATCACTAGTATAACAGAGATATATGAGTCTCAGAGTACACAGATCACTAGTATAACAGAGATATAAGAGTATCAGAGTACAGAGATCACTAGTATAACAGATATAAGAGTCTCAGAGTACACAGATCACTAGTATAACAGAGATATAAGAGTCTCAGAGTACACAGATCACTAGTATAACAGAGATATAAGAGTATCAGAGTACACATATCACTAGTATAACAGATATAAGAGTCTCAGAGTACACAGATCACTAGTATAACAGAGATATAAGAGTCTCAGAGTACACAGATCACTAGTATAACATAGATATAAGAGTCTCAGAGTACACAGATCACTAGTATAACATATATAAGGGTCTCAGAGTACACAGATCACTAGTATAACAGATATATAAGAGTCTCAGAGTACACAGATCACTAGTATGACAGATATAAGAGTCTCAGAGTACACAGATCATTTACATTTACATTTAGTCATTTAGCTGACGCTTTTATCCAAAGCGACTTACATGTTCTGTACGACAAGCCATCAGGAAGGGCACAACTCTATCAGCTGAGCAACAATGTTCATCAAAGTGTTGAGTGCTACAGTGTAGGTTAGTTTATTAGGACAAGTGCATGATCACTAGTATAACAGAGATATAAGAGTCTCAGCGTACACAGGTCACTAGTATAACATATATAAGAGTCTCAGAGTACACAGGTCACTAGTATAACAGATATAAGAGTCTCAGAGTACACAGATCACTATATAACAGATATATAAGAGTCTCAGAGTACACAGATCACTAGTATAACAGAGATATAAGAGTCTCAGAGTACACAGATCACTAGTATAACAGAGATAAGAGTCTCAGAGTACACATATCACTAGTATAACAGAGATATAAGAGTCTCAGAGTACACAGGTCACTAGTATAACAGATATAAGAGTCTCAGAGTACACAGATCACTAGTATAACAGAGATATAAGAGTCTCAGAGTACACAGATCACTAGTATAACAGAGATATAAGAGTCTCAGAGTACACAGGTCACTAGTATAACAGAGATATAAGAGTCTCAGAGTACACAGGTCACTAGTATAACAGAGATATAAGAGTCTCAGAGTACACAGGTCACTAGTATAACAGATATAAGAGTCTCAGAGTACACAGGTCACTAGTATAACAGAGATATAAGAGTCTCAGAGTACACAGATCACTAGTATAACAGATATATAAGAGTCTCAGAGTACACAGATCACTAGTATAACATAGATATATGAGTCTCAGAGTACACAGATCACTAGTATAACAGAGATATAAGAGTATCAGAGTACACAGATCACTAGTATAACAAATATAAGAGTCTCAGAGTACACAGATCACTAGTATAACAGAGATATAAGAGTCTCAGAGTACACAGATCACTAGTATAACAGAGATATAAGAGTCTCAGAGTACACAGATCACTAGTATAACAGAGATATAAGAGTCTCAGAGTACACAGATCACTAGTATAACAGAGATATAAGAGTCTCAGAGTACACAGATCACTAGTATAACATATATAAGGGTCTCAGAGTACACAGATCACTAGTATAACAGATATATAAGAGTCTCAGAGTACACAGATCACTAGTATAACAGATATATATATATATAAGAGTCTCAGAGTACACAGATCACTAGTATAACAGATATATATATATAAGAGTATCAGAGTACACAGATCACTAGTATAACAGATATAAGAGTCTCAGAGTACACAGATCACTAGTATAACAGATATAAGAGTCTCAGAGTACACAGATCACTAGTATAACAGATATATGAGTCTCAGAGTACACAGATCACTAGTATAACAGAGATATAAGAGTCTCAGAGTACACAGGTCACTAGTATAACATATATAAGAGTCTCAGAGTACACAGGTCACTAGTATAACAGATATAAGAGTCTCAGAGTACACAGATCACTATATAACAGATATATAAGAGTCTCAGAGTACACAGATCACTAGTATAACAGAGATATAAGAGTCTCAGAGTACACAGATCACTAGTATAACAGAGATAAGAGTCTCAGAGTACACATATCACTAGTATAACAGAGATATAAGAGTCTCAGAGTACACAGGTCACTAGTATAACAGATATAAGAGTCTCAGAGTAAACAGATCACTAGTATAACAGAGATATAAGAGTATCAGAGTACACAGATCACTAGTATAACAGAGATATAAGAGTCTCAGAGTACACAGGTCACTAGTATAACAGAGATATAAGAGTCTCAGAGTACACAGGTCACTAGTATAACAGAGATATAAGAGTCTCAGAGTACACAGGTCACTAGTATAACAGATATAATAGTCTCAGAGTACACAGGTCACTAGTATAACATAGATATAAGAGTCTCAGAGTACACAGATCACTAGTATAACAGAGATATAAGAGTCTCAGAGTACACAGATCACTAGTATAACAGATATATATGAGTCTCAGAGTACACAGATCACTAGTATAACAGAGATATAAGAGTATCAGAGTACAGAGATCACTAGTATAACAGATATAAGAGTCTCAGAGTACACAGATCACTAGTATAACAGAGATATAAGAGTCTCAGAGTACACAGATCACTAGTATAACAGAGATATAAGAGTATCAGAGTACACAGATCACTAGTATAACAGATATAAGAGTCTCAGAGTACACAGATCACTAGTATAACAGAGATATAAGAGTCTCAGAGTACACAGATCACTAGTATAACATAGATATAAGAGTCTCATAGTACACATATCACTAGTATAACATATATAAGGGTCTCAGAGTACACAGATCACTAGTATAACAGATATATAAGAGTCTCAGAGTACACAGATCACTAGTATAACAGATATATATATATATATATATATATATATATATATATATATATATATATATATATATATATATATATATAAGAGTCTCAGAGTACACAGATCACTAGTATAACATATATATATATAAGAGTCTCAGAGTACACAGATCACTAGTATAACAGATATAAGAGTCTCAGAGTACACAGATCACTAGTATAACAGATATAAGAGTCTCAGAGTACACAGATCACTAGTATAACAGATATATGAGTCTCAGAGTACACAGATCACTAGTATAACAGAGATATATACAAGTCTCAGAGTACACAGATCACTAGTATAACAGATATATAAGAGTCTCAGAGTACACAGATCACTAGTATAACAGAGATATAAGAGTCTCAGAGTACACAGGTCACTAGTATAACAGATATAAGAGTCTCAGAGTACACAGATCACTATATAACAGATATATAAGAGTCTCAGAGTACACAGATCACTAGTATAACAGAGATATACGAGTCTCAGAGTACACAGATCACTAGTATAACAGAGATAAGAGTCTCAGAGTACACATATCACTAGTATAACAGAGATATAAGAGTCTCAGAGTACACAGGTCACTAGTATAACAGATATAAGAGTCTCAGAGTACACAGATCACTAGTATAACAGAGATATAAGAGTCTCAGAGTACACAGATCACTAGTATAACAGAGATATAAGAGTCTCAGAGTACACAGGTCACTAGTATAACAGAGATATAAGAGTCTCAGAGTACACAGGTCACTAGTATAACAGAGATATAAGAGTCTCAGAGTACACAGGTCACTAGTATAACAGATATAAGAGTCTCAGAGTACACAGGTCACTAGTATAACAGAGATATAAGAGTATCAGAGTACACAGATCACTAGTATAACAGATATATAAGAGTCTCAGAGTACACAGATCACTAGTATAACAGAGATATATGAGTCTCAGAGTACACAGATCACTAGTATAACAGAGATATAAGAGTATCAGAGTACACAGATCACTAGTATAACAAATATAAGAGTCTCAGAGTACACAGATCACTAGTATAACAGAGATATAAGAGTCTCAGAGTACACAGATCACTAGTATAACAGAGATATAAGAGTCTCAGAGTACACAGATCACTAGTATAACAGAGATATAAGAGTCTCAGAGTACACAGATCACTAGTATAACAGAGATATAAGAGTCTCAGAGTACACTGATCACTAGTATAACATATATAAGGGTCTCAGAGTACACAGATCACTAGTATAACAGATATATAAGAGTCTCAGAGTACACAGATCACTAGTATAACAGATATATATATATATATATAAGAGTCTCAGAGTACACAGATCACTAGTATAACAGATATATATATAAGAGTATCAGAGTACACAGATCACTAGTATAACAGATATAAGAGTCTCAGAGTACACAGATCACTAGTATAACAGATATAAGAGTCTCAGAGTACACAGATCACTAGTATAACAGATATATGAGTCTCAGAGTACACAGATCACTAGTATAACAGAGATATAAGAGTCTCAGAGTACACAGGTCACTAGTATAACATATATAAGAGTCTCAGAGTACACAGGTCACTAGTATAACAGATATAAGAGTCTCAGAGTACACAGATCACTATATAACAGATATATAAGAGTATCAGAGTACACAGATCACTAGTATAACAAATATAAGAGTCTCAGAGTACACAGATCACTAGTATAACAGAGATATAAGAGTCTCAGAGTACACAGATCACTAGTATAACAGAGATATAAGAGTCTCAGAGTACACAGATCACTAGTATAACAGAGATATAAGAGTCTCAGAGTACACAGATCACTAGTATAACAGAGATATAAGAGTCTCAGAGTACACTGATCACTAGTATAACATATATAAGGGTCTCAGAGTACACAGATCACTAGTATAACAGATATATAAGAGTCTCAGAGTACACAGATCACTAGTATAACAGATATATATATATAAGAGTCTCAGAGTACACAGATCACTAGTATAACAGATATATATATAAGAGTATCAGAGTACACAGATCACTAGTATAACAGATATAAGAGTCTCAGAGTACACAGATCACTAGTATAACAGATATAAGAGTCTCAGAGTACACAGATCACTAGTATAACAGATATATGAGTCTCAGAGTACACAGATCACTAGTATAACAGAGATATAAGAGTCTCAGAGTACACAGGTCACTAGTATAACATATATAAGAGTCTCAGAGTACACAGGTCACTAGTATAACAGATATAAGAGTCTCAGAGTACACAGATCACTATATAACAGATATATAAGAGTCTCAGAGTACACAGATCACTAGTATAACATAGATATAAGAGTCTCAGAGTACACAGATCACTAGTATAACAGAGATAAGAGTCTCAGAGTACACATATCACTAGTATAACAGAGATATAAGAGTCTCAGAGTACACAGGTCACTAGTATAACAGATATAAGAGTCTCAGAGTAAACAGATCACTAATATAACAGAGATATAAGAGTCTCAGAGTACACAGATCACTAGTATAACAGAGATATAAGAGTCTCAGAGTACACAGGTCACTAGTATAACAGAGATATAAGAGTCTCAGAGTACACAGGTCACTAGTATAACAGAGATATAAGAGTCTCAGAGTACACAGGTCACTAGTATAACAGATATAAGAGTCTCAGAGTACACAGGTCACTAGTATAACATAGATATAAGAGTCTCAGAGTACACAGATCACTAGTATAACAGAGATATAAGAGTCTCAGAGTACACAGATCACTAGTATAACAGAGATATATGAGTCTCAGAGTACACAGATCACTAGTATAACAGAGATATAAGAGTATCAGAGTACAGAGATCACTAGTATAACAGATATAAGAGTCTCAGAGTACACAGATCACTAGTATAACAGAGATATAAGAGTCTCAGAGTACACAGATCACTAGTATAACAGAGATATAAGAGTATCAGAGTACACAGATCACTAGTATAACAGATATAAGAGTCTCAGAGTACACAGATCACTAGTATAACAGAGATATAAGAGTCTCAGAGTACACAGATCACTAGTATAACAGAGATATAAGAGTCTCAGAGTACACAGATCACTAGTATAACATATATAAGGGTCTCAGAGTACACAGGTCACTAGTATAACAGATATATAAGAGTCTCAGAGTACACAGATCACTAGTATAACAGATATATATATATATATATATATATATATATATATATATATATATATATATATATATATATATAGAGTCTCAGAGTACACAGATCACTAGTATAACAGATATATATATAAGAGTCTCAGAGTACACAGATCACTAGTATAACAGATATAAGAGTCTCAGAGTACACAGATCACTAGTATAACAGATATAAGAGTCTCAGAGTACACAGATCACTAGTATACCAGAGATATATACAAGTCTCAGAGTACACAGATCACTAGTATAACAGATATATAAGAGTCTCAGAGTACACAGATCACTAGTATAACAGAGATATAAGAGTCTCAGCGTACACAGGTCACTAGTATAACAGATATAAGAGTCTCAGAGTACACAGGTCACTAGTATAACAGATATAAGAGTCTCAGAGTACACAGATCACTATATAACAGATATATAAGAGTCTCAGAGTACACAGATCACTAGTATAACAGAGATATAAGAGTATCAGAGTACACAAATCACTAGTATAACAGATATAAGAGTCTCAGAGTACACAGATCACTAGTATAACAGAGATATAAGAGTCTCAGAGTACACAGATCACTAGTATAACAGAGATATAAGAGTCTCAGAGTACACAGATCACTAGTATAACAGAGATATAAGAGTCTCAGAGTACACAGATCACTAGTATAACATATATAAGGGTCTCAGAGTACACAGATCACTAGTATAACAGATATATAAGAGTCTCAGAGTACACAGATCACTAGTATAACAGATATATATATATATATATATATATATATATATATATATATATATATATATATATATATAAGAGTCTCAGAGTACACATATCACTAGTATAACAGATATAAGAGTCTCAGAGTACACAGATCACTAGTATAACAGATATAAGAGTCTCAGAGTACACAGATCACTAGTATAACTGAGATATAAGAGTCTCAGAGTACACCGATCACTAGTATAACAGATATAAGAGTCTCAGAGTACACAGATCACTAGTATAACAGAGATATATGAGTCTCAGAGTACACAGATCACTAGTATGACAGATATAAGAGTCTCAGAGTACACAGATCATTTACATTTACATTTAGTCATTTAGCTGATGCTTTTATCCAAAGCGACTTACATGTTCTGTACGACAAGCCATCAGGAAGGGCACAACTCTATCAGCTGAGCAACAATGTTCATCAAAGTGTTGAGTGCTACAGTGTAGGTTAGTTTATTAGGACAAGTGCATGATCACTAGTATAACAGAGATATAAGAGTCTCAGCGTACACAGGTCACTAGTATAACATATATAAGAGTCTCAGAGTACACAGGTCACTAGTATAACAGATATAAGAGTCTCAGAGTACACAGATCACTATATAACAGATATATAAGAGTCTCAGAGTACACAGATCACTAGTATAACAGAGATATAAGAGTCTCAGAGTACACAGATCACTAGTATAACAGAGATAAGAGTCTCAGAGTACACATATCACTAGTATAACAGAGATATAAGAGTCTCAGAGTACACAGGTCACTAGTATAACAGATATAAGAGTCTCAGAGTACACAGATCACTAGTATAACAGAGATATAAGAGTCTCAGAGTACACAGATCACTAGTATAACAGAGATATAAGAGTCTCAGAGTACACAGGTCACTAGTATAACAGAGATATAAGAGTCTCAGAGTACACAGGTCACTAGTATAACAGAGATATAAGAGTCTCAGAGTACACAGGTCACTAGTATAACAGATATAAGAGTCTCAGAGTACACAGGTCACTAGTATAACAGAGATATAAGAGTCTCAGAGTACACAGATCACTAGTATAACAGATATATAAGAGTCTCAGAGTACACAGATCACTAGTATAACAGAGATATATGAGTCTCAGAGTACACAGATCACTAGTATAACAGAGATATAAGAGTATCAGAGTACACAGATCACTAGTATAACAAATATAAGAGTCTCAGAGTACACAGATCACTAGTATAACAGAGATATAAGAGTCTCAGAGTACACAGATCACTAGTATAACAGAGATATAAGAGTCTCAGAGTACACAGATCACTAGTATAACAGAGATATAAGAGTCTCAGAGTACACAGATCACTAGTATAACAGAGATATAAGAGTCTCAGAGTACACAGATCACTAGTATAACATATATAAGGGTCTCAGAGTACACAGATCACTAGTATAACAGATATATAAGAGTCTCAGAGTACACAGATCACTAGTATAACAGATATATATATATAAGAGTCTCAGAGTACACAGATCACTAGTATAACAGATATATATATAAGAGTATCAGAGTACACAGATCACTAGTATAACAGATATAAGAGTCTCAGAGTACACAGATCACTAGTATAACAGATATAAGAGTCTCAGAGTACACAGATCACTAGTATAACAGATATATGAGTCTCAGAGTACACAGATCACTAGTATAACAGAGATATAAGAGTCTCAGAGTACACAGGTCACTAGTATAACATATATAAGAGTCTCAGAGTACACAGGTCACTAGTATAACAGATATAAGAGTCTCAGAGTACACAGATCACTATATAACAGATATATAAGAGTCTCAGAGTACACAGATCACTAGTATAACAGATATATAAGAGTCTCAGAGTACACAGATCACTAGTATAACAGAGATAAGAGTCTCAGAGTACACATATCACTAGTATAACAGAGATATAAGAGTCTCAGAGTACACAGGTCACTAGTATAACAGATATAAGAGTCTCAGAGTAAACAGATCACTAGTATAACAGAGATATAAGAGTATCAGAGTACACAGATCACTAGTATAACAGAGATATAAGAGTCTCAGAGTACACAGGTCACTAGTATAACAGAGATATAAGAGTCTCAGAGTACACAGGTCACTAGTATAACAGAGATATAAGAGTCTCAGAGTACACAGGTCACTAGTATAACAGATATAAGAGTCTCAGAGTACACAGGTCACTAGTATAACATAGATATAAGAGTCTCAGAGTACACAGATCACTAGTATAACAGAGATATAAGAGTCTCAGAGTACACAGATCACTAGTATAACAGAGATATATGAGTCTCAGAGTACACAGATCACTAGTATAACAGATATATAAGAGTATCAGAGTACAGAGATCACTAGTATAACAGATATAAGAGTCTCAGAGTACACAGCTCACTAGTATAACAGAGATATAAGAGTCTCAGAGTACACAGATCACTAGTATAACAGAGATATAAGAGTATCAGAGTACACAGATCACTAGTATAACAGATATAAGAGTCTCAGAGTACACAGATCACTAGTATAACAGAGATATAAGAGTCTCAGAGTACACAGATCACTAGTATAACAGAGATATAAGAGTCTCAGAGTACACAGATCACTAGTATAACATATATAAGGGTCTCAGAGTACACAGATCACTAGTATAACAGATATATAAGAGTCTCAGAGTACACAGATCACTAGTATAACAGATATATATATATATATATAAGAGTCTCAGAGTACACATATCACTAGTATAACAGATATAAGAGTCTCAGAGTACACAGATCACTAGTATAACAGATATAAGAGTCTCAGAGTACACAGATCACTAGTATAACTGAGATATAAGAGTCTCAGAGTACACCGATCACTAGTATAACAGATATAAGAGTCTCAGAGTACACAGATCACTAGTATAACAGAGATATATGAGTCTCAGAGTACACAGATCACTAGTATGACAGATATAAGAGTCTCAGAGTACACAGATCATTTACATTTAGTCATTTAGCTGACGCTTTTATCCAAAGCGACTTACATGTTCTGTACGACAAGCCATCAGGAAGGGCACAACTCTATCAGCTGAGCAACAATGTTCATCAAAGTGTTGAGTGCTACAGTGTAGGTTAGTTTATTAGGACAAGTGCATGATCACTAGTATAACAGAGATATAAGAGTCTCAGCGTACACAGGTCACTAGTATAACATATATAAGAGTCTCAGAGTACACAGGTCACTAGTATAACAGATATAAGAGTCTCAGAGTACACAGATCACTATATAACAGATATATAAGAGTCTCAGAGTACACAGATCACTAGTATAACAGAGATATAAGAGTCTCAGAGTACACAGATCACTAGTATAACAGAGATAAGAGTCTCAGAGTACACATATCACTAGTATAACAGAGATATAAGAGTCTCAGAGTACACAGGTCACTAGTATAACAGATATAAGAGTCTCAGAGTACACAGATCACTAGTATAACAGAGATATAAGAGTCTCAGAGTACACAGATCACTAGTATAACAGAGATATAAGAGTCTCAGAGTACACAGGTCACTAGTATAACAGAGATATAAGAGTCTCAGAGTACACAGGTCACTAGTATAACAGATATATAAGAGTCTCAGAGTACACAGGTCACTAGTATAACAGATATAAGAGTCTCAGAGTACACAGGTCACTAGTATAACAGAGATATAAGAGTCTCAGAGTACACAGATCACTAGTATAACAGATATATAAGAGTCTCAGAGTACACAGATCACTAGTATAACATAGATATGAGTCTCAGAGTACACAGATCACTAGTATAACAGAGATATAAGAGTATCAGAGTACACAGATCACTAGTATAACAAATATAAGAGTCTCAGAGTACACAGATCACTAGTATAACAGAGATATAAGAGTCTCAGAGTACACAGATCACTAGTATAACAGAGATATAAGAGTCTCAGAGTACACAGATCACTAGTATAACAGAGATATAAGAGTCTCAGAGTACACAGATCACTAGTATAACAGAGATATAAGAGTCTCAGAGTACACAGATCACTAGTATAACATATATAAGGGTCTCAGAGTACACAGATCACTAGTATAACAGATATATAAGAGTCTCAGAGTACACAGATCACTAGTATAACAGATATATATATATATAAGAGTCTCAGAGTACACAGATCACTAGTATAACAGATATATATATAAGAGTATCAGAGTACACAGATCACTAGTATAACAGATATAAGAGTCTCAGAGTACACAGATCACTAGTATAACAGATATAAGAGTCTCAGAGTACACAGATCACTAGTATAACAGATATATGAGTCTCAGAGTACACAGATCACTAGTATAACAGAGATATAAGAGTCTCAGAGTACACAGGTCACTAGTATAACATATATAAGAGTCTCAGAGTACACAGGTCACTAGTATAACAGATATAAGAGTCTCAGAGTACACAGATCACTATATAACAGATATATAAGAGTCTCAGAGTACACAGATCACTAGTATAACAGAGATATAAGAGTCTCAGAGTACACAGATCACTAGTATAACAGAGATAAGAGTCTCAGAGTACACATATCACTAGTATAACAGAGATATAAGAGTCTCAGAGTACACAGGTCACTAGTATAACAGATATAAGAGTCTCAGAGTAAACAGATCACTAGTATAACAGAGATATAAGAGTATCAGAGTACACAGATCACTAGTATAACAGAGATATAAGAGTCTCAGAGTACACAGGTCACTAGTATAACAGAGATATAAGAGTCTCAGAGTACACAGGTCACTAGTATAACAGAGATATAAGAGTCTCAGAGTACACAGGTCACTAGTATAACAGATATAAGAGTCTCAGAGTACACAGGTCACTAGTATAACATAGATATAAGAGTCTCAGAGTACACAGATCACTAGTATAACAGATATATAAGAGTCTCAGAGTACACAGATCACTAGTATAACAGAGATATATGAGTCTCAGAGTACACAGATCACTAGTATAACAGAGATATAAGAGTATCAGAGTACAGAGATCACTAGTATAACAGATATAAGAGTCTCAGAGTACACAGATCACTAGTATAACAGAGATATAAGAGTCTCAGAGTACACAGATCACTAGTATAACAGAGATATAAGAGTATCAGAGTACACATATCACTAGTATAACAGATATAAGAGTCTCAGAGTACACAGATCACTAGTATAACAGAGATATAAGAGTCTCAGAGTACACAGATCACTAGTATAACATAGATATAAGAGTCTCAGAGTACACAGATCACTAGTATAACATATATAAGGGTCTCAGAGTACACAGATCACTAGTATAACAGATATATAAGAGTCTCAGAGTACACAGATCACTAGTATGACAGATATAAGAGTCTCAGAGTACACAGATCATTTACATTTACATTTAGTCATTTAGCTGACGCTTTTATCCAAAGCGACTTACATGTTCTGTACGACAAGCCATCAGGAAGGGCACAACTCTATCAGCTGAGCAACAATGTTCATCAAAGTGTTGAGTGCTACAGTGTAGGTTAGTTTATTAGGACAAGTGCATGATCACTAGTATAACAGAGATATAAGAGTCTCAGCGTACACAGGTCACTAGTATAACATATATAAGAGTCTCAGAGTACACAGGTCACTAGTATAACAGATATAAGAGTCTCAGAGTACACAGATCACTATATAACAGATATATAAGAGTCTCAGAGTACACAGATCACTAGTATAACAGAGATATAAGAGTCTCAGAGTACACAGATCACTAGTATAACAGAGATAAGAGTCTCAGAGTACACATATCACTAGTATAACAGAGATATAAGAGTCTCAGAGTACACAGGTCACTAGTATAACAGATATAAGAGTCTCAGAGTACACAGATCACTAGTATAACAGAGATATAAGAGTCTCAGAGTACACAGATCACTAGTATAACAGAGATATAAGAGTCTCAGAGTACACAGGTCACTAGTATAACAGAGATATAAGAGTCTCAGAGTACACAGGTCACTAGTATAACAGAGATATAAGAGTCTCAGAGTACACAGGTCACTAGTATAACAGATATAAGAGTCTCAGAGTACACAGGTCACTAGTATAACAGAGATATAAGAGTCTCAGAGTACACAGATCACTAGTATAACAGATATATAAGAGTCTCAGAGTACACAGATCACTAGTATAACATAGATATATGAGTCTCAGAGTACACAGATCACTAGTATAACAGAGATATAAGAGTATCAGAGTACACAGATCACTAGTATAACAAATATAAGAGTCTCAGAGTACACAGATCACTAGTATAACAGAGATATAAGAGTCTCAGAGTACACAGATCACTAGTATAACAGAGATATAAGAGTCTCAGAGTACACAGATCACTAGTATAACAGAGATATAAGAGTCTCAGAGTACACAGATCACTAGTATAACAGAGATATAAGAGTCTCAGAGTACACAGATCACTAGTATAACATATATAAGGGTCTCAGAGTACACAGATCACTAGTATAACAGATATATAAGAGTCTCAGAGTACACAGATCACTAGTATAACAGATATATATATATATATAAGAGTCTCAGAGTACACAGATCACTAGTATAACAGATATATATATATAAGAGTATCAGAGTACACAGATCACTAGTATAACAGATATAAGAGTCTCAGAGTACACAGATCACTAGTATAACAGATATAAGAGTCTCAGAGTACACAGATCACTAGTATAACAGATATATGAGTCTCAGAGTACACAGATCACTAGTATAACAGAGATATAAGAGTCTCAGAGTACACAGGTCACTAGTATAACATATATAAGAGTCTCAGAGTACACAGGTCACTAGTATAACAGATATAAGAGTCTCAGAGTACACAGATCACTATATAACAGATATATAAGAGTCTCAGAGTACACAGATCACTAGTATAACAGAGATATAAGAGTCTCAGAGTACACAGATCACTAGTATAACAGAGATAAGAGTCTCAGAGTACACATATCACTAGTATAACAGAGATATAAGAGTCTCAGAGTACACAGGTCACTAGTATAACAGATATAAGAGTCTCAGAGTAAACAGATCACTAGTATAACAGAGATATAAGAGTATCAGAGTACACAGATCACTAGTATAACAGAGATATAAGAGTCTCAGAGTACACAGGTCACTAGTATAACAGAGATATAAGAGTCTCAGAGTACACAGGTCACTAGTATAACAGAGATATAAGAGTCTCAGAGTACACAGGTCACTAGTATAACAGATATAATAGTCTCAGAGTACACAGGTCACTAGTATAACATAGATATAAGAGTCTCAGAGTACACAGATCACTAGTATAACAGAGATATAAGAGTCTCAGAGTACACAGATCACTAGTATAACAGATATATATGAGTCTCAGAGTACACAGATCACTAGTATAACAGAGATATAAGAGTATCAGAGTACAGAGATCACTAGTATAACAGATATAAGAGTCTCAGAGTACACAGATCACTAGTATAACAGAGATATAAGAGTCTCAGAGTACACAGATCACTAGTATAACAGAGATATAAGAGTATCAGAGTACACAGATCACTAGTATAACAGATATAAGAGTCTCAGAGTACACAGATCACTAGTATAACAGAGATATAAGAGTCTCAGAGTACACAGATCACTAGTATAACATAGATATAAGAGTCTCATAGTACACATATCACTAGTATAACATATATAAGGGTCTCAGAGTACACAGATCACTAGTATAACAGATATATAAGAGTCTCAGAGTACACAGATCACTAGTATAACAGATATATATATATATATATATATATATATATATATATATATATATATATATATATATATATATATATATATATATATATATATATATATATATATAAGAGTCTCAGAGTACACAGATCACTAGTATAACATATATATATATAAGAGTCTCAGAGTACACAGATCACTAGTATAACAGATATAAGAGTCTCAGAGTACACAGATCACTAGTATAACAGATATAAGAGTCTCAGAGTACACAGATCACTAGTATAACAGATATATGAGTCTCAGAGTACACAGATCACTAGTATAACAGAGATATATACAAGTCTCAGAGTACACAGATCACTAGTATAACAGATATATAAGAGTCTCAGAGTACACAGATCACTAGTATAACAGAGATATAAGAGTCTCAGAGTACACAGGTCACTAGTATAACAGATATAAGAGTCTCAGAGTACACAGATCACTATATAACAGATATATAAGAGTCTCAGAGTACACAGATCACTAGTATAACAGAGATATAAGAGTCTCAGAGTACACAGATCACTAGTATAACAGAGATAAGAGTCTCAGAGTACACATATCACTAGTATAACAGAGATATAAGAGTCTCAGAGTACACAGGTCACTAGTATAACAGATATAAGAGTCTCAGAGTACACAGATCACTAGTATAACAGAGATATAAGAGTCTCAGAGTACACAGATCACTAGTATAACAGAGATATAAGAGTCTCAGAGTACACAGGTCACTAGTATAACAGAGATATAAGAGTCTCAGAGTACACAGGTCACTAGTATAACAGAGATATAAGAGTCTCAGAGTACACAGGTCACTAGTATAACAGATATAAGAGTCTCAGAGTACACAGGTCACTAGTATAACAGAGATATAAGAGTATCAGAGTACACAGATCACTAGTATAACAGATATATAAGAGTCTCAGAGTACACAGATCACTAGTATAACAGAGATATATGAGTCTCAGAGTACACAGATCACTAGTATAACAGAGATATAAGAGTATCAGAGTACACAGATCACTAGTATAACAAATATAAGAGTCTCAGAGTACACAGATCACTAGTATAACAGAGATATAAGAGTCTCAGAGTACACAGATCACTAGTATAACAGAGATATAAGAGTCTCAGAGTACACAGATCACTAGTATAACAGAGATATAAGAGTCTCAGAGTACACAGATCACTAGTATAACAGAGATATAAGAGTCTCAGAGTACACTGATCACTAGTATAACATATATAAGGGTCTCAGAGTACACAGATCACTAGTATAACAGATATATAAGAGTCTCAGAGTACACAGATCACTAGTATAACAGATATATATATATATATATAAGAGTCTCAGAGTACACAGATCACTAGTATAACAGATATATATATAAGAGTATCAGAGTACACAGATCACTAGTATAACAGATATAAGAGTCTCAGAGTACACAGATCACTAGTATAACAGATATAAGAGTCTCAGAGTACACAGATCACTAGTATAACAGATATATGAGTCTCAGAGTACACAGATCACTAGTATAACAGAGATATAAGAGTCTCAGAGTACACAGGTCACTAGTATAACATATATAAGAGTCTCAGAGTACACAGGTCACTAGTATAACAGATATAAGAGTCTCAGAGTACACAGATCACTATATAACAGATATATAAGAGTATCAGAGTACACAGATCACTAGTATAACAAATATAAGAGTCTCAGAGTACACAGATCACTAGTATAACAGAGATATAAGAGTCTCAGAGTACACAGATCACTAGTATAACAGAGATATAAGAGTCTCAGAGTACACAGATCACTAGTATAACAGAGATATAAGAGTCTCAGAGTACACAGATCACTAGTATAACAGAGATATAAGAGTCTCAGAGTACACTGATCACTAGTATAACATATATAAGGGTCTCAGAGTACACAGATCACTAGTATAACAGATATATAAGAGTCTCAGAGTACACAGATCACTAGTATAACAGATATATATATATATAAGAGTCTCAGAGTACACAGATCACTAGTATAACAGATATATATATAAGAGTATCAGAGTACACAGATCACTAGTATAACAGATATAAGAGTCTCAGAGTACACAGATCACTAGTATAACAGATATAAGAGTCTCAGAGTACACAGATCACTAGTATAACAGATATATGAGTCTCAGAGTACACAGATCACTAGTATAACAGAGATATAAGAGTCTCAGAGTACACAGGTCACTAGTATAACATATATAAGAGTCTCAGAGTACACAGGTCACTAGTATAACAGATATAAGAGTCTCAGAGTACACAGATCACTATATAACAGATATATAAGAGTCTCAGAGTACACAGATCACTAGTATAACATATATATAAGAGTCTCAGAGTACACAGATCACTAGTATAACAGAGATAAGAGTCTCAGAGTACACATATCACTAGTATAACAGAGATATAAGAGTCTCAGAGTACACAGGTCACTAGTATAACAGATATAAGAGTCTCAGAGTAAACAGATCACTAGTATAACAGAGATATAAGAGTCTC
>NC_140169.1:154329575-154339575 GCF_963971535.1 Notolepis coatsorum | reverse complement strand
AACAGATCACTAGTATAACAGAGATATAAGAGTATCAGAGTACACAGATCACTAGTATAACAGAGATATAAGAGTCTCAGAGTACACAGGTCACTAGTATAACAGAGATATAAGAGTCTCAGAGTACACAGGTCACTAGTATAACAGAGATATAAGAGTCTCAGAGTACACAGGTCACTAGTATAACAGATATAAGAGTCTCAGAGTACACAGGTCACTAGTATAACATAGATATAAGAGTCTCAGAGTACACAGATCACTAGTATAACAGAGATATAAGAGTCTCAGAGTACACAGATCACTAGTATAACAGAGATATATGAGTCTCAGAGTACACAGATCACTAGTATAACAGATATATAAGAGTATCAGAGTACAGAGATCACTAGTATAACAGATATAAGAGTCTCAGAGTACACAGCTCACTAGTATAACAGAGATATAAGGGTCTCAGAGTACACAGATCACTAGTATAACAGAGATATAAGAGTATCAGAGTACACAGATTACTAGTATAACAGATATAAGAGTCTCAGAGTACACAGATCACTAGTATAACAGAGATATAAGAGTCTCAGAGTACACAGATCACTAGTATAACAGAGATATAAGAGTCTCAGAGTACACAGATCACTAGTATAACATATATAAGGGTCTCAGAGTACACAGATCACTAGTATAACAGATATATAAGAGTCTCAGAGTACACAGATCACTAGTATAACAGATATATATATGTATATATATATATATATATATATATATATATATATATATATATATATATATATATATATATATATATATATATAAGAGTCTCAGAGTACACAGATCACTAGTATAACAGATATATATATATAAGAGTCTCAGAGTACACAGATCACTAGTATAACAGATATAAGAGTCTCAGAGTACACAGATCACTAGTATAACAGATATAAGAGTCTCAGAGTACACAGATCACTAGTATAACAGATATATGAGTCTCAGAGTACACAGATCACTAGTATAACAGAGATATATACAAGTCTCAGAGTACACAGATCACTAGTATAACAGATATATAAGAGTCTCAGAGTACACAGATCACTAGTATAACAGAGATATAAGAGTCTCAGAGTACACAGGTCACTAGTATAACAGATATAAGAGTCTCAGAGTACACAGATCACTATATAACAGATATATAAGAGTCTCAGAGTACACAGATCACTAGTATAACAGAGATATAAGAGTCTCAGAGTACACAGATCACTAGTATAACAGAGATAAGAGTCTCAGAGTACACATATCACTAGTATAACAGAGATATAAGAGTCTCAGAGTACACAGGTCACTAGTATAACAGATATAAGAGTCTCAGAGTACACAGATCACTAGTATAACAGAGATATAAGAGTCTCAGAGTACACAGATCACTAGTATAACAGAGATATATACAAGTCTCAGAGTACACAGATCACTAGTATAACAGATATATAAGAGTCTCAGAGTACACAGATCACTAGTATAACAGAGATATAAGAGTCTCAGAGTACACAGGTCACTAGTATAACAGATATAAGAGTCTCAGAGTACACAGATCACTATATAACAGATATATAAGAGTCTCAGAGTACACAGATCACTAGTATAACAGAGATATAAGAGTCTCAGAGTACACAGATCACTAGTATAACAGAGATAAGAGTCTCAGAGTACACATATCACTAGTATAACAGAGATATAAGAGTCTCAGAGTACACAGGTCACTAGTATAACAGATATAAGAGTCTCAGAGTACACAGATCACTAGTATAACAGAGATATAAGAGTCTCAGAGTACACAGATCACTAGTATAACAGAGATATAAGAGTCTCAGAGTACACAGGTCACTAGTATAACAGAGATATAAGAGTCTCAGAGTACACAGGTCACTAGTATAACAGAGATATAAGAGTCTCAGAGTACACAGGTCACTAGTATAACAGATATAAGAGTCTCAGAGTACACAGGTCACTAGTATAACAGAGATATAAGAGTCTCAGAGTACACAGATCACTAGTATAACAGATATATAAGAGTCTCAGAGTACACAGATCACTAGTATAACAGAGATATATGAGTCTCAGAGTACACAGATCACTAGTATAACAGAGATATAAGAGTATCAGAGTACACAGATCACTAGTATAACAAATATAAGAGTCTCAGAGTACACAGATCACTAGTATAACAGATATATAAGAGTCTCAGAGTACACAGATCACTAGTATAACAGATATATATATAAGAGTCTCAGAGTACACAGATCACTAGTATAACAGATATAAGAGTCTCAGAGTACACAGATCACTAGTATAACAGATATAAGAGTCTCAGAGTACACAGATCACTAGTATAACAGATATATGAGTCTCAGAGTACACAGATCACTAGTATAACAGAGATATATACAAGTCTCAGAGTACACAGATCACTAGTATAACAGATATATAAGAGTCTCAGAGTACACAGATCACTAGTATAACAGAGATATAAGAGTCTCAGAGTACACAGGTCACTAGTATAACAGATATAAGAGTCTCAGAGTACACAGATCACTATATAACAGATATATAAGAGTCTCAGAGTACACAGATCACTAGTATAACAGAGATATAAGAATCTCAGAGTACACAGATCACTAGTATAACAGAGATAAGAGTCTCAGAGTACACATATCACTAGTATAACAGAGATATAAGAGTCTCAGAGTACACAGGTCACTAGTATAACAGATATAAGAGTCTCAGAGTACACAGATCACTAGTATAACAGAGATATAAGAGTCTCAGAGTACACAGATCACTAGTATAACAGAGATATAAGAGTCTCAGAGTACACAGGTCACTAGTATAACAGAGATATAAGAGTCTCAGAGTACACAGGTCACTAGTATAACAGAGATATAAGAGTCTCAGAGTACACAGGTCACTAGTATAACAGATATAAGAGTCTCAGAGTACACAGGTCACTAGTATAACAGAGATATAAGAGTCTCAGAGTACACTGATCACTAGTATAACATATATAAGGGTCTCAGAGTACACAGATCACTAGTATAACAGATATATAAGAGTCTCAGAGTACACAGATCACTAGTATAACAGATATATATATATATATAAGAGTCTCAGAGTACACAGATCACTAGTATAACAGATATATATATAAGAGTATCAGAGTACACAGATCACTAGTATAACAGATATAAGAGTCTCAGAGTACACAGATCACTAGTATAACAGATATAAGAGTCTCAGAGTACACAGATCACTAGTATAACAGATATATGAGTCTCAGAGTACACAGATCACTAGTATAACAGAGATATAAGAGTCTCAGAGTACACAGGTCACTAGTATAACATATATAAGAGTCTCAGAGTACACAGGTCACTAGTATAACAGATATAAGAGTCTCAGAGTACACAGATCACTATATAACAGATATATAAGAGTCTCAGAGTACACAGATCACTAGTATAACATATATATAAGAGTCTCAGAGTACACAGATCACTAGTATAACAGAGATAAGAGTCTCAGAGTACACATATCACTAGTATAACAGAGATATAAGAGTCTCAGAGTACACAGGTCACTAGTATAACAGATATAAGAGTCTCAGAGTAAACAGATCACTAGTATAACAGAGATATAAGAGTCTCAGAGTACACAGATCACTAGTATAACAGAGATATAAGAGTCTCAGAGTACACAGGTCACTAGTATAACAGAGATATAAGAGTCTCAGAGTACACAGGTCACTAGTATAACAGAGATATAAGAGTCTCAGAGTACACAGGTCACTAGTATAACAGATATAAGAGTCTCAGAGTACACAGGTCACTAGTATAACATAGATATAAGAGTCTCAGAGTACACAGATCACTAGTATAACAGAGATATAAGAGTCTCAGAGTACACAGATCACTAGTATAACAGAGATATATGAGTCTCAGAGTACACAGATCACTAGTATAACAGAGATATAAGAGTATCAGAGTACAGAGATCACTAGTATAACAGATATAAGAGTCTCAGAGTACACAGATCACTAGTATAACAGAGATATAAGAGTCTCAGAGTACACAGATCACTAGTATAACAGAGATATAAGAGTATCAGAGTACACAGATCACTAGTATAACAGATATAAGAGTCTCAGAGTACACAGATCACTAGTATAACAGAGATATAAGAGTCTCAGAGTACACAGATCACTAGTATAACAGAGATATAAGAGTCTCAGAGTACACAGATCACTAGTATAACATATATAAGGGTCTCAGAGTGCACAGGTCACTAGTATAACAGATATATAAGAGTCTCAGAGTACACAGATCACTAGTATAACAGATATATATATATATATATATATATATATATATATATATATATATATATATATATATATATATATATATATATAAGAGTCTCAGAGTACACAGATCACTAGTATAACAGATATATATATAAGAGTCTCAGAGTACACAGATCACTAGTATAACAGATATAAGAGTCTCAGAGTACACAGATCACTAGTATAACAGATATAAGAGTCTCAGAGTACACAGATCACTAGTATAACAGAGATATATACAAGTCTCAGAGTACACAGATCACTAGTATAACAGATATATAAGAGTCTCAGAGTACACAGATCACTAGTATAACAGAGATATAAGAGTCTCAGCGTACACAGGTCACTAGTATAACAGATATAAGAGTCTCAGAGTACACAGGTCACTAGTATAACAGATATAAGAGTCTCAGAGTACACAGATCACTATATAACAGATATATAAGAGTCTCAGAGTACACAGATCACTAGTATAACAGAGATATAAGAGTATCAGAGTACACAAATCACTAGTATAACAGAGATATAAGAGTCTCAGAGTACACAGATCACTAGTATAACAGAGATATAAGAGTCTCAGAGTACACAGATCACTAGTATAACAGAGATATAAGAGTCTCAGAGTACACAGATCACTAGTATAACATATATAAGGGTCTCAGAGTACACAGATCACTAGTATAACAGATATATAAGAGTCTCAGAGTACACAGATCACTAGTATAACAGATATATATATATATATATATATATATATATATATATATATATATATATATATATATATATAGAGTCTCAGAGTACACATATCACTAGTATAACAGATATAAGAGTCTCAGAGTACACAGATCACTAGTATAACAGATATAAGAGTCTCAGAGTACACAGATCACTAGTATAACTGAGATATAAGAGTCTCAGAGTACACCGATCACTAGTATAACAGATATAAGAGTCTCAGAGTACACAGATCACTAGTATAACAGAGATATATGAGTCTCAGAGTACACAGATCACTAGTATGACAGATATAAGAGTCTCAGAGTACACAGATCATTTACATTTACATTTAGTCATTTAGCTGATGCTTTTATCCAAAGCGACTTACATGTTCTGTACGACAAGCCATCAGGAAGGGCACAACTCTATCAGCTGAGCAACAATGTTCATCAAAGTGTTGAGTGCTACAGTGTAGGTTAGTTTATTAGGACAAGTGCATGATCACTAGTATAACAGAGATATAAGAGTCTCAGCGTACACAGGTCACTAGTATAACATATATAAGAGTCTCAGAGTACACAGGTCACTAGTATAACAGATATAAGAGTCTCAGAGTACACAGATCACTATATAACAGATATATAAGAGTCTCAGAGTACACAGATCACTAGTATAACAGAGATATAAGAGTCTCAGAGTACACAGATCACTAGTATAACAGAGATAAGAGTCTCAGAGTACACATATCACTAGTATAACAGAGATATAAGAGTCTCAGAGTACACAGGTCACTAGTATAACAGATATAAGAGTCTCAGAGTACACAGATCACTAGTATAACAGAGATATAAGAGTCTCAGAGTACACAGATCACTAGTATAACAGAGATATAAGAGTCTCAGAGTACACAGGTCACTAGTATAACAGAGATATAAGAGTCTCAGAGTACACAGGTCACTAGTATAACAGAGATATAAGAGTCTCAGAGTACACAGGTCACTAGTATAACAGATATAAGAGTCTCAGAGTACACAGGTCACTAGTATAACAGAGATATAAGAGTCTCAGAGTACACAGATCACTAGTATAACAGATATATAAGAGTCTCAGAGTACACAGATCACTAGTATAACAGAGATATATGAGTCTCAGAGTACACAGATCACTAGTATAACAGAGATATAAGAGTATCAGAGTACACAGATCACTAGTATAACAAATATAAGAGTCTCAGAGTACACAGATCACTAGTATAACAGAGATATAAGAGTCTCAGAGTACACAGATCACTAGTATAACAGAGATATAAGAGTCTCAGAGTACACAGATCACTAGTATAACAGAGATATAAGAGTCTCAGAGTACACAGATCACTAGTATAACAGAGATATAAGAGTCTCAGAGTACACAGATCACTAGTATAACATATATAAGGGTCTCAGAGTACACAGATCACTAGTATAACAGATATATAAGAGTCTCAGAGTACACAGATCACTAGTATAACAGATATATATATATAAGAGTCTCAGAGTACACAGATCACTAGTATAACAGATATATATAAGAGTATCAGAGTACACAGATCACTAGTATAACAGATATAAGAGTCTCAGAGTACACAGATCACTAGTATAACAGATATAAGAGTCTCAGAGTACACAGATCACTAGTATAACAGATATATGAGTCTCAGAGTACACAGATCACTAGTATAACAGAGATATAAGAGTCTCAGAGTACACAGGTCACTAGTATAACATATATAAGAGTCTCAGAGTACACAGGTCACTAGTATAACAGATATAAGAGTCTCAGAGTACACAGATCACTATATAACAGATATATAAGAGTCTCAGAGTACACAGATCACTAGTATAACAGAGATATAAGAGTCTCAGAGTACACAGATCACTAGTATAACAGAGATACGAGTCTCAGAGTACACATATCACTAGTATAACAGAGATATAAGAGTCTCAGAGTACACAGGTCACTAGTATAACAGATATAAGAGACTCAGAGTAAACAGATCACTAGTATAACAGAGATATAAGAGTATCAGAGTACACAGATCACTAGTATAACAGAGATATAAGAGTCTCAGAGTACACAGGTCACTAGTATAACAGAGATATAAGAGTCTCAGAGTACACAGGTCACTAGTATAACAGAGATATAAGAGTCTCAGAGTACACAGGTCACTAGTATAACAGATATAAGAGTCTCAGAGTACACAGGTCACTAGTATAACATAGATATAAGAGTCTCAGAGTACACAGATCACTAGTATAACAGAGATATAAGAGTCTCAGAGTACACAGATCACTAGTATAACAGAGATATATGAGTCTCAGAGTACACAGATCACTAGTATAACAGATATATAAGAGTATCAGAGTACAGAGATCACTAGTATAACAGATATAAGAGTCTCAGAGTACACAGCTCACTAGTATAACAGAGATATAAGGGTCTCAGAGTACACAGATCACTAGTATAACAGAGATATAAGAGTATCAGAGTACACAGATTACTAGTATAACAGATATAAGAGTCTCAGAGTACACAGATCACTAGTATAACAGAGATATAAGAGTCTCAGAGTACACAGATCACTAGTATAACAGAGATATAAGAGTCTCAGAGTACACAGATCACTAGTATAACATATATAAGGGTCTCAGAGTACACAGATCACTAGTATAACAGATATATAAGAGTCTCAGAGTACACAGATCACTAGTATAACAGATATATATATGTATATATATATATATATATATATATATATATATATATATATATATATATATATATATATATATATATATAAGAGTCTCAGAGTACACAGATCACTAGTATAACAGATATATATATATAAGAGTATCAGAGTACACAGATCACTAGTATAACAGATATAAGAGTCTCAGAGTACACAGATCACTAGTATAACAGATATAAGAGTCTCAGAGTACACAGATCACTAGTATAACAGATATATGAGTCTCAGAGTACACAGATCACTAGTATAACAGAGATATATACAAGTCTCAGAGTACACAGATCACTAGTATAACAGATATATAAGAGTCTCAGAGTACACAGATCACTAGTATAACAGAGATATAAGAGTCTCAGAGTACACAGGTCACTAGTATAACAGATATAAGAGTCTCAGAGTACACAGATCACTATATAACAGATATATAAGAGTCTCAGAGTACACAGATCACTAGTATAACAGAGATATAAGAGTCTCAGAGTACACAGATCACTAGTATAACAGAGATAAGAGTCTCAGAGTACACATATCACTAGTATAACAGAGATATAAGAGTCTCAGAGTACACAGGTCACTAGTATAACAGATATAAGAGTCTCAGAGTACACAGATCACTAGTATAACAGAGATATAAGAGTCTCAGAGTACACAGATCTAACTAGATCAGAACACCGCCCTGTGTTGAATGAGTCTAATTATACAACGGCATGCAAATTTCTCGATTCTGATTGGCTGAAACAGTCAATTTACACGTATGTATCTGTCACAATTCCACGCTCCTGGTCCCAGGACCCGCCCACAACCGAATCACAATTACTCCGCCGTGCGGATTTTTCAGAAAAAACAAGATGGCGGACAATAATCTTTAAAGGGGAACTCCACTATTTTGGGAAATTAGCTTATTTAACATCTTCCCTGGAGTTAGACAAGAAGATACATACCTTTTTTGTCTCTGTGCGTGCATTTTAGCTTTGGGAATAGACGCTCCGTTAGCATAGCTTAGCTTCATCACTGGAAGTGAGGCAGGACATAGTATAACAGAGATATAAGAGTCTCAGAGTACACAGATCACTAGTATAACAGAGATATAAGAGTCTCAGAGTACACAGGTCACTAGTATAACAGAGATATAAGAGTCTCAGAGTACACAGGTCACTAGTATAACAGAGATATAAGAGTCTCAGAGTACACAGGTCACTAGTATAACAGATATAAGAGTCTCAGAGTACACAGGTCACTAGTATAACAGAGATATAAGAGTCTCAGAGTACACAGATCACTAGTATAACAGATATATAAGAGTCTCAGAGTACACAGATCACTAGTATAACAGAGATATATGAGTCTCAGAGTACACAGATCACTAGTATAACAGAGATATAAGAGTATCAGAGTACACAGATCACTAGTATAACAAATATAAGAGTCTCAGAGTACACAGATCACTAGTATAACAGATATATAAGAGTCTCAGAGTACACAGATCACTAGTATAACAGATATATATATAAGAGTCTCAGAGTACACAGATCACTAGTATAACAGATATAAGAGTCTCAGAGTACACAGATCACTAGTATAACAGATATAAGAGTCTCAGAGTACACAGATCACTAGTATAACAGATATATGAGTCTCAGAGTACACAGGTCACTAGTATAACAGATATAAGAGTCTCAGAGTACACAGATCACTAGTATAACAGAGATATAAGAGTCTCAGAGTACACAGATCACTAGTATAACAGAGATATAAGAGTCTCAGAGTACACAGGTCACTAGTATAACAGAGATATAAGAGTCTCAGAGTACACAGGTCACTAGTATAACAGAGATATAAGAGTCTCAGAGTACACAGGTCACTAGTATAACAGATATAAGAGTCTCAGAGTACACAGGTCACTAGTATAACAGAGATATAAGAGTCTCAGAGTACACAGATCACTAGTATAACAGATATATAAGAGTCTCAGAGTACACAGATCACTAGTATAACAGAGATATATGAGTCTCAGAGTACACAGATCACTAGTATAACAGAGATATAAGAGTATCAGAGTACACAGATCACTAGTATAACAAATATAAGAGTCTCAGAGTACACAGATC